>NC_064898.1:19179610-19482640 GCF_929443795.1 Astur gentilis
ATGTAACTAGGGTGTTAATAACTCTCCAAAAGGTAACTTCCTACCCCGAATGGCTTCCGGGAAAAAGCAAAAAAAACCTAACCCAGTATTTAAAATCCGTATTTCTGTTCCTGCATTAAGCATCATTATATAACCGGCAAAATATCTGCTCATACTCTTCTTCCTGAGCAATATATTTTTGCATCCTGTTTTCTTTGGTTGTCTTCCTCTGTTTTAATTAACCTTAATCTACACCTCCTTATCTCTGCCTGAAGAAAATCCAGGGACCAAAATGCTCTCTTCTCATCTTTTATTTAATTCATAAATGTAAACCACTTTCCAAGGTAGCATTTCTCAAGTATTGTCACCTTTAATTGCTTTCCATTTTCCCAGCATCCACATTTTATTGTGTGTGTCACTATTTTATCGTGGGCTCTTACATACATAACATCGCCCTTTCACATTATGGCCAACAGTGTGTGCTCCTGAGTTGGGAGACTCGGCAGACTACCTCCGTGGTGGTACAGCTTTTGCCAGCTGCCACATTTTCTACTTGCCCGATGTGATTTTGCAACCAAATTGCTGAAGAGCCAGAAATAGAAGTGAGCTGCAGTCAGACTCTGGATCTGAGCTCTCCTCCTGCAACCCATCCATGAGCAACCTGGCCTTCTACGCTGTAATCACAACGCTCTTATCCCTTGCTTTGCCCTCGGTGTCAAAGATCCTTAGTTAAGGTGTCCAAAAATTGCAACTGATGGTTAGATTCCTGGGTTTATAATTGGGTAGCTGCCTGCTTTTCCAAAAAAAATGAGAATCACCCGGCTACACATGTAGTGGTCATCAGATTGTTCCCACAGAGAGGGAGATTTTCTAGGGAAAAGTCAAGACTGTGTCTACAGATTTATCTGTTCTTATTTCTGGAAGAAAAAAAATAAATAGAAAAGACTTAGCCCAGGCCCTGAAACGAAAATGCTTGGAATAGCTCTTGCCGTAGAAAATTGTTTTGACAGCTATTGCTAGGTGGTGCCGTTAGTCTTCCAAATCTTTTTTATTGATGCTAACAAATGTTCGTTTCCAGTAAGCCGTGTGGGTTGTGGTAGTTTTACAGTACACGGTTCTCATGTCAAGGAAAGCTGGGTGTCTGCTCCGGTTTTTTGCTCAGATCAGCTCCCTGGTAACTAGAGTCTGACATGTGTCTTTGATTCCTGAGGGATGGATTTCCAAGCACACTATTTGTGACCACTTCTGCTTCGGGGCTGTTGTATGTATAAAAATAAATGAAGCTGCAATTAAAATAACCACACAAACCACTGATTTGCTTTTCAGCGGAAAGCAGAGCTCCAGGTATCAGCTTTTCCTCCAGGGAACAGCAACAATATAATTTAGCATTAAAATGCCATTTTGTCATTCATTGGATTCTTTCCAAGTTTTATTTCTTGTAACGAGCCTTATCATGCTCTGTGTAGTCTTGCTTCATCTCTACCAAGTCGCTGGTGCTGTAACTCAGAACTGCTGCCCTTGATGCTTTCCTCCAGCTAGTTCCTTTAAAAGCAGACAAGACGTGGCTTGTGTGCTCACCCCTCACTCTGTCCCCTCCTCTTCCTCTGCCTTTCCTCTTCCTCCTCATTTGGAAGATCTGCAGAAACGCTGCCTCTTCTCGACCACCCAGATCTTGACTACTACGATTATTTTTCTTCCTTTGTAACTTTTTCGTATTTGTCTAATAACTCCTGGCTGCCAGTCACAGATTTTTTTTCTTCTCCCTCGAGTACCCAGGAGCATTCAGGGTGGGTCGACAGGCTTTCCTGCTTCAGCTCCTCCACTACAAAGTTCTTGTTTACTCCTATGTTCCTCTGAACAGGAATCCAGCATTCCTAGCTGGAGAAAAGTCTGGGTTTAAACATCAGAGTACTAAGAAAAGTCTGTATCTGCATTTTGAGATTCCAGCCATTTTCTGTTTGTAACAAGTTCTTCCCTTTGGACAAGAAGTAGCTTAAGCTCTCTTCTTCTCAGTGAGATTAACAAGGGGCTGAACGACATTTGAGGATTATCTGGGCTTTCTAAACAAGGTTGAATTTCACTCTTTGTGTTGATCTTTCAAAATAATTAAGGAACTACTTTCCTTACCTCTCTGTTAAGAACGTGGGCAGAATTTAATAAGAATTTCATTTTCTGAGGACCATGTGCTCCCTTGGGAAAAGGGAAGAGACCAGGAGGCAACAGAAGTGAATTGTTAATGATAAATAGTTTACGATTTGCTTCCTTTTGCAGTACCAATTCAGGACTTGGTATGTCTGAAAGTCATGGGATTTGGCAGGTTTTTTAGTGATACAATTCTAGGAATAATGTGGTTTTAGGAAACTAGTGGCTTTAATTAAAATGATATATAAATATTTCTGGTCTTGATCAGGAATTAAACTATGGCAACATGAATAAAAAGGCAAAAATACTACTCATAAGACCAAAATAAAAATTTTGAGAGTATATTTGAAACATTTCTTAGATTATTTTCTTTCTGAATATTTGGGGTTGACCAAATTTTTTATGGCATGTTAGGAGAAATATTGACTTCTGTCTCCGGGTTGTACTAAACCAGCCTGAACAATTATATGGGGGGGTTGCAGATTCCTTTCATTAAACATAAAGTAACCAGAAATGCATTTTCTGGGTGACTGTGAATCAAGCCAGATTTTACCTGAGAAATGAACGAACAAGCTAAATGCATGATTGGACAGTTTCTCAATATGCAGAAACCGTACACCCCATTAGTAAGCAAACTCTGTCAGAAAAGCAGGGATGCCCTGGGAACTGATATTATTTTGATAAAGACAAAAAGCAAGCTATGAGAATGCTAACATCGCTAAATGTCCCTGGTGCTTTTGCTATGTAGTTGTTAGACTTTTAGCTCTTAATTGCCTTTTAACTGAAGAGCTGTGTTCACAGAAAGTTTTCTGCCTCAGACAAGTAAAGCAAACATGCCCAGTAACCTACCTGTTCAGCGACCGATACTTTGCAAGGATAACTGCATCCCACATCCCAGGTAGCTTTTGGCAGTGGTGAACATAAGAGATGTGTCTGATCGTTCCAATGGCCCAGTTTTGTAAAGGATTGGGCCAAAACCTCTGAGCAATCCTCAGTCCCAGGCAACGTTATTTTTTTAACAGAATTTCGCCCTTCCCTTAGACAATAAGGAAACCTGTACTGCTCAAGCAAAACTATGAGGTCCACTACGTTAAGCACAAGACCTGATCTACCTGAGGTTCCCCAGCAGCTACAGCCTCAAGGGTCTTTGTCCTCCCTGTGCCTGAGGATGGCCAAGATACCCAAGTCAAAACTATCTTTGAACAGCAATGCAAGTCAAAACCATCACTAAACAGGGCAAAATTCATTTGATTAAGTGAAAGGAGCATTATGAGTGATTCAGTTGCATTCTGTATGAATAACCGTAGGGGAAGCACAAAGTCAATGGATCACTGTTTTAAGTGCTGCACAGACCTTATGTTGGCCTTTGGTACCAAGGTGAATTTTACTCTGGATATTTAAGAGATCAGATTACATTTGTAAACCAGAAAGAGAGATTTTTATCTGCCCTCCTTTAAACCATGACCAGAACTCAGAAAATCCCACTGGTTCCCATTTGTGTTGCACTGTAACAGCCAAGCTGGGCAAACAGCAGCCTCAAAATCCAGCACTTTTTCTCCCCAGTTCTGTCATGAGCTGACCATTTGGGTCAGATTCTGCTCTTAATAGGCTAGGATAGATAGCATTGATGTCAGTGACTGATTTTTGATTGGAACTATTCTTATGGTGTCATGTTAACTCTACATCAGACCAGAAGTGTGAAAACAAGCAGGTACAATTTCAGACTACATTCAGGGAGAAATCTAGAATAGAAGGATTTTTTAATATCTTCTCATTTTACAGACATATGCCAGGTTATAGGCAACAAATTTGACATTTACGCAAAATAGTAACATTACCTGGTTCTTGCAGATACTCATAGTCATATCCCAGCTCTCTTGAGGATTTAAAAAATTCTCCATTTCTGTAAAGGGGGATAAAGGGGACCATGTAATTTTCTCGATTGTGCCCAATGGGTGCGTTGGCTGCTGGGTAAACTTCTAGCATGGGCCTGTGTCTTCTTAACCATCGCTCAAAAATGCTGTAGAAGGAAAAGCATGCCAATTAATGGTGGAGATTGGCAGAAATTTTCTTCTTGAAGATTAAAGAAAAGTGTTGATGCTTTTTTTTTGTGAACCCTGGGGACAGAGTGGGATGCAATCACATGTGTTCATGTGCGTGTAATGCTTTCCAAATCATTTGGGGTTAGCGACTTCAGTACTGAGTTCCTATGCAAGCCTACGAAAAGCAAAGGCCTGCAGCACTGCAGAGAGGCTGAATATGCTTTGAAATTCCATAAATGCAATTCACTGTCTAGCTGTGACCTGGCTCCGATTTCTGCTTAGTAATTCACATGGTTGTGAAGGATAGAGAGAAAAGGATTAAAGACCTCAGTCCCTCACCCTCAGAAATCTTTATGGCTGGTTTTGAATGGTCTTGTTGCTAGCTGCTCAGTCCTGTTCCCCTTCCTCTTTTTTCTCTCCACTGTTACAAACAGTTTTCACACCTGCATTAAAGTATGGTTACACCATGGTTGGTTTGACATCACCAAGGGTTTGGCAATATCTGAGGAAGAAGTGATAAGCTGTATGAATCCAAAAACTTGATAAAGCAGGTCAGCTCTCAGGAAAGAGTCTTCCTCCAGCCACAGCTTCTTCACTGACCTTGGTGCCTGCATAGTTGTTCTACATATTCTCACTTGTCTCTCTCAGCTGCTGTTGTTCAGATATTTTTTTTCCCCCCTTCTTAACTCTGTTCTCCCAGAGGCGCTACCACCGTCGCTGATGGGCTCAGCCTTGGCCAGCGGCAGGTCCGTCTCGGAGCCGGCTGGCATTGGCTCTGTCGGACATGGGGGAAGCTTCCAGCAGCTTCTCACAGAAGCCACCCCTGCAGCCCCCTCACTACCAAAACTTTACCACATAAACCCAATACAAGCTGCTACCCACACCTCTGACCTCAGCTGCTCCTTTCCCTTTTTCTCTGCCAAAATTTCTCCCGTTAGCCGTCTGTCAGTGCAGGGCTATATGTCTGTTCTTTAACTTGGAGGCAGAAAGCTTAAAGGCTGCAGTATGGGAAGAGTTTGTATTGATATTTTCAAGTCAACTGCAGGATGTGTTTGGAAAGCAAAATTAACAACATTCTCCAAAACATTCTCAGTTCTCCTCCCTTTGTGTCTGGGCTTTGTCTGCTCAAGTCTTCATTTTGTTACAATCCTCAGATCCTTTCCCCAATCCCCTGCTGTTTACACGGTGACCTTGGCTTGCCAGCAGACACCTAGATGTGCCAGGTTGGAATAGAGGAGGTGGGAAGATGCTGCAAGGAGAGCAGATGCAAGTATCTTATACGTGAAGAAAGAGGGCCCCATGCTCTATCAGAAGGTATTGGTAGGAGGAGATTATCAGCATCAAGCTCAGGGACTGATCACTGAATTAATTTATGAGTTACGAGGGATGGAAATGCTCTAAAGAGACCTGTAGATTGTACTTTAATTGAGATCTTGGCTCAACAGTTGCTGCTTCTTGACACTGGCTGCTGGCTGGAGGACACACACTTTTCGCCTCCTCTTGTAATTAATAACCAGCTGTTCAGGGGCTCAGGTAATCTCAGAAACACGGACCCTAAATGCAAGTGCTCGGCAGTATCAGAATCTCTGCAGAGCATCCAGGAATTCTGTCGGTAGAATTTTACCTCCTGTCTTTGGGCAGAAACGTTGAGAAACACTCTGCTTACCCCACCAAACGAAAGCCCTCTCACGCTCATTGAAACAGAAGTAGGGCCAAAGCCTTGGTTCTTTTTTTAGGATCAAAAGATTTAATAGATGAAAACATCACTATGTTCATACACCTTGTCAACCCTTAACAATGCAGGTATTAATCTTGATTAAAATCTTCATTTGTGGCTCTCATCTTCAGTTAATTTCATCAGCCCTGTCTAGAAAAACTCTTGTCAGAATAATAATGTTCAGCTGAAGCTTTCAGATGGATAAATTTAAACAATGGTATCAAGGCTTCAGCTGCAGTTATCACAAGAAAGTTTGAACAGGAACTCTGTAATCAAATTACATCTTTGGAGAACAGCATAGAGAAATTCAGTAATCATTAAAAAAGGCATAGAATATAAAGGAAACCAGGGCATTAATTTAGCCTGGGGGGGGTGGGGTGGGGTGGGTGTTGGACTCCAATCCTTTGCCTGCCTGGCTTTTACTCCTGTCTTGGGCAAGGCACCCTGACTATCAGTGCCTTGTTTTCCTGGCAGCTGTAGATGGGAGCTGAGACAGCTCTTCTCTGCAGCACAGCACTGTTAGAGGTAGAGAGATCCTTTGGTTATGGGGACATGGTAATATTTTAAGAAGGCAGAGATAGCACTTGGATCGGGTTTTCAAAGTCTGGTGATGATCCATACCCTAACTTTTGAATGCTCACTCCAAGGTACATCTTGGGGTCTGGTTTTTAGAAAATGCTGAGCAGCCACATTCTGAAAATCTGAAGGGCTGATGAGCACACAGTTCAGAGCTGGAAGTCATCATTTGCCTGAAATAACTTCATATGACATGCCCTGAAATGCAGCATCCTCTCTGGATGACTTAAATGTTGCAGTTTCATAAGCAGTTTCAAGAAGAATCCTTAGGCCAGTAATCTTTCAAACAGAATGCAAATGCAAAGCATTTCCATGGAAATGAACATATGTACTTTTGGATTCGTTCATTTGCAGTGAGGTTCCCACATTAGATATCAAGCTTTTCTTAGCAGTAGCAGGAGCATTGAATTGTCCGCCCTTGCAGCTGATCTTTCGATTTAGACGCAATCATATGCCTCTAATTACTGATATGATGGGTTGTGCTGATGCACAAGATATGTTGCACAGTTCATTGAGTTGTTTATGAACATGTTACGTTCTCTCCTTTAGCCAGCATAAAATCGTATAATCTTTACTGAAATCTGTTTCATCTACCATATCTGTATGCCACTGTAGAAATGTCAGAAACAGCCGTTAGGGTTTTAAGAGTCACACTTTCCATTACTGCCTTTAGAATAGCTGGCCCTGTGCATTTATCTTGGCTTTTTTGGGGGAGGGCACTTTGGAAGATTAGGATGATATTGTGCTTGCTAGTAAAGCAATTGGGTGAAGTTGCATTTATTCTTTCCACTTATAGGCTTGTTCCCAGCTTGTTCAGTAAGATGGGCTCACAATACTCATCTTTCCTTGGCAAGATAATGCACGATGCTCTGTATTTTCATGAAGATCTTCATGTTTTTCTTCTTTTGCCTGAGAAAACTGACTAATAGATCTAGATCTAGATCTAATATATCGGCAGTATCTTTTACATTCTCATCTGTTTGTATTTCTCCTTTTAAAAGAGAGGCACTGCCATTTCCCTGCCTTGCTCGTATTTTGTAAGCAAAGTTATGAAAGAAGGAACATTTCCCTTGCCTTTCAAGAAAGGTTTCCCAGCTGAGTGGAAAAAGAAACCTCCCAGTTGCATCCAGTTGGGGAGAAAATCAATGGAGAGGGTATGACTTCAGCTGTACCTCTGCTGTGAAGTACAAATAGCTCTTGTTGGGCACCGTAAGCCATTTTGTATCAGACAGTCACACTTTATGACTCCCCAGCTGAGGCTGTTAACTCCCTTCATACATTGTTAAGGAAAACTGAAATCCTGAAGTAGCCTGTGGCTTTTGCTATCAGCCAGGCAGTGACATTGGCACAGTCCTCCTACCCTTGGGGACTTGTCTTAACTGAAAAGACTGGGGCCAAAAAAATCCTGTATCTGGAGAAAATAACCACGCTGTCTTTTGTTTCAGAGTACTGGGACCACTGAATTACACATTGTAGGATAGTTTTTTCCTCAGATAAGGTGTTTTCTGAATCTCTGGCTACATTTAAGGCAGGTAGCATCAACTGTGCTCTCCTTCATGCAGTGCTGTCCTTTCCTGTAGGCAAAGAGATCACATCTGAACAGCTATGATGGATCATCTGACAATTCTTTCATGTGCCTTGGTCTACAGAAACGGTTGCTTTATCTGATAATGGGCGTGTGGTTTCCGTGACAGAGAGAAATCAGTACTTCCATCATCAGATGTTGATCCACTTACTGTTGATAGAAGTTCTTCTCTTCTTTGCTTAAAAGCAGCGATGATGTAAGTTATTTCCTTTTAGCTCCTTGAAAATATATACTTGTTTTCTCTGCTTTGCTCAGTAGCTGCAAACTGGGAAGAGCTTAGGGCTGCAGAATTAAAGCTACATGCAGAGAGAAAAAATGCTGATGCAATTAGCTGGTCCCTTCATGGAGTGACAAAGTTCCTGGTAGAAAAGCCAGTTTGCAGCAGCAGACTTGAACTCCCTAGAATTGTTGGTTATCTTGGTAAACCGCTGCTATTATGTTCTCCATGTATGAACCTCTGGATCGTCCCCTGGTCCTGAGAGCCTAACAAAGCAGGACTATGAATTAAATGATACCTGAAGGGCTATTTTATTCCACTTTTCCTCCCTTTCTTGACATAAAGAGACTAAAGGTAACAAAAAGACAGCTAAAGAATCAGAACAGGGCTCTGTGATATCCAATCTCCATATTTCTTCTGGGCAAAAAAAGTACCGGGCAGAAGTTTAGTGAGAGAGAAATCTGTCTGACTCCTACAGCAGTCTGGTTGGTTACTTTCTTCCTCAGCACGTAGACAAAGAGGGCAAGCAGATAATTAGTTATTTGTATAGGTAGGAGTGATATTTTTCAGACATGGAGACTTTTTTAGCATTGCAATCCCAGCTAGACTGGCGTCATTTGGGAGATGTTGGCAGTGCTGAAGAGAGCAGATGGGATGTGAGCGTGGTGGGGAAGACAAGGCAGGGTAAAGGAAAGAAGAGAAGAGCTAATCAGAAGTCATTGGGAATTTTATTCAGGAAATGGAAATGGGGGGAACCCAAACTGGGATCTAGCAAAAATAAACCATAAATCCTCTAGGGTGACAACTCTTACCTAGAAGGGTCATGGGTAATCAGAACTTAAGAAATAGAAATTTTAAATATGGAAATGAACTAACTGAAATGGAGATCAGTCTCCTGGTAGGCCTAATGCCCTTTGTATTTCTTCAGTGGCAAGCAAAAGTGACTTGGAAGAGTCACTTATTGTTTTAAAGGCCTTGGACACATTAAAAAATAATTCTATCTAGATTAAAGCAAAGACAGTTTCTGTCTGGAAGGCATCTCCCTTCACTTGAAGAAATCACAGTACCCAAATTGCACGTCCCAAATAAGAGACTAAGGAACCAGAAGGTATAGGAGAATAATCTGAATTTTGAAAAATGCCCTGTCTCACATTTAGCTTTCAAAGAGGCTCAGTCTCTCTATATTGCACTTCCAAAGCAGTAATTATTTTGTAGTGGATGTATTACTAAAGTAAATATTGAAGGTTTTAGAATTACTAGATTCTGATGATGAACAGTCTATACAAAGATTATTTTTGTGGTAAGAAACAGTATTGTAGAATGGGTTAAATTTAGACAAATGTAGGCTAAAATAAGGCTCAGTGTTTGTATTTAAACATTGGAAAAACAGATCTAGGGATATGATAACGTCACTGTCACGTAAACTCGCTGGTTCAGTCAGAAGCCACATGCTTGATGCAGAAACAGCTAAGGAACGTTATCTTGTCAGAAGGATTCCCCAAAAGTCATAAAGGCAAAGAATATTCTTCCTGCATATTAGAGAGATTTTAGAAAGTGTTAGAGGGCCTATTTTACTTTACAGAAAATAGGCACAGAGTAAAAATGACTTGCCTCAGTTCACACTAGATATGCTGCGGTGGAGTGGAACCCCAACTCTGGGGCCACTTTGTGCCTACCAGACTGTGATACCTCTTGGAATCAGGTTATACCATTGCAAAGCATGGAGTCTCAATTTTATTTAATTTTTTTGCTATATATCTATATACAGATCTCCCTAACTGTTAATGAGTTTAATACTTGTGTGTACCAGCACTGATAGGTCGAAAGAGCTGGTATGTGGTAAAAAGTCATAAAGACTCCCATCTGGTATGTTGATGCTTTGGTAGTTTAAATTTTCATTCAAGGGAAATATACTTTGCTTTCGCAAAGAGTTTTAGTGTGGTAAGGTGCTTTTACAGAGAAAATTAAAGCCATCTGTAAAAGACATGGATATATCACTTCCATTTAATTGCATATAAATAGACCTGAATATTTTCCTTGTTCTGCTCCATACATACCAGATTATACAAAGTGAAATGAAATGAGTCTTAGTGGAAAATTAATTTGGAAAAAAAAAAAAAAATCTTGGTTTAAAGAGTGGGGGGAAAAATAAGATTGATTTGAGGATGATTAAAAAAAGGCCACCAATATATATTTCTGAATTCATATTATTCTATGAATAATATATGCAATGGGATTATAGTTAATGAAAGGATGAGTCAGGAAATAAATGGGTTTATGTTGCCAGTGGGAAATACCAAGCAGAGTATAAAAGCACTGCTGTATATAGGCTGGATAACTTCATACTGTTCCAGATAGTGTTCTGTGCTCTGAAAAAAAATGCTGCTCACAGGAAAGAAATTGTAAAACCTAGAAAAAGTAGAGTAAAACAATGAGAGTAGGCATTTTCTTTATCATTTTGAAAAGCATCTCTCCTAAGAGCTGTTTCCTAACAGTGTGGCTCCACAGTCACGATCAGAGCTACACTTGACCAATTGCAGTGTAGGAGGAGAAACCAGACCTTAAATATCTGTTATTAAAGATTTCCTTGTATTGAACTACCGCAGAGACACTGACACGTAGTGTAAACCCAACTGGCCCTTCAGGAAGATTTTCGAGAAGTTTAATGGGGTGTGTTTTACCTTGCAATTAAGGACAGCTGGAGAGAGGGGCAAGAAGAGCATTCGGTACCTCTATGCGAATTCCTCTGCCACGCAACCGGGGACACGTGTGACGCTGCGGATGTCCCAGGCGGGAGGACGACAGTCCCCTTATGGAGAAGGGTCATGGTCACTCTAGGTCGGTACCACGGCAGAGGACACAGTCCTGCTTTCCTCCTCTCTCCTACCTTCTTGTCCTCACTTTCCTTGTAAGCATTTGCACAACCATGCCATAACCAGGATTAAGGGACTGATTGGGTTTAAAACCAAACATCTCTTTTTTTTATTTTTTTTTTTTTTTTTAAATTTTATTTGTTCTGGGTTTGCTGACGTGAGGTAAAGTCACAGACCTGATTCGTCATGCTTTGGCATGATGGCCGGTGTCGGCAGAAGGGAGGAACACAGGTGAGCACCTCCGGGCAGCACTTAATTGGTGAGCAGGACTGTTTCTTCTTCTTCACCTATGTGCCACGTTAAGCTGACTAAAGCAACAGTGAAACTGTGCCATTTGTTTCTCAGTAGCCTGATAAATCCGTTCCTCAGCTAAGCCTCACACAGACAGTACTAAGGGTTCAGCTGCTAGATGGCAACTTTGTAAGGCACTAATAACTTTATTGCATTCAAATCTGAAGCCATGTCACTCGTTGTGCCAGATTTGACAGAGACTTTCATTCCTCATCTGCAGTTGTGAGACTGAGCCTAGATCAGGCTGACTATGGCAGAAGGAAGGCAGAACATCACTGCTTAGAGCTCATTTGTGCAATTTATTTCAGTATCATGAGATCTGACATTCTGTAGAAGAAATCTGGCAAGCAACATGTATTTGCATTTGGAAAGAAAGGGAAAAGGAAACAAATTGAGGAAAGCTGAAATGCCAGTCCAAGGACTGTGATTACACAGTAGTCATCACTTTAAAAGTTGGCACTAGTCAGCTGGTATTACAAAGTCACCTCAGGTAATTCCCATCCCAAGCATTTGGGAGAAACATCAGTGCTTCAGTCCTGGAAGAGCTGCTGATGCTGAGGTTGTAAAGTCAAGGCACTGTAGCGTTTGCCAATGTATGCGGTTATATTACAGTGTCCTTTTTTTTCTTTTTGTTTTAACTTGGCTAAAGACACTACAGGGACTCTAAGGCAGGTTGTAAACAAATAACGCCGGTCATAATGCAAGTGTCTAAAAATTAAGATGCTGCCCTCAGTTATTGTGAGAAACCCATCCAAGGCCTCTGAGGCTATGTCTCCCCCGCTGTTGAATCACTGCTGAGGACTGCCCTGGGTTACAGTCCTCGCTCTGTGTCTAGTCCCAGCTGCTGGGGAACAGCCAGGCTCACACCATCAATTCCGAGCTGCAGCATGCGGCAAGCGTCCTTGGGCACAACGCCTCCTCCACAAACCCTTGCAGTACCCCTGTCAAGGTTCTTCTGTGCCACTCCTTGGACCAGCTACCAGAGAGACCCCTTCGTGCATGTGGGTGTCTGCCTGTGGGTGAGGCAGCTGGGAGATCAGGGCATCCGGGGGAAGTTAATGGGTAGACTGGGTGTCTAAGGCCAGGTACTGGGGAATCCAGACTGTGCGTGTATATATTTATATATATGTGTATGTATATTTTTCTGTAACAGGCTTTCATCCTGGTCAGCCAAAGAGAGCAAGAGGATGAAGTTGTTGGTGCTGCTGGAATTTGTGTGAGTGCAGTATTTCTTGAGTTGATCTGTGTAGCTGGTCAAGCACATATGCATATATGCATATACATATATATATAGCTATTGTGCGTATGGGTGCCCATTGGGAATACATGCTCTGCCTCACTACCGGTTGGACCCAAGAACATGGAGCTGTGGTAGCCATACCACCTTTGGGCTTCTATATTTGTCAACCGCTAACACTTTAAACACAGACTTGCACAAAACAGACAAAAAAGGACGTTTTAGCCCAGTGGAGATCTTCCCTCATATAACATGCTTCTGATTTTTTTCTTGGAGCATATATTCCCATGTAGATTGATTGTATGTCTCTGAAATATGAATATTCATGTTCAGGAAAGGTCAGGCCTACTTTATTGTTTCCCTTTACTTTCTGAACGAAAAGGTTGTTTGCTTTTGTGGACCACAGTGGAATAGACCACCTGCACCACTGAGGGGCAATGTGCAGATGACCTGAAGCCCCTTATTTATCCGGCCAGATTGGTGTTGGCTGCAGGCTGCTGCCTAAAGAACCATTCTCTGGATGAAGCATAATAACGTGCATCGTACTGACACCGTCCCACCCATTACAAAGTACCACCGGAGCTGGGGAGGCATGTGGCGCCTGAGGACCTTGGCACTGCTCTGCTTCACCGTCCCACTACAAGCATCTGTACTTGTACACCTTCCACCTCCTTTGTTCTCATTTGTGGCACTGCACAAACGCTTCAAGGTTACTACAGCTGCTGGGGTTACGAGATATTTTTAATATTCCCTCTACCAATGTGATTTAGTGCAGTTTTTCCCTTTATCTTTAAAATGCTCTCCACACCTCTGTAGGATTAAGGGAAGGGAATGGTCTTCAGCCTTTCCAGCTGAAACTGTTCCTCTTTATGTCAAGCAATTTGGGTATCCATAGCCATTTGGAAAAGGATGCAGTTGGATCTCTCACTGCTGCTTAGCATGCTCATCTGAGTGCAGAGGGCTACACAACTTCCAGTCATTGCTCCAATAATCATGTAGTGCTCCAAGTGTTTCTCTTCTAGAATCAAAAAGGCAGCAGCCTCTCAAGCCTCTATTGTGAGAAAAAGCTGCTCAGGCACCCAAATCCTGCAGAGGATTCAAATAAAATGATCCTGAGCAGAGATCGCTGCTGGTGGTATAGGACCAAAGGCTGCTCCTCTCTCAGAGAGAGCTCCTGAATTCCTCCATTCCTGTTTCCCATTTCCTGTGCCAATTTCCTTGAGTCACATTGTGAAATGCCTAACTCTTCCCAGGAAACCCATATAGCTACTTGGGGCTTCAAAACCATTGCATATAAGTCTGGGGCATGGCTCCTGTACCACAAAGCCTAACATGCTGGGCAACCCTGTAACCCACTTTCCCAGTCACAGAAATATTCTTGTTTTCTGCCTTCTCAGAAAATTGGGTAGGATGAACCAACAAGTGCTGAGCCCAGCTTACTTTTGATAGATTGCTGATGGATTACAACATAAAGAGCTTTATTCCTACTGGAGAAGGAGATAATGGATAAGCTGAGCATGAGACATTGCTCACGGCACTAAAGGCAGGAGCTGAGTGTTGGAAATAATGTAGGAATCTGTGCAGAGGAACGTCAGTATTCTCTAGTGTAGTACTAGGTAGTACCTCATTGTAACACAGTTATTGACAAAGCAAGCTAACGCTGGCGGAAACCTATTCTGCACCTCTGCTGGAAAGAAATGATGAGCTTAGGTGTGGCTCAGCTGGGCTGAGATTTGGTCAGACATGCCATCTAAACTCTATCACTTTTCTTAGTCAAGCCAGCTTCTGTTTTACACCAATGAAGTCAGCAATGACTCTTCCTAGGTGCAGGAGAGAAATTCTTGTTCCTTAATATAGCTGTCATCATGTGTGTTGTTTCACCTCTTGCTGTCAAACCAGGGCAATGTTTGGCTAGAAATACTTGTTTCTAATTCAGATTTATGTCTCCAGTGCTGTCCAACACTGCAAAAGCCACAATAGAGATGAGACATGATGGTGTGTCCTGTGTGCTTCATAAACAAGGAAATACAAATGCAACCGTGTATTGCATGGGAAAAAATAGTTAACGTTTGCTGGAGTGTATATCCTGTGTTAACTGTCTTAGGTTCATCTTTGCCATGGTTTGCAGCTAACAGAAAACCTTGACTTGTAGTAAGAGAGAGTACAAATGCCAGCTGCTCCAAAGTTTAATAACTAGTTTCCCCTGAAGAGAAAGATAACAAGCAGATTAAAATGGACTGCTATGGAGGTAGCGGGACTGACTCTATGTAACCCACTTCTGTGCTCTGTAATTCAATATTTTGAGACTGAGAGATTGTCATTATTGAGGTTCACAAGGGCATATAATATATAAATCATATCTACCGTAGCAAAGTGATAATTTCTTTTGATGAATAGAAGGTAGCTACACGTGGGTGAGAAAACTACCGTGTTTTCCTGTGATATTTTACAATTTGAACAATTACATCAGCTATTACTGCAGAAGTGCTTCAGGAAGGAAATTCAACACTATGCTGGCTGTCTGCATCAGACCTTGTCTTGATCATTGTGTCAGAGAGAGAGATTTCTCCTCCTTCAGCATCAGGAGAATAGGTGAAGACTAGCCATGTGGCTCTTGCCAAGTTTCAGGGCAAAGTAACCTTTCCTTTTAAAAAACACTAATCGCTTGCATAATATGTAGTGTACAAAGTGATCCATTCTGTAACTGCGTTGGCTGAACAAAAATCTTGCAGTAAGAGTGATAGGCAACATGCACTTTAAATTGGACTGTTTGAACTGAACCGCCTATATTATTGATTTTTAAGAGCAGAATGGGTCATTACAAACATCTAGCCTGAATAATGACATGGCAGGTGAGACTGCCAACTGCTATATTTCACATATAATCCAGAAGATGTCTGTTTAACCTTGCTCTTGCTGTTCCCCTAAAGCAAGGTGGATCAGCAGCACGATAGGTTTTAAGTATGCTTCATCGATAAAAAGAACATTTATCTCCAGAGCCTGTTCCTTGTCCTTATTTCTCTCTGTCTCTGATGCTGTATGGTCTATCTGTGGATTGCCAGAGGACTTACTGAAGAGTGTGGGTTACTTTAGACGCAGATGCAACCTCAAGTGTACTGTATAGACTCAGCTCCTGTCTGTCCAATGGGCAAAGCAGGGAGGTCTCCTGGAGGAGGGTTGCTCTAAACCTATACACCTTCACTTTTGCTTCTGACCATCATCTAACCATGGTACAGGTTAGATGGACCTGTGGTGTGACCCTCCAAGGCTGTTCTTGCATCCCTTTGGGTGCTTTGCAATTGCAGTAGCAGGGACTGCCCAAGCTTACTGAAATACATGTTAGAGTCCATCTCCAGTATCTTGGTGTACGATTTGCCTTTCAGCCCCAGACGCAGGGATATCAAAGGAGAGATACTGGGGAGCTGTGTTTCTCAGCAACATCCCCAACCTTCCCACTTACACTCTGTTTTCCATAGATATATTTATGTGGTATTTTGCAGTAGATGTGAACTCACTCTACCCACATACTGAGCCCACTTTGAGTGAGTCAGCTCCATCAAACAAGCTGAGTAGCTCTGGTTAACATGCTACTAAGCCTGAGAGGTTAAGAGGGGAAGGTTAGCAGCTCCGGTTCAGTGCCAGGTGAGGACCTGTGGTAACAGAGGGAGTGTGTGTCCTCCTGCATGTTTGTAGACATCCCCAAGGGGAAACAAAGTTAAGACAAATCCTCCCCTGCTTTCGTTTCTAAAAATTTCCATGCTCGAGTTTCCCACCCCTTCAGTACTGATTTGCTCTGTATCTCGTACTTGTTGTAGGAGTTTTTGTGTGCCAATAAAGCTGGCGACCAAAGTCGTTCCTGGCTCACCCGCGTATGAAACGCTCTGCTGGAAAGCAGTTTCCTTCCTCTGATGTCCCTCCTGGTAAAACAAAGCTGGTTTCTGTGACACGGTGACATCCAGCACAGCAGCTGCTGGTAACGAGGTGATTTTGTTAAGGATCAGAGAGGGATGAGAGCTGGGCTACCTTGCTGCCGTGTCACAGAGCCTGCTGGGGCGACGTAGCTGTGCATGCTGATCAGGAGTCTCTTCCCAGTAGCAGCCACGTAATATACACGAGGCAGGTAGAAGAGGCAACTGCCAGCCAGGATGCATTGCAAAAATGTAATTAATTGCCCCAAGGGCTTTGGAGGTAGGGAGATAATTTTCCCAGGCTCAGTCTTATTACACACACAAGTAATGGGTCATAGACCTTGAGCGTTACATGTGTTCTGGGTGTTTCTATTAGAGTAATTTCTGAACTTGGGTTTAGACAAGCCCTCTGTGCTAGGTATTGTGCAGAGATAAAAAGAAGTATTTTGAGTGGACTTATCCAATCAAAAAAGATAAAAAGGTGCCTCAGCAGAGATGTTTGCATCTGAACCGGTCGCTAGTCAGTAACTCTTTGACTGTAGTCTTACTGACTATAAGCGGGGCTCAAAAGGAGATGTCTGCATTGTAGCTCAAGAAGAATACAGCTTAGCCAATGCTGAAGGTGTGTTTCCTTAGCGGGAGAAACCAGCATCTCCCCCAGCTGTGGCTCGGATGCAGGGCTCCATGTTAACGGATAGTTACAGTGCGAGCAGGTCTTCAGCTCCAGTGCTGATGCCCTCGCTCACCCAGGTGCCAGGGGACAAGGGAGCTCTCTGGGACAGGAGGGCCAAGGTAATCTCCTACACAGGCCTCCGCACTCCTCAGAGCCCTACAGATCAAATGGTTTACGGGGGCTTCTTTGGATATTGTGCTACCACTCCACGATGATCACCTTTAAGTGCTTCTCCAGCTGTCCTTGGCTTCCTGCTGCTTTCCCTGTCTGCTTCTGAAGTGGGTTTTTTTTCCCCTTCTTTATCCTTCTTGCATGCATTCAGCATGTGCCTACAGTCCCACTGAAACCATACAGCCCCCACCGATACCCTTCCACCACTCCCATCTCTGCCACACCATGAACATGGTTCTTTTTTTGTGCAGTAGCACTTCATAATCCAGCTGTTTAATTCCAAAAGGCAACCTAAAGTTTATGGACATGTATCCTGAGTAAGAAAGAACTGTAGCACCCACCAGCTTCCACAAGATTTCACTCAACTGCCAGGTATCAAAAGATATATTAGCAAAATGCAAAAGCTTTTAGGAGGTAAAGTAGTATTTGGGAGCGTTAGGGGCTACACACCATCATCTCAGCTCTGTTCTGGAAATGGTGCAAAACATCCCCAGGTCAGGAGCAAATCCCAGGGGCTTCACTCATAAAAGCGGTACTTGCTTACCCCTGGGCATAGCAGTAGCTCAGTGATGTTCATGGTTTCACTGAATGGAAGGACTTTATCCGTGTTTCACCTTCATGCCAGGGACAATTACGGAGATGACTTCACCTCGTTCACTGCCTTTATGCAGGCAATGGGAGGATGCAGTGCTGGGCACAGGCTGTAAGATCCTGAGCTGACATGATGCAGAAGCACTGTGAGTTTTCTGTTACTGTGGGAGGAGGTATATTGCTAATGGCAGCCTCTTGACCTGCCTTAGTCTAACAGATTTCATGTGGCTCCAAGCCATAGTTCATTCAGCTCCAGAAAAATACAACTTTTAGGCTGTGTCATCGTTTTTTGCAAACACACCTCAGAAAGCAATAAGAGTCTTGCTGTGCCCATATCAAGGAAGAAAATTAATCATACCTTTAGTGTTTATGCAGTGATTTCTCCATTTTACACCGCTTTATTATTAGACGATGTATCATTTCATTGCAATATCCATCTCAGCTGTGCTTAAGTCACTTGTTTTGGTGTCTCTGAGTTTCCATATACCAAATGGGGAAAATAATTCCTTGGCCTCATGCTTTGTCTGTGTTGTCTCCCACTGGAGAGAGTTCAGGGTAAGGAATGACTCTTATTTCATGTATTAAACAAGTCTGGAAACGCAGTGTTGCCTTACAAGAATTTCTAATGGTTCTTTTTGAGTGCTTTCACTCCAAATGTTCCAAATTCTTGAAGCAAATAGTTTTTAACTGCTAAAAAAAAATGTCTTGTTTCCTGTCAACATTTCAAAACAAGAGAATAACTGGGTTTTTCTCATGCCATTTTTTGGTTTAAAAAAACTGAGATGACATTTAAGAGAAAATGAAAATGTTCTGTTTCAAAAACAGAGTAAAAATAAGAAGCTTTTATTTTGACATCTCCTGGGAGTGAAAATCAAATTTCCTCTTGCTAAAGTGTTTTCCAATAAAATCACTTTTGACATAATGCTAACTTTTGTTCTATGGAGTGGAAGAAGAGACTGGCATGAGGGTGAATATATTGAGTCCACAGGGACTGAAAGTGTCCATAAAGTTGGCTTAGGGAATGGGGCATTGCTGGCATGCAAATCAGGATGTGTAGATTTGGGGTTCTAATACATTTTTTAACAGATTGCTCCACACATGCTTTTCAGTTTAACCCTTTACTGATAAGCAGTGTGATAAGGAACATTTTATTGTTAGATCCTCAGATAAGCCAGTCTGGCATTTCCTAAAGCTGCCAGCTCCAGCCTGCCACTGAAGCAGAAGGGGTTATTTTAGCATCCTGCAGAGGAGTTTATGGCAGCTGATGTTGCTGAACAGCACAGAGACATTTGCCTTGATTAGGCAGAATTTGTGGCATTTTCATTGGGCTCTGAAGCTGATGCGTAGGAGAGTTTCTTCTGCACCCGCTTAGAAGTGTGCTTGTATGTAAGAGTTTCTTCTGCACCCGCTTAGAAGTGTGCGTGTATGTAAGTGGCTGTAAATGAGAGTGTCTCCGTTCCCTATGGGACCTTATGCTTGACTTGGATTACTTTTAGCAGAGTGCACGTACACACGCAAATACACACGCGCACACCCCAGCCCTGAAGGTTTTGTCCCTTTGATGCAAAAAATTAGTCCTGTGTGATAGCAAGCAAAAGAGTAACTGGAGCAATAAGATCAGCATAGGGATGTCCAGCTGTCTCTTGTCATTGCCATTTCATATCCCTGCAAATGAAGCGATTGGTATCTGCTGTCGCTCACATTGCTTTGATACCTGAGAGCCATAGTCAGAGGCTAAGAATACGCCAGGCGCTGCACAGATCAGTGCAATTAGACAGGCCCTTAATGACAGAGATTACAATATACACGTAGGACAAGGGACAACAGATAGCTACAAGCAGATGGGAGGAGGACTAGGGAACCATGCAGTGGGACCGCGGTGGTCTACCCACTAAGTGAAGGATACAGCTTACTAGTGTCTGAGCTTTCCTGCAAGTGTCATGTCGAACGGAAGAACAGCGCCTGGATCTGTGGATGTGAGGGTGAACAATGCCCAACCAGGAGGAGTATGAAGAGACTCGTCTGAATGCCAAACAGGTGTACGATAGAGACTGATATCATGAACTTATTGGAGCGGTGAGCGAGTTCCTTAACAATGAACAAGGAATGATTTGGGGATGGGCAGTGAAGAGCCTTGAAAATCAAGACCAGCAGTTCATCTGCTGTGACAGAGAGCAAAGAAATGTTAGAAGGGCATGAACAGAGAGGAACACCTGGGCAGAGCATTGGGTTAATGCAGTGACGATTGCAGCAGTATTCTGAGCTGTGTGGTTACTCATGAAAGCTGGAGAAAAAAGGTCTTGTAGTGGTGGCATCACTAGAACTGACAATCTGGGAATATCTGTACAATAGTCTAACAAGACTGGACTGTAGAGACACAAGAGACTGAAGTTCTACACCCTATTGTGTGTCTCTAGAAAATCAGTTCTAAATTGCTTGTTCTGAAATCAGGGCCTTTGAAAGTCATCCATATTGTAATAAACCCCGTCCATTACTTCAGAACTTAGAAATGATATGAGAACTGGAGCCCTATTGCATTAGCTGCTGTACAGGTATAAAGTAGTGTGGAGATCTTTAATGGCAACTTATTTTCCCCATTGCTATTTAGTTTTTCTTGCAATTTTCAAGGGGAATTGCTGGGGTGGGATGTGGAAGTCAAGGAGAAGAAAAGTACAGAACAAATGAGAAAAAAAGATGGAGGAAACATTTAAAGGACAGAAGTGCAAGGAGAACAGATGAAGATACTATGTGGCTATAGGGGTGGAGGGACTGAAAGAGTCAGCAGAGAGGAAAGAGTTCCTTTTCAGAGCACAGAAAACACCCTAGTGAGTTCAAGTGGGATTGTGGGCCCTTGCTTTCACTGCTTGTGCAGCTGCTCCTTCCAGCTTGAGTGGGTTGACTCCTCCCTTGTTATTCCCTTGTGCTGACTGTAGAGCATATCTGAATAGCAAAGAGATTTGCAATTAAGAGAAATGCTTCAGAGAGCTAAAAAAGCTCTCATTTTTGCTGAATATATATTTTGTTGCATCTTTTTTCTTTTTTTTTTTAAAGCCATTCAATTAACAATTAATAATTTTCAGGGTGGTCACCTGCTTTTACCAAGCACTGGAGTTTGATCCCTAGGTCTTCTAGCTAGCAAATAAGAAGGCAAGAAGCCTGATTTATCATTGCTATGAGAGCTGTTGCCTGGGTACTTTCATACTTCTGCACTGCTGAAAGGGAATGACCTAAAAAAAAAAAAAAGTGAAGCGTTTGTAAGCAAACACTTTACTTTTCACCTGAGAGATCTCAACTACACCTCTGCTCCATCCATCCTTCCCTCATTTTGTGCATCAGGCCTGGGTAGGAAAGGCTGGGAGGTAGCAGATGGGAGGCTGACTGTTGCTCAGTTTGGAAAGCAGCTTCTAACATTTGGCTCACACCTGTCAGCAGACTCCGTATACACTTGTTTATCCTCCTCTGTACCATATGTTTCTATGTAAAATCAGTTCCAATGATCTATTGCCTTACTTCTATCACTCCTATTATGGTCGTAACTGAGCATTTCACAGTCGTTAATGCATTTACCCTGACAGGGTCCCTGTTGCGTAGGCATCTAATATCACCCACTTTACAGATGGGTTAGCTGAAGCTCAGATCAACAGCTCCTCAAAAGTCTTGTTGAAATCAATGGGAAGGAGACACATCCCCAGGAGATGGGAGTTTGGGAGAGCAAACTACACGCTCAGTTTCACTCAAGGAATTTGCAGTGGAGTGAGGAATTCCTCTTTTGGGTCCTACATGGATGCTCAAAGTGCTGGACCGTTCTTGATTTCTTGACACAGAGCTGTTCCCTGCCTCTGCAAGATGCAGCAGACCCATGGTTGCTGGTGTCCAGTCTTTTTACATGCCTTGCCAGTAAATCCCCATCTCACAACTCTCCATGTTCCCACCAAGACCTGGAAGAGATGCTGTCCTCGGCAGAAGATTTAGTTAAAAAGTTAGTTAAAAGCCCGTTGGCCCAATGTAATGCCAGCAATCAGCTTAAAAGCGTTCTGCCCAAATGAGAAAAGTTAATATGGACCAAAAAAAATGCCTCTGCTGCTGTGGAGACTGCTTCTTCTGTTTCTTCTATTCTTTTTATTCTTGCTTGCCTCTCAGAAAAGAACTTCTTCGCAACCCTTCAGATTTAAAGTCTATGTAGGAGAGGGTTTTTTAAAATGTACTGTACGTACCTATCAGTCACCTACTTATTAATTATAACTAAAAGCATGATTAATCTGTCATGGATAAGGCTGCTAAGTAACCCTAATCATGCTAATGCATTTCTGTCACTTATACAAAAGGCAGCATTATTATCAGTTTTTACATCCGTGTATACTAAAGCCCATATACACAGCAGCTGCAGAGCACTGGTAACCTTCTTTCTGCCACAGGTGGGACGAGGTTGCATCATGGATATCTGTATTGCCCCCCCAGTGCCTGTGCAGTGATTTATTTCCTCAACACTAGTAGGATTTAATGATGTTATCTTTTGCAAATAACTTCACCTTCTAGAACAGATAACAACTACAGTTATGAAAAGTATTCCCAGGGGCTCATAATGACTATGACTGAAATTCCTCTGCGGGAGGGGTCAGCATGAAGACCAAGGTGCTACTTAAGCCCTGCAATGAGTGGGAGCTAAGAGATGCGTAGGTCTTATACAAGTGTGAATGTCTAAGGAAGACAATCCTTTTGATACTGCGGAGCATAATGCTTTCTCTTTTGTGTTCCTTTTCTCTGAATATTCAACTGATCCATTTTTTAATAGCCTAGATGTTGGAAAGTTTATTTCCAGGTGCCAAACTCAAAATTTGTAACCACACCTGAAATCCTTGTGCATCCATCCTGTCAAGAAGTCAATGGGCGGATATGCTAAATTACAGCTAAGCTACACTCTTTCACTTTGAAAATGTTCTGAAGAAAAGCTTTTCACAGAAAGGAGTTTCAAAACTGACACCTCCAGAAGGCTAATTATACCCTACAGTATTAGGAGCAGAAGACAGGTGGGTCACCCTTTGAAGGATCCATTCCACTGATGCGTGGGTGACCTGCTTAGACTTGATGCCCTATTTCTGGACAGGTGAACTATGAAGAATACAACCGTTAGGCTCATTAAATATGTAAATTGAGGAGAAAAAGCCTGACTTCAAATTTGCCTTTTTACACCTAGCTTTCGGTTAGCTTTTTAGTTAAATAAGGTGAAGTTTTATGTAAGGGTTTTGGTGTGAACTGCCTGAAACTAAAGAACTTCACTGCAAGATGACATCTGCAAGATGTAATCTGCATCCCTCCCGTGCTGCACGCCTCAGTGTCCCAAATAAAGAAACCATTTTGGTGTTCATCTGAGTAAGTGCCTTGCTGCATGCAGGCAGGGTCTCAGTCAGTAGGTTTCTGAGCATACAAATTTATGAGAGAGTCCCAGAAGTTTGTACAGGGTAATAGATTTTTTGTTCTAAGCATTGCAGTAGCCAACTCACAGTCAGTGCATGGTGGGAAAGTAGAGGAAGATTGGTAAGAAAATATAAACTGCTCCAGAACAAGTGTTTGTGTGGCTTTCACAGTCCTTTGCTTAGCTAACTTCCTTTTTTATTGCTCTTTAGTCATCACAGTTTGGTGTAATGCCGTCCACAGTAAATTGTTTGTAGCCATTCACATGTATTATAGTGACAAAGAAATTTTTAAAGTCACCATTAAATCTTGGAATGCTGTCCTTAACGTAGCAATTTCACTCTTTTCTTGCAAAACTGTGCTTCCCTACCCTTTCTTATTAATAAACATGATATCCTTCTGTTTGTTTTCCTTTCATTTTGCACAGCTGTACTTTTCTCTTTCATCAAGAGACAGTCACAATTTTGTTTGTCACACTGAAATACGGATTTTTTCTTCTTTATTTATGAATAACACGCTCGGATTTTCCTTATGGAATAGAAATTAAAACAGCACTGACGTTTAGAATGTAAAGGAATTGTTCGAACTGATTATAGTCATGTTAAAATGAGTCACGCACTTTTGGTCCAAACTTCCTGACACACACATCTATATATATTAATCATTGTGACATCATTGAAGAACTATTTTTATCTTGGTAATAAAAGCTTAATGCATTTGTCAACTTGTCAAATTATATTTAATCCAGTGAACATACAGACAGGTTAGGAAATATATTTGCTCTCAAATAATAGCAGACCTCAATTCTACATGTCTGAAAATGCTGTGCATGTAAAGGTATGTAAAATATTTGCAGTTTTGAAATATAAGTGAAAAGCACACTGTAAAAACACAAAATGAATGAGGTTTACTAAGAAGAATTAAACTCACCTGTCAACAAATGCATGGTGTAGTACAAAGATAGGATCATTTGCAGAGCCTTGTACTTGGGACATGGAGCCATTCATGTAGATGTGAAGTGCATTATGCAAACCGCTTTGAGATATGTTTGATATTGCAGTCCGTGGATCAGCAAAACCTGTATATTCAAGAGGAAATCATATGCTGATATGACAATGCATATAATGCTTTTTGCAGTAAGACTCAAGATCAAAGGACCTACTTTCACTTCATTTACAGTCAGCTTTTTAGACAACGGCTAAGGAAAACACGTAAAGGAGTGCTAATGTATTTCAAAGGCATAGCGAAGATGAAATTAGAATAAGCTAAATTAAAACTCCTGCCATGTAGCTAATGCAGCATGTCAGCAAATGTACTGCTTAATTGCTTTATATTTTTAAATTTCTTTGTCCATTTTGTCTGGCTGTTAAAAGGCAATGTAATCCCTGCAGACATTTATGTGTGTACGTTTATTCATGTTGAGAAAATTTATTCACTTTATTTTCATTTTGATCTCTATACTTACAGGTTCCTAAGATAAAACAGGCTATTCTATCATATCATATACTCAGTCATTTAATAATGTTTGTCTCTACAGAACACTTTTTGTTCTTTTCTCGATAGGAGCCAACACAATATGAGATATAATCCTTACAAAAGGATTTGGTGAATAATCAATAATCTTCCACAGTCAGACTTGTAGGATGAAAGTCTGTGGATTGCTGTTATTTTGGAGGGCACTTAAAATATGGGCTTTGAGAAGAGGTCACAGACCAACCCCCAGATAGCAAGTACTGGAAGATGAGTCTCTCCATGAGTGTTTATTTTGGTAGCCTGTCCATACCTCATCTCTGATGTTGGTAGCCCTTCTCAGCATCCTGACAGCCAAGCTTCCTCCCTACTTGTAAGGACTCCTAATAAAAGTCAACCATCTGATCCTTCTCTGGGATTTTCCAGGAGAATAAAAGCAGAAACATGCGTTGCCCTCCCAGTCTATTTCTTAACCTGATGCTAGTTCTACTATTTAACCCTCACTACAAAGCCTCTCTGTTGTCTCTCTTTGATTTGGTTCCTGAGGATGTCTTGTTTTCGCAATTTCTGTAAGCTGTAGGATGAGGAAGCATAGTGGAGACAGATTAAAACATCTTTACAATGTAACAATCAGATAAAAAGGGCTGTGAACAATATGCTTGTTGTGCTGATCCTCAGTGTTTTCGCAATTTTGTTGCAGTTTATCAGGTCTGCAAGGTAAGGAAAAGAAAGATGATAGCTCTTCTCTTTGGGAAATGCCTCACGCACTGTGAACACTTGCTTGACTTACTTGTTTGGACCAAGAACTAGCATCTGAATGAGGGTCAGCAATATACTTTTGAAGTGAATCTCCCAACAGTCCTGTTTCATGCTGTGACTCACATCACAGAGCAATGTCTGACTTTGCAATCTGGATCCCTTTTGGAGGAAACCTAAAATGTGCCAACGATCAGTGGGTGTTTAGTTCATAGGACTGAACTAGAGCTAGTGTGAAAGGACCCCTTCCCTGTCAAAACCCTCATCTATAACATGGAAGTCGGGTCCTCAGTACCAACTGTTTTGCTCTTTGGATTTGTTCCTCTTCGAGCCACACAAAGTATTAAGATGTGGCTAGAGATGCCTTATGGGTAGAGTCATACTCTGTGAACTTGAAAACCTGAGTTTTAGACACCACTGGGACTCTCATCTTCTGTATCAAATGATTGCATCGCTTTGTCACTCTAAATTCCCTCATCGGGCTTTGCCTTGTCTGTTAACCTCTTCAAACAAGGGAAAAGCATTTGGCATAAAAACACTGATAATTATAATAAAGACCAAATCATAGCTGTGATGCCTAGGAACCAATATACCATAATAACCATCCATCTTTCTGATTGTAATAGTATGACAAAGATTTTGAGAAATTCAAGGGAAGTCAGAGTAGAAAACATAATCAGGAGAGTTGGAGGAGGTAAAGTTGGCTTATGATGAAAATTGTAAGGCTTCAGGCTGGAGTGAGTCTGGGTTTAGGAGACAAAGAGGAACATGTTAACACCTACAGATAACAGCAGGTTTTGAATAAATTAGATGTGGACTGGGATTATTGAAGACACTGCATGGTGACATAAACAGAAGTGGGCAGAAGTTCTCAAAGGGAAAATCTTGCCCACAGAAATTTGTCTGATGGTGAATGCTGTGTCACTTAGCTGTCAATCAGGGGAAACAGCAGACTAAAATATCACCTATGAAGAATGATGTACATTGACAGCCTGGCCAGAACTCACAGGAACCGACGGCAAGAATTTTGGCCTTTGCTGATGGCCACAGTGCGTGATCCTTGGGATCAGTTGATGTAGCGATACTAGGAAATTTCTGTGAATATTAAATGAAAATGATCTATATGTATAGCATTCTGAAGCAACTCTTCCACATATATTCAGCTGCTTTATAAGTATGTTTAAGGGGAAGATAAACTTTATGCAGAGTCTAGGCAGAAGGCTAGATTTTTTATATCACACTTGGGATACTTCTTAAAATTTCTTAACACGTTGCAAACTCTTGATCTAGTAATTCATAAAAAAATATACAGAATATGCATTTTGGCTCTGGACAGCTTTTCATGGAACATCTGCACATGAGCCATTTATCTTAAAAATCAAAAGCTCTGTAACTGGGACACCTTTAGCAACCTCACCCCCCAGCTCCCAGTTAACTGGGGTGCATTCAGTCAGTGTCAAAGGTGACATCATGTTTAACCATGCGCATGAGAAGTTCTAAAATCTGCTTTCTTGTTATGAAAACTCCATATAAATTGTAAAGTTAGCAGGAATAAAACCACAATGTGGTGTCACTTAATTTTATTAACCTGGGTCTTATTGTTTTCTCTCAGAGTTTTTAATAGGCATCAGTACATTCGGGATGACATACTCTGAAATGGGGTAGAGGCAATTAAAAAAGAATGTGTGAAAACAGGAGAATTTTTTCAGAGTACGGAAAACTTTACTAAGGTGGCTGCAGTAAAATCACCTCTACAGCAAATGTGAGGCTACAGATCTACAAGCCCAGTGAGCTGAGATAAGAGCTCCCTGCCTCGAGATAGGGGAAGTCCACTTTCTCCACCTGCCTTGCCCCACGCTGTGCCTTCCTCTCGCATGCGTTAACTGCACCTCCTCACTCCTTCTGTGAACTGATTTAACTCACTAGTCTGGCAGTAAACTACCCTGGAGTGTGGGATGTCAGGTTTTTTTCCAGGCTGAGATACAGTATCTCATGTAAGGGTATGATGAGAACCAGTGTTGGTACCGAAAAAGGAGGGAGAGCAACTGGCGGTTGGATGGAGAAGATTGCATAGGGAAGCAGGACTGCAGCCGGCGGCAGTGAGCTGTTAAATCACCTGGCCAGTATAGGAAGCTGTAGCATTCAGACATCCTTTCAAACCCTCATTTAATTATGGTGCATTAGCAACAGCCAATAGGGCATACATCACTGAAGCGAATGGAAATTCTACCAGTGATTTCAATAAGAGAAAAATCACATTTTTAAAAGATCATAAACGTGATTCTGCTGCTGCTCATAGCACTGTAAAACAGTAACAGTGACGCAGTGGATTTAAAGTAGTTTCACTGGAGGCAGGCCAAATTAAATCAGATGGGGATTTAGCCCAAAGTTTATTATAGGAGGAGCTAATGATGCCACTCAAAACTAAGGCTGCCTGACAGTTTTTAGGATGATATATAGGTGGTTGTCACTGAACATGCGGTTGGGTCAGGTGTGCCTTTTAATAGAGTATTTAATTATATTAACTGTGGGTTTTACAATCTAACAACAGAGGCCACAGAAGTCCGTGTACAGTCAGTCAAGTGCAAAGATTTATATATTGAAAGCAGGTAGTGTTTTGCTCGGTTGCTCAGTTGCCACTGACTGAAGTAAGTACGCTTAGCAGAGGGTACGCAGGACTCGGAGAGCGTTAGCAGTGCTCAGTGCTACAGGAATGGAGGAACCATTCCAACAATCCTATCTCCTCTGATTGTCTTAACGGACTGCTCAACATCTGTGGCATCCCTAACAACACTGAGCTATTCATAACAGTTTTACAGATGTTTTTTTAACTGCAAAACTGTTTTTCTTACTAAATGAATTTCAGTTTTGTATGGGTTTATAGGCCAGTGGTTAGGAGAGCTGGGACTTTAAAGGTCAAATTCTGCTTTGTATGTTCCATGTTGAGGGGATCAAGTGCACCTTTAGGGGATCGAGTGCACCCTCTGTAAGTTTGCAGGTGACACCAAGTTGGGCGGGAGTGTTGATCTGCTGGAGGGCAGGAAGGGTCTACAGAGGGATGTGGACAGGCTGAATCAATGGGCCGAGGGCAGTTGTATGAGGTTCAACAAGGCCAAGTGCCGGGTCCTGCCCTTGGGTCACAGCAACCCCATGCAGCGCTAACAGGCTTGGGGAAGAGTGGCTGGAAAGGTGCCTGGTGGAAAAGGACCTGGGGGTGTTGGTCAACAGACGGCTGAATATGAGCCAGCAGTGTGCCCAGGTGGCCAAGAAGGCCAACGGCATCCTGGCCTGTGTCAGAAAATGGTGTGGCCAGCAGGAGCAGGGCAGTGATCGTCCCCCTGTACTCGGCACTGATGAGGCCGCACCTCGAGTCCTGTGTTCACTTTTGGGCCCCTCACTACAGGAAAGACATGGAGGGGCTGGAAGAGCAGCGAAGCTGGTGAAGGGTCTGGAGCACAAGTCTTATGAGGAGCGGCTGAGGGAACTGGGGTTGTTCAGCCTGGAGAAAAGGAGGCTGAGGGGAGACCTGATCACTCTCTACAACCACCTGAAAGGAGGTTGTAGCCAGGTGGGGGTTGGTCTCTTCTCCCAAAGAACAAGGGATAGGATGAGAGAAAATGGCCTCAAGTTGTACCAGGGGAGGTTTAGATCGGATATATGAAAAAATTTCTTCCCCAAAAGGGTTGTCAAGCATTGGAAGAGGTTGCCCAAGGAAGTGGTTGAGTCACCATCCCTGGAGGTATTGAAAAGATGTGTAGATGTGGCACACAGGGAGATGGTTTAGTGGTGGACTTGGCAGTGTTAGGTTGATGGTTGGACTCCATGACCTTAAAGGTCTTTTCTAACCTAATGATTCTATGATTCTATGGCTGAGTCCAACTGGCTGATATATTTAGTTCCACTCTCCCTGGGGTTGATTTTTTCTTTAACAAGGATTTCACATTTTAGAGGATTTCAAGTGAGATAGATCCATCTAGTTTAAAACAGGAAGGGAGATATAAAGAATTTTAAGGCCATATCCTTGCTGGTCTTTGAAGTTAGTTAGTGATGTTCTTCTGGCTTATGTTCATTGATTTTTTTCTGCCATTGGCAATCTCACAGGAAATTTTTCAGGGTTAAATCTTACATATTTTCTCAAGCAATCTTATTACTGTAATCTCTCCGGAGTGAGGTAGCTGCAAGGTCTGCAGAATTTGGCCTAGGGGGCTATAGTAAATGAAAGTTTGTGATTATCTAATTTAGACCATGTCAACATCTAGGTTTTTTCTTAAAATGACTCTTGTAGACCTTCACTGTGGGCTGGGCTGAATAGTCTTTCTAGTTCTCTAGTAATGACCCTCTGCAACTTGACAGCACTTTCTCAAAGTGCAGCATAAATTTATCCAGAGGTTGAGGTTTGAGCTGGGTGAGGAATGCTGGCTGTAGGCTAAAACTTTTTTAATTAGAAGTTTTCTGTTGGCAAACTTCATTTTGAATAACCATTTTTCATTAGCTATATGGATAGTTATGAAAAATACTGAAAAAAGTTTTCCAGATGAAAATCTCTCATTTCAGAAGAAAAGGAAAATGTCCTATTAAAATGAAATTACATTTTGAAATGTTTGATTTTTTATTCTATTATTTCCTGACAGAACAGCAGTAAGAATACATAATTGTGACAGACAGCGGAATGCTATGACATGGCTTGACTTGATACCATGTGTCATGAGTTAATTCCTGAATAATGAAAGTAATATAGAGTTTTTAGAATTTAAAAAAATAATAATCTTTTTTTTTCACTTTGTGCAAAACTTAGAAGGCACTGATTTTCATTTGGAGTTGCCATGAATAAAATAATTTTGAATGTGGAATTTGCTTATAAATAAAAATAAATTCTAAGATTTTCAGCCATCTCTTATTCTTAGGAGGTAGCATTCAAGATGTCACACCAAACTGAACTGCACAAAGAAGAAACCCAACTATTTCATTTGCAGTCAGCTAATCCATTTCCGATCTCACCTGATGCTTATAAACTAGAACTGTTCTCTTCTTGTATCCAGGAATTGTCCAATGAAGCCAACAGTGTTCCCCGGTTAGGGCACGATTCAACAAATCCTATTTAAAATAATTGCTTTCACTTCAAAGGGCAATGTGCAAACTGCTTTTAACCTGTTATTTTTCAGTCAAAGCAGACACTGGCCTGTCCCAGAGTGAGAGGGCAGCTCATGCGCTCAGCCTCAGGGGGTTGTTGTTTTATTGAACAATATTGACCTTTGCTGTTTATGGCTGTTGTGGTCACCCTTCAGTGACACAATTTCTGTCACTATTGCAGTGTTTTCTATTAGACAAACACAGATTCAGCCTGTGTTGTTGGCATCTGCTTATAATGATGCTGATACTTATCCCTTTGAAGGGTTAAAAGGTGTTGTCTTTGCTCCAGTGCACTCAAGCACTGAAGAGCATAAAATTTTGCCCAGAAGGGGTTCTCCTATGTGACTGGTTCTTCTAAGTGATCACAGGTGTTTTTTATTACAGAACTAAAACTGAGGAGTAAATCTCATATTGGTGCAAATCAGGAGCCACTCAATTACAGTCACTAGCTTGGTTCTGGTCATCTTTTGTAAATATAGTGTAACTCCAGTAAAGTCAGTGAACTTTGGATTTACTTTGGATCTGAAAGAGATTAGAATTTGACCTTAGGTGTATTGGCACAAACTTGAGTAAACAAGTAAAGGATTGAAATGCTTTTTGCTTAGAAAAATAAGTAGATGTTAGGAACTCTAGAGTGTTAGCAGGTTCATAAGAATGCCACCACGGAGAAGTGGGCACTGACACAATAAATGTAACCTGGCAATTTAAGCTTGGCATCTGTACACAACAAAAAACTAAGCAGCCCATTTGTAAGAAAGGAGTAACACTATGTGTAACACAATATGGGGTTTTTTTTGGCAGTAAAGCTTGTTTGAAAACTTTTCACCAACTTTTTCAACATTAGCCATATATTCTTGGCTTCACATTGGAGTTCACTGTCTTGTTAGCTAAATAAGTTAGTTGACAGAAATGTTTGTGGTCCTGTGGTGTAAAGTTGATTGCTGAAATAATTCAGGTTAAAAAATAAAATATCTTCGAAGATATCAAAGTATCAAAAAAGAAAAAAAAAAACAAACCACAAAAAGCTGTCTCAGAATAACAGTGTGTCTGACAGAATAAGCTCCATCTCCATAGTAAATAGATAAATACCTACTGAGCCACATCCAGCTTACATTCAGACAGACTCATCTCCAAAAAAGCCCCTTATGATGGAACGCTGTGGACACAGTTTCACTTCAGTGATCTCTAGCTTTAATGAAATATTGTTATGGAAAGAAAGGTAACATCAGTCTGTTGACCTTTACTCTCTTCAGTATCAGCTCTTGAGCACCGTAGATCTCCTTTAGCTAGGCTATAAAAATTAGACAATATAGGATCTGGTAATTGCAGTGGGAGTTGGACTATGAGCAAACATGGTCACTTTCTTAACAGGATTTCCCCTAGAATAGAGAGGTTCTAATGTGAGGTGGTTTGGGTTTTTTTTTTTTGTTTCATGTCTGCAGAGGTTCTAAGGAAGGGACATTCACTGCCTCAGTCTTACCCTACTGAGCTTTTCCTCACTGTGCCTTAGCTTCCCAGGCTCCCTCCACATGCATCCCAGGACTTACAAGGGTCCACCTTCACTTCTAGGAGAAAAGGCGCTGCTCAGTCTCTTTTCTTCTTTTTCAGAATCACAGAGGAGGGATCCTACAGATGGCCTGAAAGGGCTACAGTGCGTGTCAGGGAGGGCACGTTTGGATGGACGGATAAAACAGGCATGCTCTGCCCCTGCCTCGAGCTAACTGGATGCATCCAGAAGCCGTGCAACACTATGACCAAGGTAATATAGGCTGCTTCTGTAGCTACCTAAGCTGTACGGCTTCTGAATCATATCTGACTTGCATACATCCTCAAGAACGTGCAGGTTTTTTTCCCTAGTCTATTAGGAGAACTATCTAAATCACATGAAAACCATTAAAACTTATTGGTGGCAACCTGGCATGTCTCCTGTGGCATTTGGAGGGCTTCAAATGGCCACAGTGGTAAGCTGGAACTTCATAACCTCAGTTAGGAGAAAGACGAACACTCTTCAGCTTCTGAAGGGTTGTTACACAGAACAAAAGAACTCACTTGGAGGAAAATTTGATCCAGAAGAGCTCTTTTCAGATGCAGTGACATTGCCATTATTCAGATTAAAGCCTGACCCTCTTCAAGTGTGATTGGCAGATGACACTATGATATTAACAAAGACCAGCCGCTACTGTGCTTGCTAGCCATGAAATTAATGTGACAAAGAGACAGCAATAGAGAAAAGGTTTGATAGATTAATCAGACAAAACTCTGTTTCTGATTTTAGAGTTAAAATAACTTTTTCAAGGGTCTTTGAGAACTGTAGGTGCTTTCCCGGTCATTGTGCAATTCTGTCTAACATCTGTTTTGTTGCTTTTTTTCATATAGCTATGTTATTTTCAATAAGAAAATGTATCCATTTGTATCAAAAGGGTATACTTGATCTATGACTGTTTAGCTGCCAGTTCACACTTAACATTGACAATAAGCAGGTTTTGCCCTTTTTCTGCAACTACTCACTGAATTATTGTTATTTAATGAGCAGTCATGATACTGAAGTTTAGGCTTTGTGAGTGAGCAGTCCATTTTGACTCCGCTTCCCAGTAAACCCATATAACTTGCTCTGCATAACTTCCATAGAATGTGCCTTTGCTTTTGTTTACAAAACTAACAGCATGATTGTAGACCCTCATTATTTCATGACCTGTTTACTTCAATTCTCCTTTCTCTACTCCTCCTATTCTACCCTCTTCATTTATTCACGTAATTTATGGAGAAAAATGTGAATGAGCCTCTACTCAATTATGACACCTTTTTCTCTCCCATACTTCATGTGGTTTCTGTTTTCAAAGGTAAAAAGCACTGCTATGTCCAGAGCTGGAGTCAATTAATGTCTGGATTCTCTGTTGGCTTCAGCAGACAAATTCCACAGTTTTGACTGTTTTTAGAGCAGAAACTGGTTCACTTTTTTTTTTTCCCCAAGAAAGCTTTTTGGCATTCCACACTGCATTAAGAGTAATACTGAACATATTAAGAGATTTGCTTTCTTATCCTCACACCCACTCCTATATTGCATTATTTTGGCCCTTGCACAGTTCCTTGTAAGCAAAAATCTCTGGGACATCAAAAGTAGATCATATTTGATTCAGATGATATGTGATACTGTAGGAATATTTACTGATAAATATATGAAATGTCATCCTTGTTTATTAGCAATTTAGCAAGATGCAAAAAAGATTGAGTAGACAGATAATTAAGAATAACTGTTCCTTTTAGCAAAGAACCCTTGTTTACTAGCAAATTAGGAACATTCAAAACAGGTTGGATAGTTAGATAATTAAAATAAATTCTTTTGGAAATGATGCTAAGGGTAATTTTTGAGGTATGACTTAATCCCTAATCCTTAGAGTCTGGGGAGAAGTCTGCTATGGACTTCACAGTGGCAGGATTTAGACATAACATGCCAAATGGCAGCATCCTCTCTCACCCTTGTTGTCCAGCCTCGCCTATGGAAGACAGTGGATTCCAGGGCAAACCTGTAACCCACACGGACATGGTTACGATCATGTGTAAGTACATTATTAGATGATCTCCTTTTATGCAGCGCTACATTTCTTTGCTGTGCCTGGTGCTGACTATAGCAGGAGATAAAATCTCCTAACAGATGGATTTAGGGTCTGATCTAGTCTATGGTTTCTATTGTCTTATCAAATGCCGTTAATGTGGTTCTTTCTGTCTGTTGCTATTCCAGGAGAAAACATAACTTTTTCTTTCTTTTTGAGTGGTGCTTCGTGGAATCAGTTCAAACCGCCCAGAGTTTAAAGACTCTAACCCCAAAGAGAATCAATTTACAGATGGAAATGGCATAATAGAATAAAACACGTTACCTTCCAAAGTGTTTCGGAAACTGTAATTGGCCATTTTATCCATGGATCCAGATTCATACTGAGTCAGTGATAGGCAAAATTCAACTTCAGCTGAGGATGGGAGCCTTGGGGTCCTTGATTTATCATTGTTCCCAGGATTTCGTAGTATAGGCCCCTCACTTGTGGCATTGCATAAAGCCTGTTGGCTGTTGTACTCTTCCGATCGAGTACAAATTACCTGTATAAAATACTTTCTATTAGCAGAGCTGCAATTGTAAGAAATAAAAGCAAACAAAAGAGGTACTTTGATTTTTTTTTTTAAAGGAGCATAGAAAATGTACAATGTAATAAGATTATTGCAAGAATATATATTAATTTTTAAATTTTCTATGTACAATTGTAATATAAGCTTGGTTATTTCATAGAAGACACCCCTCTAGTACCATGCACATTTTGAAATAACACATTAGTCTGTATCTGAAACTACCCATGTGGACTAAGGCATCAATTCTCATTTATGCCCTTGAAAACTCACCGGGGCTAAATTCAGTGTTACCTACCAGTGCAGCAGGACACAAACGGAGTTAAATCTGCTGCTGCAGTTGCTAAATGGAGGCTTTTTGGCCTCAGCAGACTGCTGAACAAAGCCATTATCACAGATTTTTCTCCCCACACAGTAAGAGGGGGAATTGTTAACTTGGAATATGAAAAAAAAAATATCTTTTATTCTGAAAATACCTGTCTGTGCTTTGTCAGACTAAATGGGCACTTAGTGTCACTATGTCTTGCTGATGCCATACGTACAAAATGGGAAAAGACGCTGCTCTACTTCCCAGGAATGTTGTGGGGATGAACATGTATCACCAACTGACATACCGTAGTGATGGGTATTAGTAAAGGACCTGAAGCAGAAAGACGGATACAGATATTAAATACTGTCAGAATCCAGCATCATTTACACAAATGTTCTGGGTTCACAGGCAAAGTCCAGTTACCACGGCATAACAAGTCATTATTTTTCAGATGCTCTATAGAAGCTGCCAGTCCATTTTGAGACTCCTGGAAGAGCAAGGTAGTTCAATGTAACTTCAAACGATATGCAGCTAATTTTGGCTGAGTCAAACTCCTTCACATTTGCCATGGGTTAAATGTGCCCCCACAGACTGTAAGTATCACTATGGTGCTTCTCAATTTCTTTTTAAAGCACAGTAACTTATTTGTTACCAAAGCACACGGGTCTTCTGATGACCATGAGCTTTTCTAGTAGTTCTCACTGCATCTCCTGCTTGGCCAGAGAAGTGATCAGAATGAGACAGAGGATTTTTTTCATATTCTGTTACAATAAACCTACAGGGAGTTAGTACAAGTACTAACTCATATTTCTTCTTTATACTCAGGAACTTGCCTGATGTGGAGTCAGGATGGAGGATGGAGAAAAAATATGATGACAAAATGGCAAACAGAAAATCAGACTAGAGGGTTTGGTGGGTGTGTATAATAGTACCGTTGATGGGTCTATGAAAATGAAACAGAGCAACAGTGGCTCAAAACTCCCAGAATTTTTTTTGTATCCCTTTGAGGTGAGGCTGAGGGTCTGAAGCAAAATTGCTTTCTGTTGTTTTGCTTTTTTTCTGAAGAACCCGCCAAACCAAATAAAACTCCAAACCACCAGGGATCCCATCAAAATGTAGGACTCTGTTGTTAGCAGGAAATCAACGTGGTTAATGAGAACTTTGTGTGGAGAAAGAACAGGTCTCGTTATTGAGCGAAACATCATGGGGAGAAAACACGTAACTGAAAACTCCAGACTTTTTTCATCATGGAGGTGTATTTCTATTTCAAGGACTGAAACAATGAACAAGAAAGTGAGTGTAAGCAATCATATCCGCTGTGAATGATATGGAAGAACATGAGATTCTCTGCTAGTGAAGGAAATGAGGGGGACATTCATTTCACCAACACTAGCTGTGTACAAATTGCCAGACTGAAGCAACACTTTAGGACGACCTCTGCAGTCAATAGAGAGAGGCATCTCTTGAGTGTGATTCAGCCCTCCTAAGCCAGATGTCTGGTAGGTGAGATGTACTTCCCTCTAGGGGTGCCTAACTCTCTCCATTGACTAAGTCAATGAAAGAAAATTTGTAAAAAAATCAATGCAGAAACTGTCTCCAGACTGCAGTTAGCAAGGGAAGCAAAATTAAGAGTGTTCAACTTAACGCTCTGCTTCTGCATTAGGATGGGATGAATCACACCCTGGAGGCACCGATGTGCCTCTGAAGTGACTAAAGACAGAGCCAAAGGCAAGTTTCTGTGCTGCCTAACTAACTTTTGAATGAGTGGAAGGAGATGAGATGAGTCCTTTTCTAAAAGTGATTTGACCAAAAATTCACAGAAAATGTATGATGGAGCTGGTGATATAACCTAGATTTCTTAAGAATCTGGAGTTCTTAAGTGAGGAATTTCCTATGAATAAATTATTCTCATCTTTTTTTTGAGGAGATAAGAAATCTTAATAGAGAAATTTATCCTTACAGACTGCTCTATAAGCTGAAATCTGCCCTAGTCTGTTAAAAGTACTAAGGTGCCCTTGGAGGCCGTAGGTAGTGGTCCAGCGGAGAGTTTCACGTACACATTCCTCCCAGAAGCTCGCCAAGTGGGTCAGTACTGTGTGCCTCTAAGAAGCCTCTTCTAAGAAGCCCCACTGAGAAGTGAAAGGTAGCGACAGGGAGAGACCTACAGTTAAAAACATAAAGTGTAACTGTGGTACTGGTTTTATGATTGTTTTGTGTTACTGAGTTTATTCCTGTTAGAAGGAAAAGAGGGGGATGACTCAGGCTGAGGGAGATGCTCCAGTCGCGTCTTTGTTTCTAAAGAATGCGCAGACCTCTGTCCCTAGAAGGGCACTACTGAAGAAGGCAAATATGTCTTGGCTGGTGAAGCTCAACCCAAGTGGATCCCTTGGCTCAGACACTACATGCATTTGGATTTTCTGTTTAGCTCTGTTTCCTATGGACTTTAGCTAGGTCCATATCTTCTTCTGGCTTCTGTGCCCTGTCATCTCCTATCTTTTCATCCTCTCCCCACCACCCTGGGGATATATCCCCTTTGTGTCCTAAAGAGGAATCACGTGCTGCCTTCAAGACTAGCTTGTCAGATATTCAGACAGGGAATCTTCAAGCATGAGTGCAAATATATCTAAACAAAGGGACATTTCCCCTTTGTTCTGTTTATCCATTTCAGTGGGATTTAATGCAACTGTTAATGTTATGAGGCTTATAAAGGGTTAGAGTGCTAATATTTTTTTGTTTGTTTGTTTAAGTCTCAGTATACTGTCTGATTAACTGAATTCATCCTAAACAGAAGCCAGATGCTACAAGGCATCTGGTAGCTCATGGTCAACAAATGCCAACATAAGGGGCAGGAATGAAAATGCTTATTTGTGACCTTCTGCTATTTGTTCTGAACTAAAAATTAAAGTCTGGCCATAAAATTAGCCAGGATGATTTTCCAGAAAGGTGCAACTTAGGTAATACAAATTATGGGTCTATCCTGAAACTACAATTTGCTGTTTTATCAATCATGTCATGTGCAGGTGGTAACAGAACATATGTCAGTTAAATGGTTCTTTCTGGATGTAATCTGCATAAAGCACACACAAAATGGGTCACATCATTGCCGCCTTTCCATTCAGCAGGAGGACTTTCTACCAGAAATATGCTGTGTTAACACATGATTTTTTTTTTGTTCCCTTTCAGAACAGTCCGGAGCAAATTTCTCAGTTCACCCTGGCCAAAGCTTCATATTCAAAGGGCACCCAGTGCCTGCTCTCCTGCATGCATAAATTCGCTGACTCCCGGGGAATTATTAGGAAGATACTCGGAGGAAAAGCTTATGTAAGTAGTTAGCAGAGCAAATGCCAGTAGATGGCAGTCCAGAATATGCAGCATCGCTCCTGGGCCTTGTAGAACCCAGCAAAAAAAATCCCTCCGTGCACTGCAGTTGAGATCTTTAGCACAGCTCTTGGTATCGTTTCTTAGAAAACAGACTGTAAATGTGCGGAAGCGTTGCTGCTGTCTCGCACCTTTTCGCAAATGGGAAACCCTTTTGCCTTTTAGTTTGTAACTGCTCGCACAGAACAGCCCCTGCACCTAAATAAAGTGAATTGCATTACAGGAGCCTTCAGCAGTGTTCAGTCCTTTGTCTGATATTTTTCAATTCAAAGCTTTAGGGGTTTTGGTGACAAATTCTTTGTGGTTGCTTTGGACTTATCAGATCTGCACTCACAGGGACATGCAATACATGTAATATATACCTCAACAGCTGGAAAAAGGTGATGAATAATTTTCTGTGGTATTGAAGTAGCTGCTCACTTACAAGTGATCTAAGTTCCTTAGTTTGCTGGGGAAGTATGGCCGCTCAAAGGGTTAATCCACACCACTGCTTCCTTTAGAGCTGGGGCATTGCTCTGCTTCTCTCCTGAGCCCACCAAGCAGGAGTCTGCCCCCAGCCAGAAACTCGATCAGCATGTTTTCATAGTTATGTTCCAGGTTAATAGAGCCTAAAAGAGCCACTTCGGACTACAGCCAGAGCAGACAGACTTGCTTATCTGTGGCACCCATCCCAGCTCTCCCAAGGGGTGATGTGGGCACTTCATGACACATCCCCATGTCTCCGTTTGTCCTACGTGAACTCTGGACTCCTGAACTGGAGCCTTGGGCCCCATTGTGCAGCCAAAAGAGATTTTGCACCGATTCATTGCCTTTCTCTGTCTTTCTCCACTTATTCTCACATCCTTGCTTGGGAACGGCATTATAGTGCAGCCCTCCCACTGGATTTAAAACATTTGGCAATCGTAAAGAGGTTTAATCTTTACTTTTTTGGCTGCATTACGGCCTGCCATAATCTAATCCTAATTAAGTGGCATTCAGAAGCCATTTACTCACCAAACTGGGAAAATGCAAGGAAATCCCCAAATAACCTGCAACAGAACAAACTGTACTTTGGGATCTTGCTTTAGAGGCAGAAATTTAAAAGGTGCTACATCTGTACCAAACCAGAAAGTTTTTAAGAGACTGTGTATATTTGTATCGGGTTCTTCATGTACTCCTGGGTGTTAGCAGGAATGGAAAGGTAAAACAGGCAGGGGACTGAAAGAAAAGAAGAAAATATGGAAAGCAAAGCTTCAAAGAAATTCTAAGAAACGTCTTTGTGCAAGGCTAAGGTCGTTAATTATCTTTCTGACCCTTACAGTGTGTGCATTAACTGGAGGAGCTGTGAAACTCCAGCTGAAGGGAGATGAGACAAACATGAAGTGACAGCCCTGAAACAAACCCAGGCCCTTCAAGGTATTTTCTCAGCCTGGCTGAGTTTCACCTCTTTGCTCAGAGGCAGCCCAGAACTGGGGGGTAACTTACATCCCATCCAGCCCCTCAAAATGGTGCTGGGGTAGAGTAGGAAACGTTGTTATCTGTTACTGATGAAATATTCATTAACACTTTCTGGTTTGGCAGACGGTGATTCCCTGCTCTCTGGCTGTCTCTGAGATGTACCGCTAGTGTTGCTGTCTCCGTGTCTACTGCAAATTCACAAAGACACATCTCTGTATAGGTAGGCTTCTTTTTCTGGTGAATTATTAACAAAACCCAATTTTTATGAAATTCCTTAGCTATTAATTTATACGCCTCTGAAGACGGTTATCTTTTAAATTACGCAACTGCTGAGCAAGCACGGCTATATGCTAGAGAACAGCCAAGCAACCAGAGGCCAAATTCTGCTGTCACCCACTCGAGATCTCATGGAAGAAGGGGAATTGCTTTGGAATTACAGTGACATAAAGAGGCTGAGGATGCCCAAGTGGTTGTTCCTGCTGCGCACAGACCCCGATTCCCTCTGGCTGTGGTACTGAGGTGTGGCATGTGGAGACTTATCTCTTTGTAATAGGAAATGTTTCAAATTTATAATCCATGTAAGCATATCATTAGGAGACCAATCTTGATAAACACTTCTTTTACAGTTACTCGCTCCATTTGAGCTCTTGGCTTTTTAATTTACCAGGCTGTAGCTGGCACCAAAACCTATTAAGTTGCAATAAAAAATACTGTCATTGAGTTCATGAGATACTCAGGCATCCACAAGAAGATGGATGTAAGGCTTTGGCTGATTTGAAGAAGTGTTGGCTTCTGGTGTTTATATTTTTGAAAATTTCCTGAAGTTTTTAAAGGTGGATGTAAAATAATGCTTTAAATGATCCTCTCAGACTATTCAGCTAGCAATACAGCTCCCTGATAAACTGTGCTTAGAATTAAATAACTGTGTCTGAATAGCTGAATTTTGTATTCCTTATGAAGTCATATTTTCAGGTAATGGATCTAAAGTACTGTCATTATTAGTTCAGGAGCATTATATCCTTCTTCTATTTGTGTAACTTGTTTCCCTTTTGTAGTAGCTTTGCATTTGTGTAAGTGGTTCTGCAGGGTGATACAGAATGAAGTGCTAAGGGAAATTCTCGGTGCTTGCAACAAAGAATTGGCTGCAGGCTTACACCAGCACATCTGAGAGCAGACAGCTCTCCACCTTATGCAATTACTTCTCTCAAGTTACTCTTCTTTTAGGAGAGACAAAATGCAGGGGGCTAAAGGTGGTGGTGTAGCCTGCTTTCCACGATAGTAAACCTAAAACAGCGCTTACATACTCCTGCTTTATTTTCTTCATTGTCTGTCGACACACTGTGGGGATCCCCAAACTCTAATGTTAACTACCAGCAGAAAGATTCTGCTTTTACTTGCAGAAGGCTTTTTATGCATTTGTAACTCCGCTGACTTCAGTTATTTTTCCAATTTAGTTCTAGTGCAGAGGAGAGGAGAATTTCACCTACTACTGTTTAAGTGAGGCATAATAATTACTTCTTAGCAAATTCATTATCCTGAATAATTATAGAAATGGCTACTAAACAAAAAAAATTCTCAAAATGTCATGGAAGGTCCCCATTTCCCATATAGCTTTCCGTTAAGTCGACATGAAATTGCGAAATTTGGTAAAGCATTAGTGTGTCATGCAGTCCTAATTCTGAATGCAACACTTGAATCATCACAAACAAGTAACTGCGAACATGAGAAAATCCTTCCCACCTACCCTAAAACATGAGCCAAGCAAACAAATAAAAACACTAAAGATTCCTGATAGTCTTGCTGATAAAAACAGAGGCAGGAATCAGAAGTGTCACTTCAATGATAAACATGAGAAAAATATGGACAGATAATTCAATCAGCTAAGTGGTAACAGCAGTATGTTGAAGAAAAAGTAAGGCAAAAGCAAGAATTTCAGCATGTATTCATGGGTATCCATGTTGCCATGGCAACTTCTCAATGGAATAAAGTATTTTCTCCTTTCTTTAGGGATTAAAAAAAAGACACACTATTGTGCAAATAGGCACTTTACCTTTTTTTAATAAATCTATAACTATTTCCTAACATAGCAGGCATTGTTTTGTTATGCTTTGTAAAGAGACGTAAATTCTAAAAAGGACACCATATTATAGATGTGTTATTCAAAAGCTTTCTCTTGCCCTCTTTTTATTTTGAATGCTTATTAAAAGACTAAATTCCTTCACATTTCTGGATCCTCCTCTTTTTTTTTCTCTCTTGCTGTTTGGCTACAGAGCTTGGATAATCAGCGTATTCTGCAGCAGATCTGTGGCTGTTTTCCGGTTCAAGCTAAGGCTATTTTTGTTGCCTTTTGATTTTCTGGAGTGAGATTCTGATCTTTTACTTTGTGCTACTTGAAGGAACCGAAGGACTGTTATTCCATCATAAACAATTATTTAAATTTGGATTCGAGGCTAATAAAGAAATACCAGTTTGTGTTGTATCTTCACTCCAAACTCACTGACTGAAAATGCATATCTGTTCAGTCTTTTTAATTCTTTCTCTAGATAAGACAGCAGAGATATACATAGATAGAAGATGCTAAGGGGGAATAATACCCTTTGAAGGTAAAGTTATTGTAGTCCTATTTTGGAAATTTTGATAAAAGTGCAACTTTGCCAGAAGTGGCTGAAAAATGTAAAAGTGATAAGAACCCGTTTTCAGAAATTACTTGGAAAACTTCAGCAAAGGACTTAGGTGCTCTTATATACATACACTGACATTGAATGTGTTTTAAACATGGCACAATTTTTATTGTTGCACCTATTAAAGTTATATAAAAATATCTGTTAAAGCAACTTCTTTCATAAAAGATTTTCTTTATTGTCAGAATATATTTGTGGGAACTGACCTTAAATGGGAAGTTATAAACCTGACTGTTTCTTAAATATATTCATCACGACTCGTCAATTTTCTGTATACTTATTACCAGGATGGAAAATTTCTAATTATCTGGATAAGATTTATAATATCTTTGAAAAGGTGAGCTAAACATAACTATCTGACCCTTCCAGGTCTTCTAGAAAATTCTGCGAGCAGCTGGCTGATTCCTTTGTGCTACCTGCCTCCTACTACCTTGGTTATCTCATGCAATGTACTGTATTGATAGCTCCACTTGATACATGTGACCAGTGAAATTCTAGTTTCATTTAATCCATTTTAACACTTGTACCATTTTCACATAACTCTTTATTCAGCTCAGTGAAGAACAGCATCAGATCCACTTCATTCTGGTAATGCAATCTAAGTAAATTAGTAGAGTTTATCCAGATTGATACTGTTAGAAGTGAGCAGAATCTCAGAAAATGGGATGAAAGTACATGTTTGTAGCTATGTCTATTTTTATGGCTATGCCTACATTGGAAAATTAAAAGTGGCCAGGAAATGGCCACTGGGGCCATTTGGCATGAAATAATCCATGTCTATGCCAGTAAAATCATCTTAGCCTCCCAAACAGGGTAGCTGTATGCAAACATTCTCCTGGGAATGGTCCCTGAAGAGGACCTGTTTGGGGGAGAACTAGTCAATACATACCAAACGTATGCCAGAGAATGTCCTAAAATAGGTCTGTTACAGTATCTGGGAATGCTTGAATTTACAGGCATGTACACAGCCTATATTATTCCAAAGACATAAATCAAGACTAAATACAGTACAACCCACCCAGTAAGCCCAGTTAGTTGCTGTTTTGTAATGCCAGAATATCACAGAGCTGCTGGAGTTTCTATCTCTTTCACTTTCCATTAAATCACTAAAACTGCCCAACCTTCATTTGGGCTGTTGCTACAGAAATAAATAGAACAAAGATAGATTTACACCAACATAATCACAGACTTCAGCGCCAGAAGCGACTGTTGCTATTGTCATGATGGAGCGTGTCTATGGAAGCCAATAGACCTTTGTCACTGTATTTTAGGCGATGTGGCAGTAATAAGCAAGAGACAAAAAGAGTCTAGAAGCTCTCAGTGTTAGAACAGCACAGTATAGTTCAGCTATATAAGACCATATCACCTAAGTAAATATGTAAATTTACCTTGGTTTACAAGCTAATTTGCAGTGCTTTTAAGTGGTAGGAACAGCTATTGAGTTTACTTCTTAGTTCCTTTGAGCAGCAGAGATGACGTCTTAAATTTCTTTTGAACTAGCGATGTGAATTACACAGCCGGTCCTTCTGTGCTCTAAAGACTTGTTTTGTTTGTTTGTTTAAAGTTGAAAGCAGGTTAGCTTAATTTGATAGTTTTTAACTTTTGGATGAAGAAATGCACTGGGAGAGGGGTAGAGTGTCTGAAAACTCTTTGCTTCTGTTTCCATCATTCAGTCACCAATTGTCTTACAATGGTTGTGTGAGACAAATGAACAGCTCTAAATCAAGATTAAGTCCACATAAAATCTGATTTGCTCTCTAGTAGTGCTTACTTTCTCTCCGGGACCATCTAAGGGAAGGCAGCGTGGCTAAGCTCCCAGCTTGTGCACCTCGCCTGAGTTCCTAAAGTCAGGTAGGATAATTCCCTTCCCCTTCCCCTTGGCCTGTCCTTACCTGCCATGAGAAGAAAAAGGATGCTGGGCTGAGTAAATTAGGGTTGGTGGGATGTCTGCCACCCATGTATTCATCAGTGCAGACCACACAGTCCTCTGCATCTCTCCAGTCCCAGTAGGGGATGGTGAAGTTCTCATCACCTGTTATCTTCTGGATCTCACGTTCCCACATCAGCAGAAAGACCCGATGCCAAGGCAGAAAACCAGGGGCTTCGTGGGCAAAATCAATGTCCCGCCACACATTGGACCCACCTAAGAGTGTGTCTCGAGAGGCGTAATAATGCATCCACACAAAGAGATCATACACGTTGATGTTTCTGAACATGGGGTTGGAGCCGTTGTTCATCTGGGCGTATGTCCCAGTAGCAATAACATAGTCCTGGCTAGGGGTGTTCTTTGCCAAGTTGAGGTAGGCAAGAAACTTGTCCTTCTCACTGGTGGTGAGCTGGAAGATATTTCTTCTCGTTCTCAGTCGCCTTTCAGTGCAATTGCGTCCCGAGAAACCAAACTTGCACTCCCCGCAGCTGAATCCCATGAAGTTGCCTTCGCATTTACACGTCCGGTTGTAAAATACGGAGGGCCAGTCCTCTCTGTCATCCACCCCAGAGAAAGGGAACTGTGGTCCCAGCGGAGCCTGAGAGAGAAGGATGTTCTGGCAGGACCCTCTTCTGGAAAGCTCCCCACAAGGGGACCCGTCTCCATCCCAGGGGGGACAGCACTCCTTCCTCAGCAAGCTCGGCGTGTTCGCACAGGCTCTGGGGAACTGCCCCGTGGATGGCTGAAGGACGACTAGCAGAAAACCCATGGCAAACAGTGACATCCTCACGGAGCAGCAGGAGAGCATCGGCGTTACGCTTCAGTGCATGGAGTGCTTCCCCTGACCCCTCCAAAGTCCTGGTTGCGAAAGGAATTCCTGCCCTCCACCAGGAATGCTTCCCTGCTGACTTCTGCTACAGTGCACCCTCCAAGGTCCTTCCCCATTCCTACCCTGGATGCATTTACACACAAAACACACTTCAGGGTTAATCTGATTATCACATGTTCTGGGTGAAAGCCAAGTGACTTTTTTCCCCCACCCCCTACAGGCTTCAAAATACAGGCATTTATTATAAACTTTCATCTTCTGCCTAGCACATGATTGCTTTCCTCTGGCAGTCAGAGAGGAAGTAAAATTAAAATTTGGACACAGAAACAATTGTCGGCTCTTCAAATTCCTCGTTTGATTACATGCTTTAGAACAAATGGTTGTTTAAAAAAAAGACCCAGTAGAATCTGATTCAGTTAAATAAGCATAGTGAACCTAAAAATGAGAAAATAAACAATTTGGGGGTAAACTATTTTTTTAAGAGGAAGCAAACATAAAAAGTAGTCAGATTAAGCGTGAACATAGGGCAGAACCAGAATAAATGGTTTGGTTTGGCATTTTTATATTTCGGTGTAAGCTGCCTTTCCCGGGACAGTGTACGGCAAAGTAACTTCACAAGGGGAGCGATAAACTTTTCAGAAAATAATAAGGTTTTGCTCCCCAGAATCCATAATGCTTTCACAGTTAATGACACACTGAAATCTGCACCCAAATCTTCTCCACAGTTTTGTGGGGAATAAGGTCAAGATTTGCAGAAAGCACTTTAAGCAGCTGTCTCTGGACCTGGAAAACAAACCTTGACTCCTGTTTCTGTCCCATCAGGTAGTTTGCAAATACTGTATTTATGTCCTTTACTCAATAGGTTACCGGGCAGCCTCCAGACCACCCACCTCTTTCTTCTTATAAATTAGCCTGATCAGAGCTAAGAGCTGTATGGGTGGCATTTAGAAGTCATACATTCTTTGAAGTTGCCCCTTGAAGCAAAAGGACAACAGTTGTTTTACTGCTGGGCAAATCGCATGAATTATCCGCAGTTTTCTTCAGCTACCACTGTCATTAGTAAGAGTGGTTTTGTTGGTTTTATTTTTTTACTGAAAACATTGTGAATTAGTTCCTCATGCTTAGGGAGAATCCCAGCGGGGCAGGAACTACTTATAGGCAAATGAACTGAGAACTGTGCTGGGAAACGATGCCTTTTGCTGGGATCAGCAGGTCATCACATGACTGTGCTGAGGAGCACGAGGTGCTTTAATCCTGTTGGCTTCTACGCTTCAGGTATTCCAGGAGATTATCCCCAAGTCCCACTGCCAGGCAGCCTGTGATGGGGGAGCTTGGAGCAAGAAGGGCAAAGGAAAAGGAGTTGCTTTTTCAAAAAATATTTCTAACCACAGGCTGATGTTTACTGTTGTTTGATTCCCCTGGTTTCCATGTTAGGCTTGTAAAACAGATTTCATCATAGAAATGTTACTTGTTGATTTATTTTATTTTCACTGTGCCTGGCTGTTTGGGAAACCTTTGTAATTTATTTCATTTACTGTTCTTCCCATGGAGGCTAGTGCAAAACTACTATATGTGAGAAGAGAGCCATCTCTGAGGATAATGATACATATTTTTTCATTTTCACTGAAAAGCTACAGGGATTGGGAAAGGCTTGAGGTAGAGCCTCGGAGCGAACCAGAAAAGCCCTCAAATATATATTTAGGCAGGCAGTCATACACACAAGTACATTCAATATCCTATTTTTATATTCAAATCAGAATTTATGTTCAATGTTAAAAAATTAGAATCTGAGCCTTGACATTTGTCATATGACAAGGTTCTGAAGCAGCAGGTTACCAGAGTAATCCCCTGTGAAACTGTATGAATGAGAAACTCTGAATGAGGAATGTGACTGAGGAGCAGCACATGCCCTTCTTGACCTACTATTGAGCAGAGTCCTGTTTTGAATAACTGTCAGTGATTCAGATAGTAGTTGGGAAATCAAACTTTCCATATATGAACAGCCATAAGCATTAAACAAAGAAGAAAATATGTGTTCCTATTCCCATGCGTGACTGTAGAGTCACCAAAACATGAGAGAGTCATACCTTACATGCTGCATCTGGGTAAAATTATCTTCATTAAAAAGGCCTAATGGGACTTTCCATCTCTCTTGTGCTTCAACCCAGCGCTCTTTATTTCATTGTTCATCTGACAAAGCCTTCATATCTGCATGAAGTTTGTGCATAAGTTGAATTTAGTCTTTTTGACCGAGAACTCTTTCCCTTGCATTCTGCCAGTGGGTTGACATCATCTTGCCGTATGCTCTGAGAGACCCATTTTTCACACCTGGGTCCCCACATTTGAGTGTGGGTCAAGGCTTACTCATTTAAGATACACAAATGCTACGTGGACCATAAGATCAGCATGGCTAAGGCACACCACTTTCTGTATCCAAGAACATGAAGGACAGGAGTTTGGTGGCTATATCCCACTTTACTTGATTCCAAAGCATAAATGACCAGGAATCACTTCACAGTTGGATCCCATAGAGGCAACCTTCAACAACAAACTAGCATGGAGCGCTGCCTCATGTCCCTAAATCTTAACTCCACCCTAAGTTTGTAACTGGATCAGTTAAAGTATGGGTTTCAGTCTAATAGAATGGCACAGTAATGACAGTTTTTAAAATCTAACGTGTGTTTTCATTACAAGGTTCTTAAGTGCTTTATAAAGATGTCAATAATTATTGGAAAGAAACCCCCCAGACAGAGTAGTGAGATGTCTTCCTGAAGTTCATGTGCTGTCTTGCTTGCGGTGTTAGGATCAGTTTTGCAGCACTATGCTGCAATACTAAATCAAACTTTGTATAGACATGGCCTATGGCTTTCTGATGTAGTTATGGACAAAGAAAAGGAACAATCCAAATAAAAACCAATGGCATTGAATGGGGGTTCATACTACCTTATAAAAATAACTCAGTCATTTCTTCCTTTTGGAAGATGTCACAAGAAAATTCAATTCTGGACTGCTGATACTGAAGCAGTTCAAAGTTTCAAGCAATATTAGTGGGTTTTAAAAAATCCTGGTAGATGGACGACACTGCAAAGAAAGCGTCTCTTAATATTGCTTTTTAACACTTTTTAGTAATTCTGTGGGGATTTTAAGGTCCAGTTGTTTATGTTGAGTGCGGAAAAATGAAACCTGGTATGGGAAAATGAAGAATAATTTTTAATTGTAATTATTTTAAACATCAAGTATAAAACCGTGAAGGAACAAAGGCTGGATAGAAAAAGTTCGTGCTGCTCAGTTTCAGTGGAAAGAAAAACTGTCAAGAGAAAAAGAGGAAAAAAACCCCCGACATGGTTATTTGAGATGGACAAGTACAAGGATCTTTTGACAATGAGAGAGCACTGACAAATGGAAGGAAAGATAAACTATTAACTGGAGAGCAAATTCAGTCTGACAAACCTGTAGGCTCAGATTGTGCTCTCTGATCCTTACCTGTTACTTGCTGTTCAACATCAGCATCCTTATGCACTGCACAAGGCACCTGGTTTCAGATGTTTTCCTGAGCTCTTGCTGAACTCACATTTCATGTAGCAGAAGGACAAAGCATCATTTTTTTTGCCTTACCCCATGACTTGTGTGCCAGGTGGAGCTATCAGACTCCGCAGTGGTTTGCCAGTGAGCCAAATGTGGCTCCTGGCCCCCAGGAGAAAGAAAAGAGGAGTGGATGTGGGACGATGACACTTGTCATAGATACTATGTTGTGGTCAAAACCAGAACGAAAAAGCCATCTCCTGGTTACTGATAAATGGAGAGGGGAAGTTTAAGAAGAGTCCTGCTTATCATTAAAAGCCACGAAGCAGCTAGACATTTAAACATTACGCAAGGAAGAGGAAAATATTCAATTTCTATTTATAATCATCTTTTAATTCTTAGGTGGATAAAAATTAAGTTTCTCATTAGAAAGTAAGAATTTCACTAAGTTCACCCCTACTAATCAAAGCTCTTTACTAAAAACCAGACTAGAAACTCCCACAAGCTTTTTAGCCTTAGACAAAGACCTCCACACTTTTTGGTAAGATATTTGAAGACAAGACTTAAACACCCCTTTGGATGTATGAAAGAAGGACAACCCCAGGCTCAGAAATTATCCCAAATGCTCTAAGTAACCATCTTTTAACTCAGGACCAGCATACCTAATATGCAGTCCACACAGCTGATAGTCTGGTAGATGTAACCATGGGCATATTCAGTCATGAGTGGGATGTTGGGCCCCTAATCTGAAATTCGGTGCAAGATTCAAATAAGCTTGGCTTGTGCAGCAATTCAAAGCACTCCTGTTACCCCAGCCAGCCTTAGCCCTGAACTCTTGCAGAAAGAATTCACGGGTGTGCTTGGTTTCCCAGGCTAAAGTTCTGTTATCATAGTTGCGAAAAGCAATCTTTGCATTAGCAGATCAACCCCCTTCCTGATCCTAATGTAACCTGGTCCATGCATGAATCCCCAGCCTCAGCGTTGTTGAATCAGTTAGCGAACACAAGGACAGTGCTATTGTTTTATGGGTTTTATAGTGCCTGCAAAACAGGAGAAATACTGATACTGGGAGCCCTACAGACTTAGTGTACCACAACATACATATTCGAACTGGTCTGAAAACGTAGGCTAAATATTACAGGCAACACCTAGGAGTAAGAAAAAAGTCATTGATGTGGAGTCCAAAGCAAGGGAGAAGAGGCGCTGATGCAATCAGAGCAATAAAAGTATAGAAACAGCAGCAAAAGACAAAAGGCAATTTTCCCCTGTTATAGACTGAAGAGGGTATGAAAGTAGTTACTAATCCATCAATCCACATGATCCGGGTTTTTGTTGCAGGTGACACAAAAGTTAGCTGACATCTATCAGTCTTGATGACAGGACAGCATCTAAGGGGGATGCTGAAGCAATATTTTCTATAGTTTTGTTACACGCCGCTTGCTTACACTTCACCTCTGCTTTCAGCAATTTGCTGAAAGGCAGCCTGGCTTCTGGCTTTTGGGAGCATGCTGGGCAGAGTGGAAATTTTGGTAAGTGGGTCTGAATGCTTTCCTATCAGCTTTCAGAGGAAAAGTATCATACAATTTTTTTACTACTGTGAGGCTGATACGTGAATTTGGCCTTAATAGCAGGCTAGGGCCCAGGTTTAACTAGGTGGATAATAGCGTGCTGGTTCAGGAAATCCCCGTCTCATCTAACAGCTCACTGAGGCCGAAAGCACAGAAAGTTTTTCAGCAACCTACAAGGAAACGATTTATGTTTTTTGCTGGGTTAATGTTCTTACTTTCCAAGGGGAGCTGGCCTGCTGAGGGGTCAGGCAAGCACTCTAATTCATGCAAAACTAGTGGTGGAAACAACTAGTGGAGAGGCAAGGTCAGCTGGCTCTGTTGGAGGTCTCTTAGACTGGCTCACCCATTTTTCAAAGCTGCATGCCTTGCCCTTGTGCCAGGTACCCCACAGCTGGGTCTCAATCAACTGCAGAGTCTTACTTTGCAGTAAAACCCTATAATCTTCCTCCTCCTTTCCAGTGTCCTCTGATAAACTTAACTCTCTGCAGGTTGACTGGGGGGAACCTTCCTCCTGGGCTGCCCATCGTGCTTGGCTCCTCTTCAGAAGCTGCCGTGTCTACTAAGTGTCCCTGCTCCATTTATCCAGCTTTGCAGAGACACAGAAGAATAAGAAAAACTCCCAGTAGCTGTCTGTTGGTTTTGTGTGTGTGCATGCTTTGGAAACCAGATAATCAAAGAGTGTATTAAAATCCGTGAGAGTGACATTTAACACAGAGGAGGTCTCGGCAGCTCCTGGTGGTAAGGTAAACACAGCTTTGCGCTGTCGAAAACTAAATTTGGAAAAGGAATGAGAGAATCAGTTGGGATAGGTATGTGTATATAAACCAGCTGGGACCCTCTGAGGCTGAGGTCACCTCAGACAACCTCTTCTGAGCCAAGAGCAGCTGGGCTTCCATGAAACCTTGCCTTTGCTTGTAGGTCGAAGGGGTACCTGTGCATCAGATAAGCAGTTCACATGCATATTTTTCACTCAATTTTAAGCACACATTATTTTAGTCATAAATTTGTCCCTTTAACGTACTACCAAAAATCTTCTGAATGCTCAAAAATGGGGAGGATAACGCTACGGTTGTTCTAAAGCGTATCCCAGAGGTTTGCTGAGGTAACTGAAAACTTTGTGGGTGAGAAAAGATGCTGGCACGTTCACATCTATAGAATATCTTTTAAAATGAAAAAAAACCCCACCAAAAATGTGATTAAATGTGGCTAATTATAGTGGAAGAAAATATGTACAGAAGAAATTAATCTCATATGTTTCATTCAGACTCTTTCCTCTGAATACTATCCTAACCTGCAGTAAGCTTTACCTCTTTTGGGTTTGAAAAGCAGCTTGGCTGGCTAGACTTTCTGATACCTCAGAGAATCCCTTAAACATCATGACTTTCTATTGCTAATGGAATCTTAAAATCTGCAGCTTTTGCTTTGCCTGAAACCCCCTTATCTTGGTAACTCTGGTAGAAGGAGCAAATGGGGAAAAAACAGGCTGAAGGACACTACAATAAACAGGCATTTTCCATGAGACACGATGGGAGAAGGAAAGCTGTGGAAAGCAAATGTTCCCTAATCTCCCAGACTGCTACCTGCATATCTGCTTATTATTGCAGGATTTTCAAGCAGTGTCCTCCTATGCTGCAACGAGCAAGAAAGAGATGACCTGCAAGTCCGAAGTGCCCGTGGGAGAACGACATGCATCTGACTTTTGCTTCCCCCGCTCTGCAGAGCGGAGAAGATCATGCGGTTCTCCAGTCCCAGGTCATTGCAGGGAGAAAATGCAGATAATAAAGTAGGCAATTATAACAGCTCCACTCACATTTCTATTAATTTAAACCTCTCTACAGTATACGAAAGATAAGGGAAAAAGACATACATTGTTTAGAATTCAAAAAATCTTATTAACCTTCCATAACTGTCTGACAATGCTCAAAGTCCCAGCTACACAAAGGAATCAAATATTAGATGTAGTCTCTGATTCCCCTCATCTTCCTAATAATAACTGTAATGAAGAATCAAATTGTACTGAATTTGACTTGCTCTGTAGAACTTCACTAATTAATCCACAGCTAAATAAATATATAAATAAGACCTTGACATTCAATTTCACTTCAATGCAAATAGCAGAGAGGAAACTCAGTTTCTCATGCTGAAAACTCCCTGAATAAAGAACAAAATGTCTTGGTAAGATGTTAAGCATCTGGGAAAAAGGGGGAAAAAAATAATTCCAGAGTAATGTACAATGATTCTGATAATAGCTGACAGTTTTGAGTAACACAGAGAAGGTGAATTATGAATTATTTTTCTCCTTATTTTTTTTGCCATTAGGATACGGTATGTTTGACACAAGCAAAAAGAGATTTTCTTCCTACAAGTCATAATTAAGCTGCTAGGTCCCTTGTAGCTGAAAATTTTCATAGGTTCAAAAACTGACCAGACAAATTCAGGAAGAAAAAATTACCAAGGCCCGTTCAGTACAAACACACCATCTCTGGCTCCAGAAATCTCTGAACCCTAAATTGTTTGAGGAGGGGAGATCACCCCAGGGAAATGTCTCCACAGACGTGTTCTGTTACCAGACCCGTAGTGCATCTGCCATGGTCCCTTGTGGGGGCAGGATACTGGACGACACAACCCTTTGCTTTGACCATTCCTATGACAAAAGCAGATTAAATATTGCTCCATTGCAGCCAGTGGTATGTTTAGCACAGATGCCACCAGGCCGTTCCTGGTCTCTGCTGCAGAGCATGCAAATATTACAGCACGTATCAACTTGATATTTGACAGCAAGGATCCTGGAGTAATTAGAAAGGAGAATGCAAAAAGATTTGGGGTTTGTTTTACAAATTAAAAAGTAGGCCTGTTTTCAACTTTTCAGAAAAAAAAGCAAAGAGCTGGATGAAAAAAAATAGATTTTGTGGCCAACAAAACAGATTTCTTCAAGGTTATTCAAATAGATACTGTAAACATTATCTGTGCTTCATTTGTCCTGGGAGAACTCATGCGCCTAGAAAGACACTTGAAAGAAATGAATGGCCAGGTATGTTCCTGGAATTCCTTTCTTCTTCCCAAGCCAGACATCGTACATGTAGAAGATACCAAAATAAATAGTTTGAAAAGCAAGTGGTGCATTAGTTGTGCAGAGTACTATGTTACTAACTAAGACAAATTAAAGAGGTTTATTTAGGAAGAAATAAGTTTAGGATTTCTGACATAAGTGTAAGAGATTCTTGTGACTAGAATGTTTAAATTAACCTTAAATTATTCCTAGCCACATGGGATGGACTTGGCCTAAGTAATTTTATCATCAAAATCTTTTTGTCAAAGTATGTTTTAGTCAAAAAACCATTCCAGTAAAACATCGGAAGTCTTGAGAGGAAAGGCTAATTTCAGTAAGTGTGAAGGACTGACTGGGCTCTGAGAGCAGTGATTTGGCAGATCACTTGGGAGGAGGGAGAAGCAAAGAATTCAGAGTGAGTTCCCAAAAGGAACTTTATACCATTCCTTACATTTTTATAAGAACACATAAAAATGCTAAAAGCCCTTGTGCTTATGCTAAAATCTTTTTGTCACCACTTGCTCATCTCCCGATGCAATAAGCACACAGCTATCTCCTCACAAGAAGTATCTGCCTACATTAGAAATGCATAGGTGTTATTTTGTGTGTGTGTATGCTGCTGGTTAGGGAAAACAAGCTGGTGCAAATTGGTGTTTTATAGTAAAATGATATTGTTTCAGTGACAGTGAAATTTTAGTGGTTTGCACCAATGAAAAGCTGGGCATTTACAGAGATTTGGACTGACACACCAACAACAATGCATTACTAGACTTTTAAAATAAATTTAATGTCAGACACGAAAAAGTTTTGCTAGAAGAAGCTTTGTGCATGTTAGTAAATTTTAGTGTGATCTAGCATTAAATACAGCCAAGTTTATTTTGAACTTGGTCTTCCACTAAAAAAACAAAACCACACCTAACATTACGTTAGGTAAAATGCTTTTAAACACGTGGAAACTGCAGGACAATATTGTTCGTCCTGATAGCATGTGCCTACCAGCGTGACCAAAGATGGCTTCCTCACTAAGGAGTGGTGAGGATGGCATGAAAGAAGTACTGAAAGTGGGTCACAGTGTGAAAATTACCAACAGTGTGCATATAGTTAATCTTAATTGCCCCTTGCACCAAAAATGAGCAAATAATAATGAAGAGGGAGTTGGAGTTCAACCCCTTTTGTATGAATCCTTTCTTGAGGAGTCTATTTTTTGAGTATTTTGTGATTGTTTTGCACATCGTGCTTAAAAGCAAACACTGCCTCAATGCCATGAGCTGATACCAGATTCCCCAATGGAAAAGATATAAAGCTCAGAAATTCCTAAAAACATTTGCCTGTAGCTTTTCTATATGGAGTGATGTCTCAAGTTTTCTAGGTCTGATATTTTGGGATCTCCCAGAACTAGCAGTAAGTGTCAGTTCTGCTCTACTTTTGGGAATGTCTTCATTTCATGGGGGCAAAGCTCCTGTTTTATCTTTCAGTGCTTGAAAAACATTGGACTTCAGCCTTACTATTTGGGTAACTGGTGTTTTGCAGGGGAGTTACTTTTACGGATAACTTTTTTTATTTTCTGATTTTTCTATTTCTCATATGCCTTGCATGTTAGAAGTTTAATGGATAGAATTCAACTACTCAAAGAAGTATGTCGGTTCTGCAACTGCATTTAGCATATAGGCTTCTTCGTATGGGTTATCAGGGGAGTAGAGGGGCATAGCCTTCCTTCCTTTCACTAAACATGTCCCCATGCCCTGTGCAAGCTCTGTTCCTGGGAGCTACGTAGTAATAGCAGTGAGGTGATAGCACAGCTCCCTCACTCTCATTAAGCCTGCTTTCTTCTTTCTCGTGATCAGTATCACTTATGCAGGTTGTGAAATTGCTATCAGGAATGGTCAATGCCATGGAAAACCTCACAGCTCCTTCATCGTAAAGACTAAAGCAGTGATAAAGTCTCTCATCTGAACTTTTCCCTAATGTAGACCATGGCCCCTTGATTCCTGTATCATGCTTAAAAACTCGGGGTTGAACTCTGCTAGTCCTTTCACCCTGACATGTCAAATCAGTTTGCACCTCTAAGGTGCTCTGATTAACTGCAGTGGAATTGGGCCAAAGATAATTCTTGTAAATTTGTACTCATTAAAAAACTCACAGCAACAGTACCTGTTTGGTTCATGAAAAATGCCTAGTAGTCTACAATACACGGCAAGTCCATTGCAGTGACCATCTACTGAATCTTGGTAACTCAAATTCTTTTGGTTTTGGCCAAAGTTTTTATTAGCTAAATTATTAATAAACTTATTTACATGGACAGGACAAAGAAAAGCTAATAACCACCAGACCGATCTGCAGGCATGCCTCATTTTTAAACTGTCCTTGCATGCAATTGATTTCAGAGTGATCAGTATGTTCCTATATTTAACATCTCGGGCTTTGAGTATTTCATGTCACCCAGAGAACTGCAAATGGTTAATGTTTTGGTGTGACATATAATTAGGTATTTTGCCTTCATTCACAGGTAAAGAATATGAGGGTGAGAGAAAAAAAGCAGCCTGTGCCGAGGCCACACAAAGCCTATTTTTAATGTGTTTGAGAATTTGTAGCAAAGCTAACAACAATAACAAAATTTCATTTTCATGAAGATAAAGCAGAAGAGAACTGATGGAAGTATCATTGCCAGTTTCTCCGTCTCCTCATTTAGTTTAGCTTGAGAGTTAAAATAGTTCTTGTCACATATGAACCTGCCACATTTCCAGCAAGTGACTGTCTCACTCTTTATTCAGTCAATGTTATCTTTGCCCAACGTGCAGGAAAACTGTTTGCCTTCACTGACGGACTAAACTGTGATGAAGAAAAAATCTTCCAAGGAGAAGGATATAGATAAACCTCCTTGTTGTCAATGGAAAGCCCACCTTATATGTTGAATATTTCTAATCAAATGTAACTATCTGAATCTGAGCTACTTTTCTGGACTGATTTATCCTTACGGGAGAGAAGCTACTGGAGAGGGAACTTCCTGGAGGATCCTTCCCTTCTGCTCAGCACTGGTGAGGCCAGACCTGGAGTACTGTGTCCAGTTCTGGGCTCCCCAGTACAAGAGAGACATGGGCATACTGGAGAGAGTTCAGCAAAGAGCCAAGAAGACGATGAAGGAACTGGAGCATCTCTCCTATTAGGAAAGGCTGAGAGAGCTGGTGCTGCTCAGCCTGGAGAAGAGAAGGCTCAGGGGGATCTCATCCATGTCTATAAATACCTGCAGGGAGGGTGCAAAGAAGACAGAGACAGGTTCTTTTCAGTGGAGACCAGTGCCAGGACCAGAAGCAGTGGGAGCAAGCTGAAAGACAGGAGGTTCCCTCTGAACATCAGGAAACACTTTTCTCCTGTGAGGGTGACTGAGCAGTGGCACAGGTTGCCCAGGGAGGATGTAGAGTCTCCATCCTTGGAGACATTCCAAACCCATCTGGATGAGTTCCCGGGCTACTGGCTCTAGGTGGCCCTGCTTGAGCAGAGGGGTTGGACCAGATGACCTCCAGAGGCCCCTTCCAACCTCAGCCGTTCTGTTGTTCTGTGATTCTGCGAACCAGAAAATTTTAGGATGTAAATTACCTCATCCTAAAGCAAAGCAAATACCTAAAATAGTCTAAATGAAGTACTTACTCCTTTCTGTTTATTATTATGGGAGTTGAGGTTACTCTGCTGTATGATATCTACATTGTAGAAATCTAAAATTTGGTGAGATGTGGCTGACACTGGATGTTTTATCTTAAGTATTCAAGTCTTTTGTGTTTGACAGTTGATGAATTACATCTTTATTTATTCTTTTATGTATAGTCTAAACACACAGATATTGACTCATGGCTGAAAAACTGTGGGATACTTGCTGTTCTGCTTCCTACCAATAGTGAAACAGGACATATCGTATGCAAAGCTTTATATAGCAGTTGTGATAAATGAGTAAATACAAATGAATGAAACTCCAAGTGGAGCCCTAACTTCGGTTGTCCAGACCTGAGCTAGTAACAGTGGGCTTCCTTCAGAGGACATACCAGCAACTCATGAGTGCAGACATTTCACCCTAAAATGGGTAACCAGGATAGTTCAGTTTAATCACTTTCAGAAAGTGCCAGTTTCTCTCCGTCACTACAAAGAAAAGACAAGGTGGCCAGCCTAGTCGCAGACATCTGAAGCAGGGTGAGATGTAAAGAAGGTGATTTTGAACGCTGCATTTAATCATGCATTGGCACACCAGAATAAGCCTGAGCAGTCCTCGAACCCAGCAAAGACGCCATTTGCTGCCCACCAGTATGGCACGGTTTCGTACTCAGCTTCACTGAAACATTTTCCTATTACTTAAAAGCAACAGAAATAAAACCAGCCCTGAATGAGCTGCTGATTGAGTTACCAAAGACAGCTATCACAAAAATGAACTTGCCTATGCATTTTTTCAGCTGTACTGACAAATTTCCATTAATGTTATACAGGCCATCCTTACAAAGAAGTGGGCTAGATAAATAAATGCTCTAATTTTTAAATGTGAGCTGTGTCACCTATATAATTCTAAGTACTGACAGAGGAAGTCAGTAAATCAGTAAATCAGAGGAAGACTGATTCCTGCAGTATCAGTTGTTTTGTATTCTTTATTATATTTCTGGACAACCTTCTGAAATAGAAACAATATTAAGAGATATGTAGCCTTTCCTTCTAACAGTGAACAGTAGCTTTTCTATAAATGGAAAGAAAAGTTCGATGTTACCAGATATATAGGCAAATACATGACATGGAGCATTTCTCCCCTTCTAGAAAAACATTACTGGAAATGTAAAGCAGAATGATTTAGAATAAAATATCCGATTCTGACTAAAGGAGGCTATACATATGTTGACTTCGGAATGCAATTACTATGGAAACTACAAACAAAGAGGATATCTCAGCGCGTGCCAAGCTGAAAATCATGCCTGGACTGATTTCAAGTCTTTTCCTTGCTGAGAATTACAGCTGAAGGTTTTCAGGCTGAATTCTATAGGAAAAGTCTTCCTGCATGTCATTTCCATTCCTCAACTTCTACGCCCTCCTTTTTGCTGGCAAGGCATGAATAACACATTTTTTTTTTTCTTAGAGGCTAATAATTTTGAATGCGCAAAATTTGGGGGTATCTACTTGTAAAAATCTTTTTCACTTTCAAAAATTACAAAGTAAAAATAACACTGCAGAAGTATGCATCTGAGTATGTCACTCCAGGTTTTTATAATCAAGGGAGAGAAATGGACAATTTTAGTTGCAATCCATATGACCTTTACAGACATCTACTTCATAATGATCTGAACTGCATGCTCTAAGCGCCTATTTCTTACTATTTACTGTAAAGAGAGTCTGCAGAACATTTACATTTGTATATAGAAATATATTGCTAAACATAACCATATTATCATGTATTATATCACGAATATTAGGTACATATACAGGATAATCTGTATTTCCCATATTATTTCCCCATTGACAAACAGCCCACTTTAAAGAGAATTGTGAAAAATTAAGAAAAAAATCCCGAGAAACTTGGAAACTAATTAGTATTTGATAAATAATGAAAACGTAATCTTCCAGAGGGGTTGTTTGTATTACTGATCGACTTGATGGTGTGTTTCAAGTCTTTTATTAACTAAAATGATTTTCCAGTTACTGGAAATCCATGTTTTAAAATGTATTTTTGGCAGAAATAAAAATATGTCACAGACATTTCAAATTTTAATACAGTAAAAATTATATTGTGAAAGATGGTATTGGCAGAAAATGTTAAAGCTTGCAAGATCTAGAATATGTCATACTGGTTGACATAAAAATTGTGTAAATGAAAACAAGCAATTTGCATTAAACAATGTGTGAAAAAAATGTCTAGTCCTAATTTTAAAAAATTACATCTTTTGCAGAGAACCAAGGAGTAATCAGGAATTTTGAGGATTTTACTGCTGCTATATATTTCTTGGGAATGTAGGAGACGGAATAATAGCTGTATTGCCACTTTTTAAAACACAGAACCATTAAATTTTCAGAGTTTGCCTAGCATTATTGCACATATTGTATGGGGATAAAGGAGGGGGTTTTGAGTACAATTAAAATGGGGGAAGGAGAAGCAGTCTTGTCTGAAAATATAGCAATGTAGAGAAGACTGAGGATCCTCATTCTTGATCCTACTTTAATAGATATTACAGTTTTGGTTTTGGATAATAATAATTATAGTTTTCTTCAGTACAGTTTTCTTCTTCCACTTCTCCCAAAGTGGAAAAAAAATCACTGTAGTTCAAAAGAAAAAGAAAAAAAAAGTACCATTTTCTCACAGAAAAATCCAAACCCCTCATTACATTTTGGGTTTACCACATGTTTTATCTAAAGTTTTTAATCTTTTTTCATTTTATTTTAGTTTATTGATAGTTAGCCTGAAATGCCATTTTAAAATGAAAAATCCATGTATTTTATTAAAATTACTCAAAGTAAATCTTCACCTGTCTTAATTTCCTCTTAGGCTTTTAGCTGAATTCAAGCTGAATTTGCTTCTGGTTTGGAGTGATCAAACCTATATTTATTAATGAAAAAATGGTTTGCTGTCTTCTAAATATCTGTTCAAAGATCTGAAGTCGCACAATCTGGCATCAGAAGAAACACACACACACACAGAGGAAAACTCATATGTGCAAAATATTTTATAAATTGCTAAATTTCAAATTAAACCAGCTTTATTTTGACATTTTCTTGCAATGTTTGTTTTTAGACTATAAAGGCTTTGTGTGGCGTCTTGAAAAGCAAAAGGTGAAACCAATTCAAACCCAAATTGTGTCTGACAGATACAACTTCTTTTGGGAGTTAAGATGCATAAATTTAGATACCTGCATCCAAGTATCTCCACGGAGGCGTCACAGGTGAGGCAGGGACTTAGTTCTGGAAAGTAGATGTTTGAGCCATTTCAGATGGAGAGGGCTCAAAGATACACCACCACACAGACCGGCACCTTCTGGACAAGGCAGCTGGAAACCTGGTGGAATAATCTTGGGCATCTCAAATGGCTCTAGATGCCACTTACCTGAGCAACTGAATAGGGCTATAGGAATCTACCTGTAGGATTCATCATCTCTCCAGGTGCCACCAGGCACGTTGACTAGGACAGGGATTCAGCCACTGAGGAGTAGGCACTTAGTGACATTTGAGTCTTGAGGATGTCCCAATAGTGTCCCACCTCAGAATCCAAAAAGGTGCAAGTCTCCCTCACCTCCCGTGCTGTTTTGCCAGTCCAGTGCAGTCTCAGAGTCCCATTTTGTCCCAGATGTGAGCAGATATCTATATTTAGACAAATGCCTCCTGCCCTACATCTCCACGGCAGAAGTGGAAGAAACTTAGACATCCAGCTCCTGTGTCTATACCTCTGTAGTGAGACCTAAACATGGGAGTCCTGAACTGAAACAGAATCTTACTGAAGAAGCTCATGGTCACTTTTATCTGATTATCCACAAAACCAAACAGTGTTTATAAATAGTGAAAAATAAACTGCGTATTTGAAAGGCATTTGGAAGTACCCTGTAGTACCTACATGGGTCGAATGTCGTGTTTACGTGTACATTGAGCTGGAGTTCAGCTGCACGAAAGAGCAGCTCAGAGCAGAGTTTGAAAACCGTTCAGGAAATTCTGCAGGCTGAATTTATTTACCTGTGTGGCTTTGAAGCACCATCGTGAGCAATAAGCATCACCATTTGTGAACTCACATTTCCCTCTGCTTGGCCATGTCCTCAATGCTTTTAGCTTGTGCTCCACAGGAGGACTCCCTTGGGCGAGATGAATCTGCACGCGGCTACATCCAACAGTGTTATGTGTAAGGCACAGCACATTTAAACCTGTGCTATGTCTTCAGAGCCCTACAAAATAGAATTAACACATTGGGAAGCCAGGCTGTTATTCTTATCTTGACAATGTTCTTATTATTTTATCCTGCTAATCTGATTTTCAAAGATTGATACATTAATTTTTCATACATTAATCCCTGAAACTATGCTTGGAAAGCCCATGCTATAAATACCACAGGGCTAAAGCACATGCCAGTGGCAGACAAAATTTACAAGTAACAGACAAACCTCAGAATAATAATTTCATTATATCACTCTTATAAATCTTCCCAGCTGTTCTGACACTTTAATTACAAAGTGACACTTCCAGTCTTAAAGTGTTGTAGCCTGTGTAATAGATCATTTCACTTAATACATGTTATGAGTCTGGCTACTGTAGAGGAGTCATTTTACAATCCGTCTCCTTTACAAAGGCAGAAAGTCAACAAGAGATTAAATATTATAACTATAAAACTCAATAAGAAATTGGGGCAGTCCTGAACTTATTACGACACACATACATGTAAAATAATATAGTAGTGTCTTCCACACCTTGCCCCTTCCCAGTATCCCATGCAAGCTTCTCTGTGGAATACAGACACGAGCTGAACAGCCTGGGGGTGAGAAGCAGGTGGCCAGTTCTGGAGCTATTGTACCCGAAAAGTGACAGTTCCTGAAAACTGCATGTAAAGGACAGAAGCTCCAGAAAAACCCTGCTGAGCCACACGTAGACAAGGGACTAGGAAGAAAATCTGAGTCAGGAATAAAGAATGTGTGACTTGTTTTCAGTCTAACACAGTCTTAAGATAATTACTTTAAAAAAAACCAAGAGGGGTAGCACAGTTTGCTGTAAACATTGACTTCAGAATGTCAAAATGAAAATGAACAAATACCAGTAGTTACAGGAGTAAATGCAGTCCTAACATGAGACTTCTGGGGGCTGCTCTTCACTTAGCCACATGCAGAAATTCACAGTAATGTTAATAAAGGCTGCAGAGACAGGCAGTTTAGCTGTGATCCATCACATACATTTAGACCTCTTTGAATTTACCTACAAAGCTCTAGTTATTCATCCTGTAGCCTTTACGTCATGAGAACTCATTGTTGTCCAAGTAAAAATACCATCTTTGATCTTCACTTTGTGGTGTCTTTCGTTACGGACCTAGCACTGAAGCAACAGGATTGCTGGCAACCATGCTGTACAGCCTCTCTGAAGAGCTGTTTGCAAAAACAGATGTTTTGGAAGAGGTCAAGCTGTTTTCAATGGACAGAGCCTTCCAAAGTGGTGGCTTAGATGCCAGAAATGTTCTGCTTTCTTATCACTTGGTCCTTGTTTCGGCTCCAGTTTGCTACATTCTCTTTGCTGATTTCAGCTTTGTTGTTATCATCAAGCTTTAAAGGCGTTTGACTAAGTCAGAAATATGAATGTTGCAATTAACATTGATTTGCGTGCATTCTCCTTTGGAAAGATGAAATCATTTCACAGATGTCTCAGGACATGGAATTTTTAGATGATCATTTTAACCTCAGCCTACCAAGCAGTAGTTTATAAGCTGTGAAACATTATCAGCCTGGAAGAGAGCTATCCATTATTTTGCTCAAAAACAGAAGCAGCCCTCACCAACATACGATCATTTCTTTTAGCTATTAATTCTCTTAGCATACATCTTGGTTATGGTGTTAACATTAGGTGACACAAAGTAGTATCCAGAATTAATGAGCAACTCAAATCTAGGCAGTCAGAATTTTAATTTCGGGGTGGCTGATTTTTTTCTTTGTTTTTAACTTGTGAAATTTAAAAGGAAAAAAAAAAAAATATTATGGCCTCTGGCCATCAGCTTTACTTTTTGCTTCTCTACTTATTTTTGTTTTTGAAAAGTTCATCTTTTTATCGATGAACCCATGAGGTTCTTCACATAAAGGAACCCATCCTGAAATCAGCTCCATATGGACAGACCATATGTGCACACTGAGTCCCACTGAAGTAAACTATGGTTAGCATTTCTTATTTCTGCTATAGTAACATGCATATGTCCCTAACCATGGACCCTATTGTGCCAGGCACTGCAGAGACAAAAACTTAGTCTTAGTGCTAGCAGATGGACCATCACAGCACAGATAGGATGAATGTTACAAACCATAATGGTGGCAGACTAGATTGTTAAATGGTACATATCGGCATTACTCTGTCAGATTTAACGAAACCATCATATTTATATGATTCCATTTAATGTGCAGCCCTCTGGAAGAGGTCATTCTCATTTCCTTTCCAGGTATAAATCACAAGTGATCTTTCCTGCTGTCAATGAGATTGAATGTATGCGTGTTCAAATTAGAATGAGACATCGTTTTGCACTCTGTGCTTGTCTACAGAGGGAGGCAACTGTGAAATAAGAGGTAAAGTGAACATGTAGTGCATTAATAATCTTGCATGAGCTCATTCTTCTTTTGAAATCAGAGTTAATCACCTTTCTGTTACTATGCAGTTAACATGTACATGTGGAAAGACAGTGTAAAATATCCATTTCTGTATAAACTTATGCCTAATATTGCTTTGCAGACATTCTCCTTTTAGGAAAATCTTCTGTAATGACACCAGAATCAAAGGAAAGGTTTGTTTTTCAAAAGCTACATTTTCATGGCAAATATTTACATGTAGCAGATGGAAAAAATGATGCTGAATGTTGTAGGGGTGGCTTTTCAGGAAGAAGGAAAAAAGAGGGAAAGGCAATTGTACGTATGTACTTTGTGATCGGCAAAGCTGCACGTGATTTCACAATCACGCTCTTTCCAAGTAGGTCACAATTACATTGCAAGCTGCTTGCATGAAAAACAACATTGGGTAAAAATCTGGAAAGTGAAGATTAAAAATCAGATGCAAAACCTTAAGAGTTATGATTATGCCCTATTAAACTATTTACCGAAGACTGAGATAGTTTCTCTGTTATTTCAAGTCTTTAGACCAAGTTTGGAAGGCTTTCAGGAAGAGATGCTCTTGCTTAATCCAAAGTTATGGGCTTTACTTACAGAATTTCCGGGTGAGAGTCTCTGACCTGTGCTATGCAAGCAGTCAGGTTAGACGATCATAATGGTCCCTTCTGGCCTTAAAATCTATCAATTTATTAAGCAACCCGCTGTAATGCTGTGATGCAGAGGCAATTTACATCAAGATCTGAAGAGCACTTAAATTAATTGTTTCATTAAAATCCATTTGAATGCTTTTACATCTTGATGCACGCTGCTTCTGGGTGCCTTGCAGATCTTATTAGGAGAACTTCAGCCCCAAAGAACCTATTATGATTGCCTGGCCTGACTTGTGCGTTACGCCGGCCGTAGCAGAGTGTTCCTGGGGAATTCATGCGGTGAGGAGCCCTGACATCACGTCTAGTGCCCGTGGGTGGTTCTCTGGCGACTGCTGGGAGGTGCTTCCCAGCGGCTCCGCTCATTACTCTTGTTGGCATCATGAGGAATGAGTTCAGCACTGTGTGGGAGCGTATTTCAGATCTTTCGTACACCTACAGCCTTATGCCAAAAATAAGATGCAATCGTTTGTTTCCTAGGTGATAACTGCACTGAGTGTGCGCGGTCCTTGCTGCCTCTAAAATGGTGAAGTGTGTTATCAGCCTTTCTTGCGGTGCTTTTGAGGCAACGTTTCAAACAGCTTTTACCGCAGAAGAAACGACTTGTTGATTACGGGCATGTGGGGAAAAAAATGTGTTGAGGTTTGCATCTCAGTACTCATTCTGGGCAAAAGAAATGTTATTCTATTTGTTTGCTTTTTCTGCCGTAAGTGAAGGAAAGAGGGAGCAAGAAATGTCAGTTCCTAGGTCTCTAAATATTAGAAGACCTTTTAGATGTTCTTTCCTGATAGTCTATCTGAATCTGTATCTGTATGAAGGTGTAGAAATGCTAGTTCCAACCTTGTTTTCTCACGCAGACATCAAAAGCTCGTCAGAGCAGAATATCATCCAAGTGTATCTCCTATCTCAGGAGTATGTGAATGCCGAAAATCCATCGAGATATTTGCTTTGCACTACTGTCCTTTGCAGGAGACAGTAAAGGATAATACAAGAAGTATAAACAGGCTTTTACTATTCTGCTAGATCATTCTTTTATTTCCAATATATCAAATGTCTGCAAGTTTTGAAAACACACAAAGAGTTTTTCAATTCTTGAAATTATGTATTTCATTTATTAACTTGTATTTCATTTTTGTTTACTCTTGCTATCTATAGAGGTGTTTATTTCAAAATGTAGTATTTTGGGGGGAAGGCTAATAAAACCTTTTTGTTGTCTGAAATTCTTGACTTCTGTCACATCATGTCCACTGAAGGGCCAGACAGTGATGACTCTTGCTGTGTATTCTGCTGCAATTACAGCAAAAATTTAAGTAAAATTAATAAAATCCATTTTTTCTGAGTAATCCTAAGCATTGTGGACAAACTGATGGAATTTCAATAGACATGCATTTTTATAGTCTTAGTTTGGGAAGATGAAGTTTTCTGATTTAATTTATGGATATTTTCATCCTGATTATAAGTATGAGTCTAATTCCAAAGTTTCATGCTCTCTTGTCTAGCTGATCTCTAGGCTTAGATGAAGGTTGGAGCAATCTCTGTGCTATACCATTGGCTGGTAAAGTGAGGTGAAATTCCCAGTTCCACAAATTGAAGATGTGCTAACTGCGTCTTCCTCTTGATGTCCATGAGGATAGTTATCTGCACTTGCCACATCTGACGTGTGTGTGTTGGGGGGGGGGGGGGGAAGTTTCTCTGAGGGTCCATTTGAATGTTTTGAATTCCATCCTTTTTTGTAAACTGATTTCAGCACAGTCCCCCGTCCCCCGTCCCCCCCCCAAAAAAACCAAATTGGAAGACTGACTGCTCAACTTCTCCCCTATGAAAATCAGAGAATTGATATGAAATTGAGGAAAAGGAAAGCTCTAAAATATGTGGAGCTATTTCTCATCTTGTTTTTCTACTTGAATCAAAATCCTGATTATTTTAACAGGTTCAGGAGAAGGTCACACAGCAAGATGATAATCTGCAGAGCTTTTGAATGGTAGCAAACACATAAAACTTAATTTACATGGACAGTTGTGATATTAAAACCCTGGAGGACTGCAGTTTACAGGACTGCAACAGAGCAAGGTTCTGTGTCTTAGTGGGCATGATTTTTGAAAAGAGAACATGGTTTATTAAATTAAAATTTGATATTGCATCTTGGTATGACCAGAGCTGTAGCAAAAAAGTAATGAATCTATATCACAGAAGCCCAAAGTGAGGTAAGAGGAATACTGCCTATCACATCAATTGATCTGATAGCATGCTTAGGTACTATGCTGAATTGTAAGGACAAAGCCCTGAATATTTTGATGGCTAAGGTGATTTTTGTGATTTTCCTATTGGCATTTTAAAACTCTCTTATCTGCTCCAGAAAAAAATCTTTGAATAATTTGCTTCTGGCTACAGAAGTAATTTTTTTTCCCAGCCAACACAAGCAACAAACTTGTTGTCTTTGGAAAGAATTTCTTGAATAAAATTACAAACAAAATATAGCAATGTACATTCTCTAAATATTCTTTAAATCAGCAAATCATTACTACATTGACTGTACTCTCTGCAGTTGTTTCATAGTCTTCCTCCACACTTAAGTCCTGTTCTTCAGATTAATTTCTTGACTGAAATTATTAGGGATATTTCTGGAGAATTCATAGATATCCTCTTGGTGCTGAAAGACTAATGTCAGTAGTGTCAATCTCAAAGACAGGCTGCAAATGCTTTGTGTCCAAAACTGAAAAAAAAAAAAAAAAAAAAATCTGGGCTGGTATGTCTTGTGCAATTGGTTCCCTCATTTTATGAGCAAAACTTTTGCATCCTTGGTTTCAAAGACGTTAAACTCCATTGTCACGGTTTAACCCCAGCCGGCAACTAAGCACCACGCAGCCGTTCGCTCACTCCACCCTCCCACCCCCCCCACAATGGGATGAGGGAGAGAATCAAGGGGGCAATAGTAAAACTTGTGGGTTGAGATAAAGGCAGTTTAATAGGACAGAAAAGGAAGGGAAAATACTACTACTACTACTACTACTACTACTAAAATATACAAAAGAAGTGATGCACAATACAATTGCTCACCACCCGCTGACCAATGCCCAGACAATCCCTGAGCCACAGTGTCCGCTGACCGACTTCCCCAGTTTATATACTGGACATGACGTAGTATGGTACGGAATACCCCTTTGGCTCGTTTGGGTCAGCTGTCCTGGCTGTGTCCCCCCCCCAGTTTCTTGTGCACTCCCAGCCCCTGCTGCAGGGCGGCACGAAAAGCTGAAAAGTCCTTGACTTAGTCTAAACACTGCTTAGCAACAACTGAACCATCAGTGGGTTATCAACATTCTTCTCATCCTAAATCCAAAACACAGCACTGTACCAGCTACTAAAAAGAAAATAAACTTTATTCCAGCTGAATCTAGGACATCCATGTAAGCAAAATCACATTGCTTTATTTTTACACAAAATAACAGTCCCAAGAAATCAGAAGTAGTACTGGTAATTCTAAAAGTCCTAACAAACTGAAGCTCTTTACTGGGAAAATACTGGCATCACATCAGAAGGGAGTTGTCTGCTCAAACATGGTGCTAACAAACTAATTGACCATATTATGAGAGGTTTTTTTCTCTCCCTCCATTGTGGTTAATAGACCAATGGACAAAGCAATGTTTTGAGGGTAGTTTATATATGAACTTTGACTTGGTGTGTGAGAGTTGTGGGTTGGTTCTTTTTTCTGTACAGCAAAAGGTTTTATCCCTGCTTAAACCAACACTTTTTGACTTTCTTGTAGCAATAAAGGCATAGATGTTACTTCAGTTTTGGCATTGCAAATAACCACCGGTCTTCTCCTATGTGATGTCCTCCAGCCACTGGAGAGATTAAGCTGTTTGTCTCAGACCTGACCCTTTATCTCATGTTGCTTTAATTCGTATTCTTTATTCAGTGGGTACTGGCTCAGGACCAGTCAAGAAGCCATCCACCTATACGGGAATAAGTGTTTTTCTGTCTTAGTGCAGACTTTGGGTATTGTATGCTTTTAAGCAGACCTGTGGTCGTCTCACTTCAGCTTCACATCAGGTAAGTAGGGAGTGGCAGATTTTGACTACTTCTTTTCTATTTTTAATTTTTTTTTTTAACAAGAAACCACCAACTTTAAGAAATATGTGGGAAGCAGGGAGTGCAAAATTCCTCTCCAGAAAGGCTATTTACTTCATGCAACTATATACACATGGCCTCACACTAGGGTCCAGTCATTTTGGTAAACTTTAGCCACTGAGTGCAAAAAATTTATCATTCCAGATTAGTGATGACCTCTGTTTTCAAGTAATAAAGAATTGTAAATGTAAATGATGAGCATCTTTGTTGACTTGACATGTTCAGTCTTTTCTTTCCCAGTTGCCCTTCTCAGCACATCTGCATCAGCCTGAAACAAACATTTGGCCTTTTCTAGAGATCTGCTAGAAACTTGGAGAAGTTACTGCAGTTCTTCCAATATCAGGGTGGTAGCTCTGAACTGGTATTCTTAGCTGGAAAAGAAAAGTCTGATTTTTTTCTACCAAAACACGGGTTGAGGAAGAAGGATTTCAGTATTCTGTTACTCATTCTTTATCCTTTGTAACTTCTACTGTCCTCAGAGGTGGTCTAAGTACTCATCCATCAGGCCTTCTTCAAAGACAGAATTCTAACCAATTTTTTCAAAATGTATTTCTTTTTTTCATCCTATTTAAATCTGAAATTATCTCTCAGAATTTCTTGGGGCCACAGTGGGATTTTTCGCATGGCTACTTAAGGTCAGAATTCATATTGGGAATCTCAGTTGGGCCACACTGTGATAAGCATTTCTCTCAGCTCAATGCTGTGGGAGTAGCTGCATTAGAAATATGTACAATAGGATAGGTTTGACAAATGAATAGTGCAGAGTGTTCTTGAGCACACCATGCTTCTGAGATGCTTTAATGCACAGCCTAATGTTTAAACACATAAAAAGTGGAGAAGTGAATATTTAAACTTCATATTCAGCTGTGTCTCATACTAGAGAAAAAACATAGTTGTTCCCCTCACTCACCCAAAAGAAGTTTACAGCTGGGTCTGGACAATTACTTAACCAGACATTTTTTTAAATGCTGGTTTTCCTTTTTAATGAAAGCCATGTCATGTGTTCACCTCACCTAACGGTAAGGGTTCATAAGGTAGACATCTGCACCTCAACTAGTCAATCTTGCTTCCATAAGTTGGTCAATCTTAAGGTAAATTCACTTGAAGTTTTCTTAAGGGATGCCACTAATTGCATCACTCAAGTACCAGTTGCTCTTCATTGGTTATGAAGGAAGTAGATGACCAGAGGTGCGTAACACAGGACAGTAGTCTATGTCTGAAGAGGAGAATCCCATTGTGTACCCACTCACAATACCTAAGCCTTTCATGCTAGCAATACTGGAAATAATTTTGAACCATCAGCAGTGAGATTATTCAGCCATCACACCACCATGGCACAATTCTTCTGACCTTCAGTGAAGAAGTCAGAAGAGATACTGGGGAAGCCCAAAGTATAAATGAAATGTGACTGTTCAACTGTTTTTTTTTTTCTTAATAAGGCAATACTAGACATCCTAGACTAGATGATCTTAAAGGTCTTTTCTAACCGAAGTGATTCTATAATTCTATGATTTTCTTTTAGTGGGCATTGGTAATCAAAGAAAAAAAAATTCTATCTTTTTATATAAGGAAAGGTTGGCTGTGGTGAGAAAGATGCAGTTTGACAGAGCAGCTTTCAGGGTGTTTGTGTAGATAGACTTAGCTAGAGGAAAAAGAGAGCAATATGTAAGTGAACAGAATTACATTTGGTATTTGACTATAATTCAAAGTAATTTTTCTACTCATTTTCTTCATCAACCTCTTCCAGAACTGGAATGAAAAAAACCCCATTTCACAAACTCAAGAGCTTGCTCACTGTTTGAAGTTATGCCAACAAAAAATTGAGGTGCACCTGCCTCTTCAACAGGACATGCAAAAACTTAATTTGACAGAAACTGTAAATTTGTGAACAATCTCCGTTCTCATTGTTGGGTCTCTAAAAAGTAGTCATCTTCAAAATGCAAAGACTTTTTTGTCCATTCAGTGTTCCTATGGTAACAACAGTAATTGTTTAGATAGGAAAGCAATACTGGGGATTTATAATTAAAAGCTATATACCAAACATAGCACCTTTTTGTTACTGCTGGCCTTAGTTCTCTTTTTCTCTCTTTTCAGTGTCCTACAGGAAGGGGAGGGACTGAAATTACTCTGTGTCTATGACCCCTGCCACTTTTACAGGTTCTCCTTCCCAGTTGACATTTTGCAGAGAAAGAGCTACAAGCGAGGAGACAGAGCTGGCTCCAAGTCACCTTCTGTGGTAGGTTGACTGCCAACCAGCCACGTGCTGATCCGAGTCTCTGTTGCTGCTGGAGCAAGGTTGTTCTGTGCTATGTATTTCCCAGTCTTTTGCCAAGCTCCTTTATTCATGGAGGGAACAGGAGATCACAGTGCCAGCAGGAGGAATCAGCTGGCCGAGGATAGCTAGAAATAACAGTGTTTGAGCTGAAATACACCAGTAGAGTGAGTAGTGTGTGGCATTGCAGCGACGTTTTGCCACTTTCATTTGGAGGACAGAGTTTTGTTCAGGTGAAATTCATTATGTTTATATACTCTGTTCTGTTTGTTTCCATGCAGGGTAGTCCTGAGGGTGGCTGTCCCACCAAAGGGCAGTTCTCCACAATGGGAGTGAAAAGGATTTGTAAGAGCGTTTTATACCTCTGATATTAATATTTCTCACTAGAGCAAGGTCTGGATCCTGGAATGAGTAAAGTTCCCACAGAAGAATCCGTTTCAGAACAAGGAACTTCTCTGCCTTGTATTCACATGCATCAGTCACAGTGGCAGAGATCTGATCTCACTTTGGGTAGGTCTGGGGACTTCACAACACAAACAATCCCGTCCCCATTGCCTTCCTGCTGTTCAGCAGAAGATGCCAGTCTGGGGTGCAGAAGCAAGCAGGGATGAGTTCAGATCCCCAAAGGAACCTACCAGTTGAGTTTCACCCAGTTAATACTCTACTTTCACTGCAGAGAGAAGACAATGTATCACAAAGCAGCATAATTGGAGGTTTCATTCTTTCAGCCTTCACTAGAAGCACTCCCCCACTCAGATCGGAACTCCCTCAGTAGAAACAGGAGCACCAGCATCAGATTTTGAATGATATGAGAGCGCTAAACCACTTCCCTCGGCACAGAATAGACAGCCCTAGCAAGTTATGGAGTTTCCTGAGAAGCTTAGTGTTACTGAATTTTTACATTTTTTTTTAAATGTAGAGTCATGTGCATTTCTACAAATTTCAATAAAGAGGTCTGTCTATACCCCAAGCTCTCCTTTCACCGTCTGCATGCTGATTGCATTTAACTAAGATCTTCACACATCAGTTTTGGGTATCTTCAGTGCGCTGCAATTCTTTGGTGGAAAACAGTTATGGGAATTGTGTAGGAGAAGGTAGCTGGACATAAAATGCGTACATACTTAACTGAAAGATATTGAAAGTAACAGAGGAAACAAGAAGAAGTCACATAAATGTCAGTGGTTTTTATCAATTTTACAAAATAGAAAACGCTTATAACAATTGAAATAACATGATTGTGACCTTGAATAATAGGAATAATACCTTTATTCTTAAAGGTAAAAGTAAGTCAAATTTCCTCAGTTGGAGTTACTGACCCTGAATACTCCTACTAATATGAATCAGAGTTGTAATGCTGCAAAAGTTCTACTTAGCCATTTTGGAAAGTGTAGCCACTTTAGACATGAAATTCACTCTCTGGAAAGAGCAAAGAACAAATTACAGGGAGGATACATAGAACAATTCCCTAGAGTAAATTCAAACATTTTGTGTTAGTTTTTTATTCAGATGCCCTGCAGTCTGCTTTCATTCTCCTAAAATAATTTTATTGTGGGTAAATCTGAGGGCATGTGTATTCTACAATCTTTTAGCCACATCTGATGCACCCCATTACTGACATAAATCTACACAGATATGTATGAGTTTGTGTTCCCCTTCCATACTCTTCTTACCAGTGTCCTCAGAGCTCTGAATTTTGTCTTCCTCTCTCGTGTCCTGTATTCCACTGATAAGCATAAGGGCCAGACCAAACAAGACCTTATAGATTCCTCCAGTTGTAGAATCTAAATCTAAATCTAAGGTAAGAATCCTTACCCAGGGATAACATTGAAGAAGTTTCACAGCTAGGTTCAGTTTGGGATTTCTGAGTTTTCCCAGCTAAGAGCTGGGTCGCTTCCTTGCACGGAACTAGAACAGTCTTGGAAGTGTTGGGCATTTCAGTGCCTCCTTTACACCTATGCACAACCGAGAGTAAAAAATGAGTCATATATTCCTTAAAAGCACACTAGTAAAATACAGATATCTCTATAAGGAATAGGTACACTTTGTAATCTATGAAGAGAAGCGGGCACACCTTAATGCCTTCTTCCTTTGCCATCCTAAACAAAATGTTTAAGATAGATCAAATGAATTGCATCCTAGAGATGACAATTTCCCTGTATTCACTCTGAAAAGAACATGAAGTTTATATATAAAACTCTACAAAATAGACATATAAAGTCAGGCCCTTGCCTTGAATTCCTCAAGGTTGGAAGAACAGCACCAACTAAGGATTCTGAGAGCAGCACCTTTGTTATAACCTGGCAGGCTACTATTTTTTTTTTTAAATGTGTTGTATAGCATACTTTGCACCTTTTTGGTTTCCTTCTGCATAATACACTTGCCTTTAGGATACTTGCTTGGGAAGAAAGAATAATTGTCTTGATTTTAATTATGTCATGACTATAAGCATGCTAGATTGTTCCCGCTTTGCTCCATCTCCTCCATCTTTTCTAGTAGGGAGTAAATACTGTTGCATATGTGTGTATATATATATGAATACAAATACATCACATCCCTCTTTTCTTTTTTTTTTCTTTTTTTTTTTGAGCTTGTTTTACAGATTACTTTGTAAGAAAGCAGGCACTTGGCTCATCTTGGCCAGTACAATATCACCTTCTTGTCCACGCTGTCTTTCATTGTGCTGTCTGTGTCCCACAGGGTTTATCCATTCTGGAACTGTGGAGAGTCCAAATTAGTATTCCTTTAGCCTTGTTATTTTCAGTCTTAAAGTCATAGAGTGGTTGGTATGCTCTTTGGAGGTATTGATTATACCTGGAGAGTTATTCATACTTTTCTTACCCCTGCAGTTTTCCATATGCATGAGCTCCTCAGAGTGCAGAGATTCAGAACCTGTTCAGCCTTGCCCAATGTGTTAGTATCTATAGGTGCTACTGCCATGGAAGTAATGAGTGTTACCAGTAGTGGGCTTATAAAATGTAGTCATTACGTCTCCTTATTCAGGTACTGCTTTATTTATTTTTTTACTGATGCTGTTGCAAACAGATACAGGAAGCTTTAATTTTATTTACTTTAAAAATAATGTCAGAGTAAGATGGGAAATCTCCTGGTAGGGGAAAAATAATCTACTGTCAGTGAAGACAGTGACTAATTTTATGGATTCTGTAAAAATGGTTGTGAATGATTAGAAGGGAGGAGGGGAGAAGGGGGAGGAAGAGAGCAAAGGAAAAGAGCCCTTTATATATGTGTATTTATTGGGACCCTGTTTAAAAGGTCAATGAGAGGCATTAGGAATGTAAGTGCCACGGCCGCCCCCATCCATTCTGTTTGCCTCCTTTAATCTTTGATCCAGCTGCTCCAAACATCTGGCACAGTGAACTCTGACTCTGGGCTCTGATTCATGGGAAGTCCTTGGGGATGTGTGTGTAGGAGCTGCTTTGCATCCACCGTGGCTGCATCCGCACAACTCTGTGTGTCCTGCTTGTGTGGGGATCATCTCCCTCATCTGCTGTGGGTCACCCACCATCCTGCCAGCCAGCCGGGTGTCTCTGTTGCCGATGAGAGGTGGCTGCTTTCTGACTCCCTCAGCACACACATAGTCCCTGGGGAAGGCAGGGAACTGCTGTGACAGCCCAGCAAAGGAGTAGCACCTCTCCCCTCCCCAGATCCCTCTGGTGTTGTTTCTTTCCAGGGCCCCTCTGCACGATAATACCACTTTCCCTTCAGTCTCACCTTTCCTTTCTACAGACACATCCCTCCCCTCCTTCTTCCAGTACGTGCTTTCTCTACAAACATCTGTCCCCTCTTTTTCTCTGTCTCCAGCCTCCTGACCTTCTAATAATTTCACAGCCCATCGTTAATGGGAAAGACAATGTCTGAGGTGAGCGTGGGTGTGGGGAGGAAAAGGAAGGATGCTCCTTACCCATCACCCTACCAGGGCAGTGACAGGAATGGAGAAGCTGCTGGTAACGAGCAGTCTCTCCCCTCTCACACAACCTTCCTCCATCCCTTCAAGCACCAGCGCAGAGGCTCTTGGAGCCCAGTAGAGGAATGAACAGTTAGAGCCACAGGCACACACACTCCCAGTGCCCTCTGCTTTAAGAACTGGCCTCTGCCAGGGCTTCAGTGACTAGAGGAGCCGGGAGAGCTGGGGAAGGAGGAGAAGCAGGTGCCAGCTGATGGGCTCCCAGCCAGTCCTGGGCTGGGACTGAAGGAGGATGTGAAGGAGAAAGAGGCCAGGTTCCACACCTGGTAAGGGCAAATAGGATCCCTATCCTTCACCCTTTGGGTTGAACGGAGCAGTCAAGCTGGTAATCTGGTGGAAGAGAGGCAGCAGTAAAGGGATCACAGGGGATTAGGAATGTGGATGGAGCCATAGCAAGACTGTCTCTCTTCCTCCGTTCCTCAACAACTCTGTCGAAGTTACTGCAGATGGGCAGGGGTGCAGAGGAGGGCACGATGCAGGTCGGATGTAGCAATGCAGTCACCCTGGGGGAGCCACATCAAGTAGTGGCCAGGATTTGGGTCATTCAGTAGTCGTTCAAAAAAAAAAAAAAAACAAACCAAAACCAATATTTTAAGCAGCAACCCGAAGAGGGGGAAACCAGCAGGGAGTGCCAAGCTGTGGAACAGTGGCAGAGAAGGGCTGTTAATTCTCGAAAATGGATGCACGAGCTAATCCTCCCCTGCAAATACAGCCTGGTAAATAGTCGGACCCGGCAGCTTTTTAAATGCCAGATCAGCTCTTACTTAAATGGCATTTTTGCTTTATTATTTATTTATTTTCTTTTACTTTATTTATTTATTTACCAAGAATAGCCTTGAATAAAGAGATGATCTCTGCCTGCCTCTGCGTCGCGGTGGTCCCTCGTTGTTTGCTGCTCTCGTTGCTGCAGCAGGCGTGTGGGGAGGTGTTGAGTTTGTCAGGGCTCAGGCTACCTAGGACCCCTCCCAGCCCCACACTCGTACCCACACCCCCACCCCCCACCCCCCCCCCAGCCCACGCTCATACCCAGCCTTGTGCCGGGGGTCTTTGCCCACTGCGGTGCGGTGCAGCCGGTGGGAGAGAAGCGGGACGGCGGAGTGTGAATGAGAGTGGAGGAGGAGAGAGGGATGGGGGGCAAGCTTTGGGAAGATGCGGGGATGTCAGAGGAGCAGGTAAAGCCTCGGCCGGCTTCGGGAGGGAAGGGTTAACCGAGGAAAGGTAGATGTGCCGGGAGCGGGTAGTTAGCAGGGGAGAGAGGTGCTGTGGGCTTTGGGGGAGGGTGGGGAAGCAGAAGAGGGTACCGAGCTTGTGGGCAGAAGGTAAGCGGATAAGAAGCCTGCCCGTGGGTCTGCAGAAACGGTCCAGGGATGCTGGCTGCGGAGCCGGGGAGGGGCTGGCAGGGAACTGTGGGTCCAGGGAGCCCCGAGGGGGGGGTGCAGAGGGGATGGAGCTCAGCGAGGAAGGGGAGGAGGGTGGCTGCAGGTGGCACCTTGCCGTGGGGAGGAGCGGGGACAGCCCGTGGGGGCAGCTCTTGGCAGGGGCATCGCTCCTCCGACTCGCCGTGCCCGGTGCTGTCTCCCTGCAGCCAAAGGGAAGGGGCGAGGGCTGGAGAGGGCAACCTGTCCTTCCAGTGGCAAACAGTCCCTCCTTTCTGCTTGATATCGCTGCCTCTGTGTGTATGTGTGTGTGTGGGGGGGGTGGTGGTGGTGGGGTGGTGGTGGTCGCTGCTCTCGCATCCTCTTCTCTCCCCTTGCCAGGGAGCAGCAGGCAGAGCCCAAGGCTGGCAGGGCTGCTTGGTTTCCTAGAGGGATCTATGCCACTTGGTGGCACTAAAAAGTTGCGCTGAAGCCCGGTGCTCTCCCGGTGCAAAGGACCCCCTCGCCCCCCCCAAGCCCGGACCCGCAGCGGAGTGCCCCGGCCCCCTTTGCAGCGCGGTCCCCGGGGAGGGGGACACGGGAAAACTTTGGCGGAGCCAGTTCGCAAAAGGCTGCCGGGACCGCAGGGGTAAACTCTTCCCCGCGACTCGGTTTTAAACAGACCCTCCCAAAGCAGCTATCGCATTTTTTTATTTTTTTTTTTTTTTTTTCTTTCCCCTTTTTTTCTCTTTTTCTTCGGATGATGCTGTTCTGAACAGATCGTCGCTTTCTTACTTGCTGGAGGGTAGTGCGGGAGGGAGGTGTCGGTTTATAGGGGGACTTGACAACCTTCAGAGCATCTGGAGAGATTTCCTGGCAGGGCAGAATGCAGGGTTAGCCCCTTATAAATGCAGAGAGGTTGCTGCCGTGCATGTGTGAGGAGGGGCGGAGGTGTTTAAGCAGGTGGGTCAAGCTGCAGCAAGTATTTAGGAAGACCAAGGCTGTGGTGGCAGAGAGCAAAGACCCATCTGTTGTTTCATCGTTTGTTTGTTTATTCCTCCTCCTCCTCACGCCTCCCCCCCCCCCCTTAAATCCAGGGACCATTCACGCCTCTTGCAAATGAGACTTGGGCGATGCTGAGAGAACAGCGTGTTGCATGGCGTGTGTGTATGTGCATGCGTTCGCGGGGGTAGGGTGCTCGGTCCTCAGCATTTGCCTGTGATCAGAAGAAAACAGGATGTGCCCATAGCTGGAGGAGTGACAATGCTAGCCGTGTGGGGCTCACCTGCTGGTGATCTTTGCAGAGGCATTTGAGGATTATTCAGCTCCAGAAGGTCTGTGCGGGGAATGCTATCTCTGCTGTGGCTGAAAATAGGAGGTGCCTACCCCTACCCATCTTGATTATTGCCACCGAAAGAACCGCTTTGCCGCCACCATAGGAAGAAGCAATTGCTGCCACTGACAAGGTAATGCTGCGAGGTGGGAGAGGGGATTTATGTCCCCCGGGTTGCGGACAGAAACCCTCTGAATGCAGGAGGAACTCTTTCCCCTCCCTTCCTCTCTCCCTCCCTCTGTCCTGCTTTTGCTCTGTGCCCTGGTTGCCAGAGGACAAGCACAGCTCCTGGGGGGCCAGCAAGCCAACTGGTGGGGTGCACCTCTAGGGGCTGCTGGGGCATCGGCGGATCAGGGCACTGGAGGGCAGCAGGCACTGATCCCTCCCCAGGAGCAGGATATGTGTGGGGCCGGGGGGGATCGCGGTACTGCAATACCTGGGCTTGGTGGTGTGTGTGATATAGCCCTTCTGTTCACCGGTGGGGATTTGTCTTGCCAGGAAGGGATAATGGAAACGGGGATGTATTTGTTTTCCAGAGACAGCCAGGCTTAGCTCAGCCATAGACTTTTCTGTGTGACCTTGGGACAAATCACTTTGGCTCTGCTCGGCGAGTCCCGTCTGTTCCTTATTTAATAATTGGAGCTAATGGCTCCGCGTGCAAAAATGGTTCATTAAGGGCTGAGACGGACAGTGATACCACTAGCCGAGCAGGGAGACAGAGACCTAAGAACCAGCGTGTATGCGCGTCTGTACCCACAGCCACTTTGTAGCTGCGCTGGGAGTTAACCTTGTCCAACAGTTTCCTCTAACACCCAGCTCTCCGAATTTAATCTCTTTGTCAACAAAACGTGGTGCTTCACGGCAAATGTGACCACCACGGCAATGTTTACCACTGGTTGATTTTTAGGTTGGGGTTTGTTTTTGTTGGTTTGTTTTGCTTTTGGGTTGTTTCCCCCCCCCCTTCCCTAAACCTTCCCTTCCCTCAGCACCAGGGACAGCGCCCGCCCCGCCGCAGCCCGCCGCCCGCGGGGGTCTCCCCGCTCCCCGGCCCGGCAGCCCACTTCCACTCGAGATCCTCCCCGGGAAGGGCTTTCTGGTGGCGGTGGGGGTGAGTGGGTGTAGGGAGAGGCCGGACCTTTCTTTCTTCTAGTCTTGAGGATGAAGTGGGGGATCATCTCGAAAGCGGAGCGGCGGAGGGTTGTCTTGAAAATGCGCCGCTCTAAATAATCCTCAGAGGGGAAGATGTATAAAGGAGTTAACTACCAGGCTCTTTTCATTCTCTATGACTTTTTTTATATCACTGTATTCCTAAATGTTTCTATCACATACTAATATTTTGCGCATTCTCAAATACTTCAACTAGGTGCTAATATTTATGCTACGTGGTCAGGGGTGCCAGGGTCAATCATTATTTCAAATGATCAGAGAGTATTTTTGAAGTGTCTATATAGGTTCTTTGTCATTTTATTTGCCAACACATTTATGACTTTTTTTTTGGTATAGCGGTAGTACTGGAATGTCACTGTAACACCACTCTTGTTGAAACTTGTTAGAAAATGGTTTTTAGAATTGCTATTGCTTTTCCTTGGTCACCTCCTCCAGGTCATACAGTTTTGTTAATTAATAAAGTGTCTAGGATTACAGCCGAAATCACACCAGGGCTATAAGTTCCTGCATCATAAGGTATAATGGGTTTTTGGTTACAGCAGCAATAAGTAGTATATTTAGCAGAACTGCAGACATCACTGCAAGTTTTGCTAGGAAGTTTAGCACCTACATATTAAAACCAAAATTGTTTCATCAACCAGAAAGTGTGTGTGTGTGGGCATATAATATGGGGAAGAACTTCCCGGGATTGCTAAGGATCTTGCTGATAATTGTAGCATTCTATGCTTATTATCTATGAAGGCATGAGATCAGCACATCAGTCTGTTATTTTCAGTGGCTGTTCTGGCCAAATGGTTAAAATTCTTCTGTGCACTTAGGTTCCCTCTATTTCTAAGTGGAATCACAGAAAACTGCTTCATAGTCTCTCCTATTGTATAAGGCTGTTTCCTTTGTCAAAGGGCTCGATCCAATGCCTGCTGGAATTCACAGAGCTGATAATGCAATGACTAATGTTTGTTTGATCTTTTAAATTCTTTTCTTTTCTTTTCTTTTCTTTTCTTTTCTTTTCTTTTCTTCTTTTCTTTTTTTTTTTTTTTTTTTTTTTGTGAATGGAAAATTTAAACAGCAGTAGGAATCTCAAAACAGAACAGTGTGCTCATATTTCATGATTTTCAACTATAGACCATTAGAGTGCATCAGGTTTTGTGTGTCCAAAGTGAATTACATCCAAGGAGTGGGAGTGTGGGACCTCCTGCAAACTGAGCCTCTCCATAGCATTGGGAGGTAGATTGCCAAAATAGCTTGAACCCAATGCTTAGCATTTGCAACGCCAATAGTCAGCAGAACTGAGCAAAGGCTTAGCTTCCTGAAGGTACACTTTTTCCTCACATTGGTGCCCATCGAGATGAGCTGAGAGCTCTCTCTCCTTATGTAATCGTTTTTCTAAGGCAGCTCCCTCTTTTCTATCTAAAGATCTTCACTGTGAGATAAGTGGCAGGACTGACTCTGGACCAGTAATTCAGTTGCTGCTTGCTACGGTTTTGTCTTCTATGATGATGAAACCTGGGTTAGCTCCTTGGGATATACTGGTTTGATCCATATCTGTATCAACTTCTATTATCTCATATCTGATGTCATTGAATTAATTGGGTATGTACTGTAAATGAATGCCTGGAAAGCATTTAATCAGCAGGTATATGGCTGTAAGCTATAAAAACATAGTGTGTAAGTAAAATTTGTCACTACAAATCAATGGATTTGGGGGCCCTGAGTTTTTGTGATTTCTCTGATCCTGAAAATCCTTTAAAGAGACCTTAAACTTTAGGTAAGTCTTTACAGATGTTCGACCAATAGCATTCTTCATGTGCATATTCCTAAGTGCTTTCTTCGATTGGACCATCAGTTCTCATTCCTTCACAGCACTGTTCTGGGATCCAATAATCTGACATTTTATTTTTATTATTTCAATCTGCCTGAAGATTTAGAGACTATGAATGAACAGGCTGTAAACTTACAAAATTGTAACAAAGAAGAAACCTGAGGGGAAGTGTTGCTCTTTCTCTCTTTTTATTTTTTTTTTTTCCCCTGATACAAAACTGGCTAAATGAAAAACTTCCCTTTGCTGAGTTTGTGTTTTACCTATTAGAAGCCACACAGCCAGGAGAATTCAGACTGCAAAAAAAAAAGACGGGTCCTTCACTCGGGGGTCACTAGTGGGCGCTGCTATAATAATGTAAGTCACTGGGAAAGGGTTTCATAAGGTTTAAACACAGTTACACCTGTGGCAGTAGAAGCCCTTAAGAAAATTCAGATGTGCCCCATGTATAAACTCTCAGCCACATATATAGTGGAAAATCAGCTGTTGTGAACTGCTGTTCATAGTCTGATTTTTGATCAAGATTTAATTAATGCAGTTAGATATTAGGGCTCTTTTTGTTTCTTTTGGTCTGACCTACTGTAAATATAGATGGACTTGCATTTGAAGTTGAAATAAATAATTTTAAGAATTGTGTGATGTTTCATGGAATATTACAGATGCTAATTTTCTACTCGGTTAAACCTCAACATGAAGTAGCTGGAACTTTGCCCTAAAGGAACAGCTGAGAATTTCTCCTGACAGAGGCTGGCATAAAGTTTTTACTGCCAGGGAGAGCAGAGGTTATAGGAGCATGTCAAGTGCTACATCAGATCTGTGTCTTCAGTCATCTGGGTAGCCCTTGAATTTTTGTCTGGGGCGAGACTGAACAAAGGACAAATAAGCAGAGTTATCTTTCTGCCTTACTACTTCTGCAGTTGCTCCAAGTGTGAAGCTAGTGCACCGGAAGACTGTGACCAAAGTGTCTGTCATCTATTATTAAAGCGTGTGACTTCAGGATTAATTTATAGTTAGATCCATAGCTGAAATAAGCTAGTAACCTTGATACACCAGTAATTAAGTGCCTGATTCCATTTTGCCTATGTTGCAGTAAATTAGGAGTAACTCCCTTGACACTGAAGAAATTGAACGGTGTGAAAAGTAAATTTGACCCTAAGTGCTGTGCGTGTTGATTTGCTTGTCCATCAATGAAAACAAGTAAATGCAGATAAATTATTAATTGGGAAACAATTCCCACCACTTTATGCATGCATTAAACAGCTCACTGTCTTTGATGCTGCTGATACCTCAGTTCTCAGTCTGAAGGCTATAGCACGTCAAACTCCCTTTAGGGTTATCCCTAACAACTTAAACAGGAGTTATATTTAAGCTTATGAAATTTTGCTTAATTTTATTTTAGTACTCATCCTGCTTGTAATAATAAACTTCCTGTAGTAGGAAAGAATGGTAATCAAAATGTGGAATGACTTGTATGTGATTCTTCTGGGACAGAAGAGCAGTGTAATTGTACATTTGAACAGTTCCCTTGGCCATCTTCTTTTCAGGAAGACATTCTCCAGGAAATGTAATTAGTGTGCTTGGTCTATCAGCTCTCTGCTCAGCCATTCTGGCCTAAAATCAGATGTGTCACCTGATTACTTTCATGGCATCTTCACATGGCATAAGCAGCTGTATCCAGTGGAAGGATGAGAGGTAATAAGCACAAATTGAAACACAGGAAATTCTGTGTAAACGTAAAAAAAGAACCCTTTCTCCTGTGGTTGTGGTCAAATACTGGAACAGGTTGCCCAGAAGGGTTGTGGAGTCTCCATCCTCAGAGATATTAAAAACCTGACTGGACATGAAGCTGAGAAACCTGCTTTAGTTGAACTTGCTTTAAGCAGGGTGGATGGGCCAGACAGCTTCCCCAGGTGCCTTCCCACCTCAACTGTTCTGTGATTTTTCAGGTTCTAAGAGCAAGAGTAAGCCTATAGAACCACATATCTATTACACAAATAAAAAGCCACTGAAATTTAGCAGGCTCACTTAGCCATGTCAATATAAATTCCAGGTTGTTTCACTGCATCATGAAAGCCCACAGAATGCATTGACTTCAGATGCTTTGGATATGAGTCTTAGGCCTAACACTATAAAACATAAGCAGTTTTCTTGGTGTAATTAGGAACAGCTTTGTAAGTCCCATGTAAATTGACTCTCATTTTAGTACAAAGGAGTACGTGAAGAAAGTTCATTAATTCTGGAGCAACTGCAGTCTTCATCTGGCCCCTCTTTTTCCCTTGGATGCCATGGAATGGAAGGATTTGATTGCTTTCAAACATGCTTCTGGGCTACAGAAATGCCCTAGCTATGAGATCTGCTGTTATTATGGAACCAGAAATATAAAGGAGACCTTCAGCTTTGCTTCACTCTTTACTCTGTATTTTTATACTGATAGATACAACTGTAGACAGAGAAGAGCAAACAGCTGTTCTTTGGAGTGAAGAAGATAAAAATGGCCTTGCTGTCCTCTCTTTCTCATATATCCTGTATGGAAATTGTTTAATCCATAGACATGAGACCTGGAACCGTATTACTAAACTTGACCAGAAACGTGGTGGATCTGTGCTGTAGAATTAAAATGGTGGATGGGGTTTGGATTACTTTTTTGTGTCACAAGCTCACCCCAATCCTCTGAACTCTATTTGTACATATGCAGCTGCACAGGCAGCTAGGTTATAAAAAGGCATCTAATTGCATATCCAGTTACAGTCTGAGGCAGAGCTGGCATTTGTCTAGATATGCTTGTGCTCTGTACATGTAGCCTTAATTTGAGAAGCTCAAAAAAATAAGCGTCCATGGTTTGAAATAACAGAGTACTATTCCTGTTCAAATGTTAATAAGCCAGTAAATAATTAAAGATTTTTTTTAAGGGATAATACATTAAATTAATTGGAGGTATAGGAATTTAATAGCTGTGATATTGTGCAAAGATATCCCCTGTCATTCGTCCTTTGGACTGTTTGCAAATTATATGGTACCGTCTTCAGAGTCACGGAACAAATAATTGGAAGACATAAGCAGTAGTGATATTCTGTAATTAGAGACTAATTAAGTTGAATTGAACTGCTGTTATTCCTCAGTGGCAAAGGGTTGCAGTGTTGATAAGCCAACTCTTCACAGACTAAAAGAAAAACTTCTCGAAGTGTTCTACAGTTGTCTGAACCTTATTTCATTATTAACACTTTCTATTACTAAAAATTAATATTACATGAACCTATTAATATTGCAATTAATATTACAAAACCATTTCTATTTGATGTTTTCTCTTTTTAAGGCTTTGGATTTCATTTGGGAATACTCACTGAAACTATGTCATGATTTCCTCTGTAAAAATACTTTATAATTTATAGATGTCTAGGTAAAATAATAATTAAACAAGGCTAACATCAAGCAGAAAAGTGTTTTTAGGTTTGCCTGTTTCATCTTCAGAATCAGGAAGCTTCTCACTGTGGCACTGTACTGAATGACCTAGCTGTGAGGGGTAAATTCAAGATTCAAATACCGCTAGATTTTCAACCTGGAAGAAACAGAGGTAGATTTCTTATAGCAAGGGTTTCTTTCATTTTACAACATCTGAGTATTATTAGAGTCATTGTTAACAGATTAGAAATGATTGGTAGGTCTGAAATGTATGGAGATTTCTATTTTTTTTTTCTTTTTTATTACATCGAAAGATTTATGTCAATAAAACTGAGACCAGGCTCCGTCCCAGAATTTTGCAGTTGTTTTGCCAGTGGTTCATGTGCATGTGGTTCACTAAGTAGCTCAGCATCTTCCCAGGTTTCAGAGTGTGCTTAACTTTCTGTACTGTCAATGGATTCACTGGCAGGTGTAGAGCAATAGATGATACTTTAATGTGCTCAGGTATCATGACCTGGACAAACTACTGTTTAAGCACTATATTTAAAACCAGAAGGATCCTGCTGCAAATCCACTGCTACGTACAAAACATTTTCAAGTACATTTTCGAGTTCCATTAACCGCAGCCCAAGATATTAATTCTTTGCTGATTCTTTCTCTTTTTTTCTTTTTTTTTGATCCTTCATCAACACGAAAGCTGAGTGCAGATTTCAGACTATCAGCAAACATAGCAGACCAAATATTTTAAGCACTAATGCCTCTTTATAGTCTCTATGTTGACTTCTTTCTACCAGTGAAGTCTGTGTAGTTGTCTACAGTACCAGGATTTGTCGAATTAGTTATTGGTGATTTTTTGATTTAAGGATCTAGAAAGATGAAAAGAATTTCACTACTCTGCTGTTTTAGAATTGTTGTTCTTCTGCTGAAACATTCACTGCTTAAAAAAATACAAATATTAAAAACAAAATCAGTTTTCTTAATCCTGACTTTTTTTAAAAATTAATTTGTTTCATGTTGTGTCTTACAAAGAAAAAAACAATTTACAGATTTGAAGAATGAGATTCTGCATTCCTTAGAATATTTCAAGAACAGCTGTTTGTCAACAGCAGTTTCATACTGCTGTAATTGATAACATGGTACAGCCCAAGGTACATTAGTGTGACTTATGCATTTCTGCTATAGAAAGTGTCTGAAAGTAAAGGGAGTTGTTTTTGAAGACACACGTTAGAAATGGCAACATCTTTCTTCTATGGAATCAAATACTTGTCTGCCTTTTGTGTTTTTGAAAGCGTTTCCCAAAAGAATTTTTAAACAAGAGTGTCAAAGAGAAAGACACCAATTTATACCAGCAGAAGTACAAGCCTAAGATTACGAAACACTGAAGTGCAATAAAGTTTTCCAGCTTGAAAATGACGGAAGCAAGTGTATATAGGAGACAATGTATTACGGTCATTGACAGCAGTAGGAATAGGTGCAATTTTAGAACAGATGACAAAGCTGACTTTAAAACTAATTTTAAAGCTCTTTCTCTTATTTATTCATTTTTGAAGGTTATGAGGATTATGATCACATGTGCAGCTCTGCATAGCTGTCCACTCGGAGATGATGGTGACTCCTTAGAGAATACTCGCAAACTCCTGGTTAACCATCAGCATAGTGCTCCTTTTATCCAAAAGATTTGATAACTGCTTTTCACCAGCTCTCCCGATTTTTTTTCCATCATGTTGTCTCTACCAGCCTAAACCATTTCCTAAAATGGTCCTTTTGCTGTTCCTTGCAATCCTGTTATTGAAGGAAGATGTCTGTGGGAACTTCGGGCTTTTGGTTTCAGCACAGGCCAATGAAAGAAGGGTGGTTGCACACATGCCTGGTGATATTATCATTGGAGCTCTATTCTCTGTCCATCATCAACCAACTGTTGACAAGGTTCATGAGAGGAAATGTGGAGAGGTAAGAGAGCAGTATGGCATTCAGAGAGTGGAGGCAATGCTACATACCCTTGACAGAATTAATTTGGACCCCACGCTGTTGCCAAATATAACACTAGGATGTGAAATAAGGGACTCCTGCTGGCATTCTGCTGTGGCTTTGGAGCAGAGCATTGAGTTTATAAGGGACTCTCTCATTTCATCAGAAGAAGAGGAAGGGATGGTGCGATGTGTGGATGGATCTTCATCGTCTTTCCGCTCCAAGAAACCCATCGTTGGTGTCATTGGACCTGGCTCTAGCTCAGTTGCTATCCAGGTCCAGAACTTGTTGCAGCTTTTCAATATACCTCAGATCGCTTATTCTGCCACAAGCATGGACCTAAGTGACAAAACGCTGTTCAAGTATTTTATGAGAGTTGTGCCATCTGATGCACAGCAAGCACGGGCTATGGTGGACATTGTCAAGCGCTATAACTGGACCTATGTCTCTGCTGTACATACTGAAGGTAAGAGGTTATTTTTTTCCATATAAGAATGCTGTCGAACTACTCTGATGGGGTCTAATAGGTAGATGATGATAGTTTGATATTGTTCAGGTTTTGCCACTCAGTTGTCAACAGTACAGACTTTTACTTTACTTAATAACTTCAAATTCTCTATGGGGCTGAAGTAGCATCATGTTGATAATGGCTGAAAGCAAAGTTTGAAATACAGGATTGTGTGTGCTCTAGGGCCACTTGTTGCTAAAAGTGCTTACTCTGGAGTCTCCTAAGTGACCTTAATTTAATTTAGTCAACATTTATTTATTTTTTCTTTATCTACCAATCAGTGTATTTATGTAGAATAGTCATTTTGACTATATTAGTAACAATGGGTAATGAGAACGTGTCTGGTCTTCCTACTGCAGAAGGGAGATAAATCATCCTTTGAAACTGTAGCTAAGTCAGAATGCGTTCCTGCCTAATATCTGAGCCACAGAGACACGAATACTTGAAATCATGTAATTCTGGCTAATATTTGAATGCAAGTTGTCCCAGCTCCTCAAGACCAGAACTTTTTCTATCCTTTTTATAATACTGCATGGAGTACTGCACCCACTTCTTGCTCTGCATCTGGCCATTGCTTTTGGGAGTGAGCAAGGAAAGTCTCCTTGAATCTTCTTTACACAATCATGCTCCCTTAGGTGTCCAGAAAATCAGAATTGTGTGCTAAATTGCTTTCCTCTTTTTATTAATTTGAGTCAGAGTTTAAGCTTTTTACCCAGTGTTCAGAAGAGTATATGATTGAACAGAAATGCTATGGAAAAGCTTACCTGATTTTGTTATTCCTTGTATTGACAGAGTTGACTGGGTTCATCTTGCTGCCAGTGACCAGAATTTCATACTGCCTTAAAAGCAGGTTTCACCAGCCCCTGTCTAATGACAACACCATTTAATGAGTTTTCTGGAATTAGGTTCTGTGACGAATTTTAGGATCTCACCGGGTTGCCTCTGTTCAAACAGACAAATGCCAAATGGAAGGCTCAGAATATGATCTGGAAATGAAAAACGTTATTAAGAGATTGAGTAGTGGTGGCAACGTTGCTGAACAGCAGCAGATGCTGCTGGCTTCATTACAACCAATAGAAAGCAGATTGTCCTTCCCACACACTGAGTATGATTCTCTGGCAGACTTTATACTATTCAAAGCCCTTTTTGGGGAGATGCTGGTCTGATGCTAGTACGTAGAGATCATTTTCCTCTTATAGATATATAGAGAGCTTGTTCTGAAGTATTAAAAGAAAAAGTTAGAACTTGCATGCAGATTGTTGCATTCACGTTTCCATCATGATAATGAAAGCTGGTAAATAACTGCAGCCTCTGTTGTGTAGAGATGCATGAATATATTAGCAGTTTAATATAACAGTGTGTAAATCACTCTACTTCACATCATGTAGTGAAGGTATTCTATGCCAGCTGATGCCTTTGGCATGGCTTAGCATGCCGCCTTCACTTCACAAATACGTATGAATAACATCATGATCAAAAATAATGCCACTGATGCATCACATTAGCATAAAATTTTGTATCCTGACTACTTTGGATGACTCGTCTAATTTTTGCTATGAACAACTTTTACACCTCTGTTTATTGAGAGGGGATGCTTATATATTCAGTGCGGGAATTGTCAAGCTTCTGTCAAGGTCTGATTCTGCACAAAGTGAGAATACTCACTTTTACCACTTCCTGTGGACACTCTGTTTGGAGCAGATGGTAACATATGGCACGTTAATCTTATGGCAGAGGAACTTTGGACTGCGCATTGGAAAGAAGGGAATAGGGACACAAGGGTGGAAGCTGGAGGTAGCTGCTATGGGCAAGACAAGAGTACGAAATGACAGAGGAGCTGGCTGTGAAGAAGGAGAAATGATGAATGATATACCTAGTACAACACGTGCCTACTTCTGCCCATATTAAAATGGACAAGATATGTGGTACGTTGTTAATACCTGAGGCCTCATATCATTCATAGCATGTTCACAGCAACATACCACAATTTCAGTGAATGAACATTAAATTGGGGTTCTGGGAACCTTATGATCCTATCATCTATTTGCATGATCTGGTCATGACGGTGAATATGTTTCCCGGTTAAATAACATCACACAAATGTTTTCTAACAGTAGAACAGATGGTATTTATAATGGGATAGACAAATACAAACTAGTCAAGGTATTTCTTTGAAATGTGACAATGTCTGACGTTCTGGACACTTTCCAAAGATTATGGCAGATGTTGTCCCTTCCAGGAACAGAAAGATTCTTTTAAAAAAACCACAAAACACTCCTATAGATGACTGTTATAGTAAAAGAATTCGGTAAACAAGCAAAAGAGATATTCTTTATTTATATTATTTTTAGTTTTATAAGTAATCATTTTAATATAGCATCTGTTTACTTGTAAGCATTCTTAATATGCTCCTATACTCAGTGTCCTACATTCATAGGTACTATTTCAAAACAGAGAAAAAAAAATTGTTGAATACCACTCCTTGCAATTTTTATTGACTTAGGATCTTGCCCACCTATTGAGAGAGAACCTTCTTTCGGTGCGTCCAGTAGTTCTGGCCATCTACATTGATTATCTTTAGCTAATCTTCATGCATTAGCCAGACTCTTCTGAAATACAATCTTTGGTTTCTGGGAAGGATTTCCAAGGAGAGGGAGACTCCTTTCTTTCAAAGCTCGACTGGGAGAAAAGAAGAGGCAGAAACAGCTTGGTTATTTCATTGCTTTGGTAGTTCCATCGGCAGATAAAGTTATAGGTCTCTTTTTGGTCTACTATAAGAAAAACCTGCGATAAGTCAGTAGCTTCATAATAAAAAGCTTTCTGCACTTACTAATCATCTGTCTGCACTGGATTCTTATTTTGGAGGTTGATCTGAAGTTGTGTTGTTAATTCCTTATTCAAGACTTCCATTTTTAAAATACACAAAAATGTTGAGGGGTTCTTATAAGCTTTGCTCCTTTGACATTTAGCATCACAGTTTAATCTAGGTGATGCCTCCAGGTGTACAAGTAACCACTAAGAGTAGATTTTTTTCCTAAGAATGGTGAGGTAGCAAGCACTATTGTCAGTGGAGCTCTTGCAATTTTAAGGAGGAAGTTTCTGCAATCCAATTAGTAGGAAATATGAGTGAAAAATGAAGGATATTTCTCACAAAGCAACAGTCATCTCCACTTACTGTAGGGTGTTTTACATATGCCAGTCAGAAATCTCTGCAAGTCTTAAATAGTCTTGGGCTGTAACTCCCCTTGCTCAGCTCTGTCAGGAATATGTGCCACTGGCATCATTATCCTCCCACGCTCTCCAACTCTTCCTTGCATTTAATGATTTGTGGGGCTCTACTCTGAACCAATCTGGCTTTAAAATAAACCTTTTTCACCCACCATCAGAGCACTTTTAAAAAAAGCCTCATCAGTTCTGAAGTCCAGGTCACACCGTGGTCTCACGAGCAAACATGTTAACACTGCATGGCAGGGAGGGAGGAGTGAGCAGGCAAAGAGGGAAACTGTGATGGGAAACCCCCTGTACTGAGGACCTATCGCTTAAAGCCTGAAGTGGGTGCCCTCAACCTTATGGATTGCTACAACAGTCATGCAGGTTGTGCTGGAGACCATTTTATTTGAAGTTTGCTTACTGATCTAATTCTTTCAGCTGACCTTACAGATGTTTTTTTCCACTGTGATAGGACCAGAGCTTAAACAAACTTTCCTTAAACCAATTTTCACTTCTAGAACCAACTTTGCAGACAGACAGCAGGTCAATAATGCAGCCGAGAACTCAGTCTGTGCCTCTCTCTGAGTCAAAGTAGCTCAGCAGGGAGAAGCCCCCTGGTTTAGTCCCCCAATTTCTCAGAGCACACTAGGGATCCTTTTTAGCTCATGTAGCTGTTGTCCACCCCCAGGGAAATTAATGCATGGAGAAGGGTGTGGACAGGAAAATTTGTGCCTGTGTTCGGATTCTGGGTGGTGATGGCTGGCATGCAGATGGGCCAGGCAGCTCAAGCACCCCTCGTGTTTTGTCTCTGCCTTTTCTTGCTTAACCACTCAACGCCACAACTAACCAGAAATGGTCAGGGAAACGGGAGAGAAGCTGGCTGGCTGTCGCAAGAGACAAAGAACTGACTGTTTACCTCATTTCCCATAAGCAAGCATGATCTTTTTGAAAGATTAGAGAAAAATATATACAATTTTCTCTTCTCCCCTCATTGTGGTTTGAAGGCCTCATTGAAAGCCTATATGAAGTCAACACTCTCTTGTTGACTAGACTGAAGTTTGGATCAGACCTTCCTAGCCAGAAACAAGGTCAGTCCCTGAGAGTCTGTGCTTAAAATTTGTCTGGAGCCAAAAGAATAATTTGAAAGGCAATTTTCATTGCCATTGGAAACCATTTATCTTGCCACTCTGAATGGAGTGAAGAGGTGATATATTCTGGAAACACAGAACAACTGAAACGCAATAGGCTAAATTTATTCGGGGTGGCAAGGGATAAATTTCACTTCATTGTGTAAAAGATGTGATTTATTTTTGAACACGGCCTTAAGAAGAAGCCACTTTGTTAACATTTTCTTTAGACAGCTCTGCAGGTAAACATCCCACCAAACCCGTCCTCACAGTCCTCTCTGATTAATATTGCTTTCCTCCATTTAAATTTATCATAAGTGCATATAAAGAGGTGGTTCACATTCATTTTCTTAGGATGTACCCAGGCGAGCGTAACAAAAGCAGAACTTTTCTTTTCCTGCAGATAAGGGTTATTTCACACATCTCCTTTCATATTTGTTCAAATGTGCCTGGTTACAAGACTATTTTTGCCTACATCCTTTGCTACCAAGTAAAGAGCAAAATGAAAATTAGTCATAGTCTGTGAGAATAGCATGAAGAAATGAATGAAAGGGCTGCAACAAGTTGACCTTAAACCTGCTGCTTGGAACAAATTGTACTTGTATGATGTTGTGAAGATTTTTCTTTCAGACTCTACGTTTTTCTCCTTTAGATACAAAAAACTATATCATGGTCAGAAATATTATTTGCTTTTCACAAAATAATATGATTGAAAATTAGATTAATTTTATTTTAAGCATAGGTGATATTTTTTCACACTTTATATGCAGAAAAAATACACATAGAAATAATGTACCAAAAAAGGTCCTTGCTAGTCCATGAAAATATTTTCAGTTTCAAAGAAAACTTATTTCTAAAAATCTGTTTCTGAAAATTGAAGTGTCTTGTCTAAAGACTGGAGAATGTTCTGTTTCAGTAATGTTTAATTTTTGCCCTTGGGTAAAACAATTACTTGGGGTTTTCTATTTTTGAAATTACTTTTATCTTTTAAGACTTTTAAACTGTTTCAAACATAAATGCTGAGATCAGGATGATCACAATTTTATATGCTCTCAATCATATGAATCTTGTAGCAAAACTAAAAAATATCTCTCATCTGAAAGAAAATATGGAAAATAGAAAACGCAGTTCCAGTCCTAACCTGTTGAGTTGTTTGCTCATTTTTATTAAATGTTGGCATCTATAACAGAGGTGGCTTTTTTCTGCCCAATTTCAAATATTTATCCTAGGATCACAGTTGTCAAAAGTGAGCAAATTCTAACAATCAGCTGGGAATACTGAAACAGAAAAGTAGCATCAAGTTACTCTTTACTTTGTTCTGCAGTGACTGACTAACGGGACAGCACTTTAACACTGCTGGCAGACTGCTCAGGCCAGACATACCCACTATGAAGTATCTTGACTGACAGAAAAATACAAAACAAGGGGTATACTCTGGAGTGTAATGGGGATGGAGATTGTTAGGGGAAATGCCATGAGACAGTAAAGCAAAAGTGAGCAAGGAGGTGTACTATTCTAAAGTGTTTTTAAAAAAATCACTTTGAGAGGAATGATATAACGTGGACTTGCTAAAAGCAAGACATTTGGATCTTCAAAATGACTCTCTTCTTTTGTTTAAGAGCTAAGTGTTTGAATGTCACTTTTTCTGTCACTTAGACTCTATAGCTACTCAATGAAAGTTGCAGTGTCATGAAACTTACCTTTGCTGAGAAGAGACAGTGGGAGTCCAGCATCCTCTAGCTTCATCTTAAATTTTTCTTAGGCCTGGAAATAGCACAGTTCTTGTCCCCATCACAAGGGTGCACCTCTTCAATCAGGGAGGGACCTATCAAGTTGATGAGATTTGGAAATCTTTCAGGAAACAGGGTTTCACTGTACAGTGCCTGTTGGGTCAGATCAGTTTTATGAAAGACGGTCTGTCTAATATATGCTATCAGTTGACCATGGGTAGTGACAGTGGTTCACTTTCCTGTATCCCTTGTTGATATTTTATCTTTGAGATGAAAGAATACATTGTATAGATCTGGCTGGAAAACAGATATTCCATAGAATTGCAAAAAAAAAAAAAAAAAAAAAAAGTATTTTTTATGCCAAGTTAGCATTGAAAGCCAAAATAATAACTTTTTTTAGTGAATGAAAGCTATAATAGAATTCAGAAGTTGGTCAAAATAAAGTGCTTGTCTTGTGGTTACATTAAAAGAGTTGATAAAAGGTAACTTTATAAGTGTTGTGGTTTAACCCCAGCCAGCAACTAAGCACCACGCAGCTGCTCGCTCACCTCCCTTACAGTGGCATGGGGGAGACAATCAGAAGGGCAAAAGTGAGAAAACTCGTGGGCTGAGATAAAGACAGTTTAATAGGTAAAGCAAAAGCCGCACACGCAAGCCAAGCAAACCCAGGAATCCATTCCCCAGTTCCCACGGGCAGGCAGGAGTTCAGCCATCCCCAGGACAGCAGGGCTCCATCACGCCTAACGGGGAATTGGGAAGACAAACGCCATCGCTCCCAACGTCCCCCCTTCCTTCTTCTTCCCCAGCTTTATCTGCCGACCATGACGTCCTGTGGTCTGGGATATCCCTGGGGTCAGTTGGGGTCGGCTGTCCCGGCTGTGTCCCCCCCAACTCCTTGTGCCCTCCCAGCCTCCTCGCTGGCGGGGTGGGGGGAGAAGCAGAAAAGCCCTTGGCTCTGGGTAAGCCCTGCTCAGCAGGAACGAAAACATCTCGGCATTATCAGGACTGTTTTGATCACAGATCCAAACCAGCCCCTTACTAGTTACTATGAAGAAAATTAACGCTATCCCAGCCCAAACCATCACAGTAAGTCAAGTGGAAACTTCATTCAAAAAGGTGTAAACTTTTAAATTTTTTGCACAAACACTAATGTTCTTTGACAGTCATAATAGAAGGTGTTTTACTCAAGGAAGAGGTGGAAGGTTCCCCCCCATCCCATTTTGTTTGGCATGTCTTCTATACCACCAATCCTGTATAAAAGTTAAACATTTTTGGATACACTGACAACTCATTAATCCAACAGTTAAGTGGGGGCTGATGAACCAGGTCCCATTATTCATTATTTGTTATGATTTGTGGTATTTCTCCATCTGTTGTATTACTTTTCTTTCTTATTCTTGAAATGATGAATTTTTCTTTTTCCATGCATATTAACTAGTGACAGGAAATTTAAATTATGAATTTGTGGAGTAATTTTTCCTAGATTTCAAGGTCAAAAGTGCAGTTAATACACTTTGGTATAAGAAACTGCCCCCCTCCCCCCCCCCCCCCCCCCTTATTTCATATTCCTTGATATATATCCTGTTATAAAGAATCCAGGGGAGATCAGGGCCCTGTTGTTATGGGAGCCAGGAAGAAGGGGAGAGAGACAGAAGAAAGCTACCCAACACCAATGGAAGCACTAGGATGAGAACCCACTTTCCAGAGTGCTAGTTTAAGACCCCAGGTATGGAAAGACTTTACCAGAGAGTAGAATTTAATTTCCTACATAAACAAGGAAAAGGACGATGCCCTGCACTTGTCTGTGTCTTTATGCAACAAAAACATAATGTGGGTAGCTTAATAGTGCAGGAGTTAAATCAATGTTGCTTCAAAATTAGGAAGGTCCTGTATAGTTAAGGAGCACAATAGATATTTACATTGGCCCACACATGAAGGACCACTTGCTGTACTTAAAATAGCTAACTTGTGATTTCTCTGAAAGCTAAGAAAGGCAAAAGGCCTGTGCTAGATCTTTTAAAATTTCAGTCTTCCCTAAGGCAGTTCTGACTAGCTGATTCTTGAATGATGCAGGAGACAGTGATCTTGGCTGTGAATCAAAAATTATAGACTTTGCTTTAAATTAATTTGGAAGTGGACAGAGGATAACATTGCATCCATCTCACTAAAATCTGATTGCAGGCTCCTGATGATGTGGAGGCATACCATGATGTAATGCAGTGTATTATATATAAATACATTATATGTGTATACATTAAAGAAGTGATTGGCAAGGTTATTAACAGAACAGTTACCATCTGCCTTGGCAACCGAATTTTGAGACAATCCCATTCATAAATCACAGTCTTGTTTTTAAACTAACGTAATTTCACTCCTCATTCTAAATATGCTGACTAGGAAAAAACATAGTTAAGATTTCCTTTAATTGAGGGGTTTGATTTTTTTTTTTTTTCTGGAAGTGTCTGGCAAAATTTATGGCTGGTCAGATACATGATCCAGGTGATATATGTGGAAGCCTCCATATAAAATCAATTACATTGCCAAAGGGCAAACAAACAATGTATGGGGAATGGCTATTGCTCAAAGTGCAATGTGTACTAGACAAGTTGGAAAGATAATAACTGGGGCAGTTGGTAAATCAGCACACTGAATGAATCCCATGGCCAAAATCCAACCTAACTGTTGAGAACAGTGGAAAGATGAGGAAAATTATCTGTTCCTCAGTCTGTTGTGATCTAGTCAAATGCTTCTTACTTGTCCTTAACTAAGCTTTGATTTTATTTTTGGTTTACCTTTTCTTCCTGAGATAGATTTCTTCTGACTTCCTAGATGATGTTACAGGCATCAGGATGAAGATGAATAGAGGTACTGCCAAAAGAAAGGTGCAAAACTGTGCAAAGGACTATGATAAGGATCTAGGAAATTACCTTACCTCAGTGTTAAGTTTTTTTGTGAACAAGATAGTTACAGCAGGTGAACCAGTTTTCCAACATTGCTGTTTTGGAGTGCATAAAGATTTAGGCAAGTATATATAAATGACAGTTGATCTAGCATGGCAGAGTCACAGAACATGCTCACCTTTCTCTGATTTGAAATTCCCGAAGTCTATTTTCCACATCTTAATTTTGCTATGTAAGATAGGTAATGACAACCAGTCATTGGTAGTTATTGCTTGGGCTAAACCACAGTGTTTATGAAGATACACGCAGAGTGTCTTCACTTAAGGACTTCATGTAAAGACAGCTAATTTCCCCATTGGGTAGTCTGTTCAGACTGAATTATCTGTTCTTCAAATGAAATGACTGACTGTGTTGCTCCAACCTATAGCCCCTTTATCTTGATACGTTCTCAGAGCTTCTCTTCCCAGGCATTGTTCTAATCTTTCTTTTGGCTAAACCAGAGAGCTTTATTTCTCCCATCACTTCTGTAAAGTGGGTTTTCCAGATGCTAAGTTAGTCTTACATAACTTATATAAACTTTTCCAGTTTTGTCAAATCCTTTTTTAAGAGCATATACCCTTTTTATTCTCCTTTTTAGGGGGATTGGTACTCCATTTACTTCTACAATTTGTAGTCAAGCAGGAAATTGTTTTCCATAGATCAGCATACAAGTTGCTGTTTCTTACCTTATTAGCAAACCAATACAGTGGTGGCCTATAAACTTGCCCTGTGTTTTTTTTCCTTTTACAGTTATCTGTCTCCATCTTGTCATAACTTGTCTTCTGCCCATTTGGCTTACTATCCCAACTTCCTCAATGTTTGTTGTTCCTTTTTCTCTTCCTATCGTGTCTTCTTCTGGTTACATTAACTGCTTGCTTCTCCCCCTGGTTAGGTTTAACTTTTTTCTTCCTCTTATCCCTCCCCAGTCAAAACAAGATTACCAAACAATTTCAGATAAATAATTCTATGAATAAGGTAGGATGCACTTATTTGGAAATTTCTAAAACTTTTGGTTATGTGATCATGGTGTCCTTTTTTTGGCTGGGATAGCGTTAAGTTTCTTTGTAGTAGCTGGTATATTGTTATGTTTTGGATTCAGTATGAGAAGAATGTTGATAACACACTAATCTTTTCAGTTGTTGCTAAGTAGTGTTTAGACTAAGTCAAGGATTTTTCAGCTTCTCAAGCCCAGCGAGCGAGAAAGCTGGAGGGGCACAAGAAGTTGGGAGGGGACACAGCCAGGGCAGCTGACCCAAACTGGCCAAAGGGGTATTCCATACCGTGTGACGTCATGCCCAGTATATGAACTGGGGGGAGTTGGCCAGACGGGGATCACTGCTAAGGAACTAACTGGGCATTGGTCAGTGAGTGGTGAGCAATTGCATTGTGCATCACTTGTTTTGTATATCCCAATCCTTTTATTATTATTGTCATTTTATTATTGTTATTATTATCCTTATTAGCGTCTTCCTTTCTGTTCCATTAAACTGTTCTTATCTCAACCTATGAGTTATACTTTTTTTTTTCCCGATTCTCTCTCCCATCCCACTGGGTGGGGGGGAAGTGAGTGAGTGGCTGCTTGTTGCTTAGTTGCTGGGTGGGGTTAAACCGTGACACATGGCTATCAACCAATGCAGATTGAGCCCTGGCTAAAATAAAGGCCATCAAAGTTGCACACTATTTTTAAAGTTCCTCCACCTGGAGTATCCAGACTTAGTCCAGATGTCTTCTAAAGTTCAGGCTTTAAAGTCCAGATCCTCACTAAAAAAACATCTGAATCTCACTAGATACATTATTCAGCAATTCTACATGTATTCTTTCTTAAAGCCTTGAGTATCACAGTTGTTCAATTTGCAGATTTGGCATTTAGTGAAAAACAGAACATTTTATCTTTTGCAAGCAAAGCCTTGAAGGTGAAAAATAAGCTGAAATTCTTCTTCCCTTTTACCTTCATCTGTTTCAACAGTGTTTATTCTCATATTCTCAACTTCATTCTCCATTACACTGGAATAAGGTCCTTGGCCAAAACATCTGTTGCACTTGAAGAACCCAACACCATACCCCATCCACCACCTCTCCACCAGGTTGCCTCAGAGACGGTCTTTGTAAGCGAGACGAGTGAGCAATCAGGCAGCATGCTGACATGCTCTTGAGGGTGTTCCCTGGCTTGCAGAAAGCGTTGTAGATGGCCGTGATCTCAGAGCTCTGCTGAACGGGAAGCAGAGATGCACCCTGACAGCAAGTGAGTGGAACTATATTTAGGCATGGAAAAGGAGCAAAAGCCAGAAGTTTGGAAAGGGATCTTACACCTTCTGTTGATGGAGGATGAGCAGTGAGGTTCAGCTCCTTTCCCATTTCCATGCCGGCTTTGCAGCTTAGAGAATTTTATTGTAGGTTTCCAAAGAAGTCCAGGGAAGAAAATTAGTAAAATCTTGCAGGTGCTGCTCATTTGGTTCTATGAGTCGAACAGAACTTAAGGTTGCATTTGATAGGTAAGTAGTTCTTCCTTTTTCTTTCATCTTTACCACACAAAAATACGGGATTCAAATCCTTTTCACATTAACAGAAGCTTTCAAAAAGATTAGGATATGTGCCCAAAATAAGGATATGAGAGAGTGTGTATTATCTTTCCAATATAAGCTTCTCATATGTCTTCAGTCATGGTTATATATATATATAAGGCTGCTTTGTTTTTTTTCCTTCCAAAAGCACTGTGGGATGTGAAGTTACCTTGTTCATTTCCATGCATATGCAAAAAGACAGGCAATTTGTCTGACCTATTTCTTTCCCTAAAGGGAAAGGATGAGACTAGCTCAAATTTAAGTGGTCTAAAAAAATGCTGAAGTTGGATCAGATACTCTCTTTCTCTGACCTGCATCTCTCCCTTGAAAGCCCAGTGTAAAGGGTATTTAGATACTCAACTTCTTTTTGGCAACTCCATGCCTACTGAAAAGAAAGGGATACGTAGACGGTCTATGTCTTACTGGATATGGGGCTGAAGGTTTTGTTCACTCAGTCAGAACTTCAATGGAGGTGTGGGTTTTTTTCTTCCAAATCCAAGCATGCTTGAGTATCTCAAAATGAAACACCTGGTACAGCATGAATTCAGGGATCCCAACCTTACGGATTTTGTGTAGGAGTCGGACTTATGGAACGACTGGGAAAGGCTAGGAATGTAGTTCCTTCTGGTAAACTACCCAAGATTCAACCAAGGAGTGTAAGCTTTATAGTTATAACAACATCCTGCTACAGAGTTTTACTGAAAAGTGACGGTTACTTGACCTGTAGCCTTACCAATTTCTCTTTTCCTCCACCATTCCTTATTTGTCTGTTTCTTCAACTGTGCGACCTTCCTCCCCTCCCTCTCTCTCTGGCCTCTCGCCTGTTAACTCGAACTGTCAGAATCATCCAGGCTAACATAGTCCTTTTCTTTTCCTGCTCCCAAGCTGATTTTATTACAGCTCTATGCATTATTCATGCGTATCAACCAACAGTTTATGCAGACAGATTCTGCTACGCGAGCTGTTCACAGGCTGTTCAGGCAGGGCTAGACGATGCCTTTAGGCACCACCCTGGGGGAGGAGTGACATGTAAATGGTGCTGAACCAGGAGGCAAGGTGCTGACAAGCCTCTCAGTCATGCATCGTTGTTTATGACCATGTCAGGCCAATGATGAAGCCTCTCCATCCACATGCGATGGTGTATGTGCCACACTAAGCCACGCTATGAGAGGGAAGACTATTGTGTCCTCAACTCTGTGCTGTGAATCTGCCTTTGTTGTTTGGTTAGCTTATGTCTTGGTGGGCTGGAAACACTACTGTCTCTTCTTCTAGCCCCATTCAACTGCTCTGGTCAGGAGTAGAAGTCAATTAAATCACCTGAACTAGCAAATTTGGCCTGAGAATACTGGGTATGGGTATCAGGACAGTGTGGTGGCTACTGGAGCAGGGAGTTTAGGATGGTTTACGTGGACCACAGGAGGCCACACCTATGTGCCCCCGATGAAATTATAGAGATCAGGCCAATGCCTTATGATGGAGAGACTGGTTCAGATACACCGAGGTTGCATCAGGCTGTACCATTACGGTGTTGTGCTCAAGTTGATCAGCCCACTTGGAAGTACGACACAGGACGTGGCACTGTGGAGCTGAAGATCTCAGCTAGTGGCTCAGCGCGACTCGTTAGATCAGAGTTACACTGGGTGTGCCTGCAGCACCTTCTGTAGCCTGCTGTGGACATGCCTCCAGCCATCTGCAAGGGGGCCTGCTTAATGAATTCATAATGGTTCGGCATTTTGTAGGCTGAGAATTGGCACACGTGGGTGTCTTTAAGCATTTGCTCCAAACACCCACATTTCAAACGTGTGATGGAAGTGTTGTGAGGATCAATACTTTGGAGAGTAAGGGACACTCAGATACTTCTGGTAATGTAGGGCAGAGAAGCTCATGGACTTGTAAATTATGTACATGTTCTGTTACCCACCACGCACAGGTTTGTGCCCTTAGAGAAGGTACTCTGAAACATTATTAGAGAAAAAGTACCCTGATTGACATACCTCCCTTAGGAAGGCAGAAAGATAGAGGACACTGGAAGCTTGGAAAACTGGAAGTTTGAAGGCTGATTCCTATTTCTCTTTCGCACACAAGCTTTTAACTGAGTTGTTTTTTCTACTCTTGAACAGTTGGTAGTGTGGGTGTTACATCCAACACCTCCGTGTGACAAATCTCAGCCTACAAAATACTGACACGTTACATTTCATTAACCATATGGGACCTAATCATGCTGCCAGCTAAAATACAGGTGTAAGTCCCAAAGGATCCGTTCGCTCTATGTTCATGGGCCCTATAGAAACTTACAGTATGTTTGCCTACACAGAGCAGGGAGTTCATCTGACATTTGCAAAAAGCATGGCTTCATTGAGATGTGTAGAGCCTAAGCTTTCATATTGAACTGAAATAAAAGGTGAGTTTTTACTGACAAGAGGGAAAGTTTTGGGGGAGAAGGGGCAGTATCAGTGTGTGCATACTGATAAATGAAAAAAATTGTTGCGGTCTTCCCAGAAAGTAGCATTTCACCATTTTGCAGTCATGTCCATAAAGAAAACTGGCCAAAGGCAGCCTGAGTCCTTAAAACAGTGGAGCATTGCCATCCTCTGTCTGCAGACAACCTGGAACAAAGCAGCCTGGATTTGGCAGTGCTTTCCCTGCCCTGTCTGTCTCACTGGGATGTCGGTTCAAAGACATGAGAGCTACATAATACTACTTGCAGCAATTTCAGCACGGATTATTTTAGCAGGTAGGCTGTGGAGGGGTGGGAGTGATCCCTGTGCAGACTGGATATGAATGCCAAGAGGACTCTTAGCAAGAGGGAAGGAAGCAGAATATCAAAGGTCTAGGTGAAGGAGAAAGACGAAAGTACAGGGTTAAGACAAACAAAGTGCAGAAATAGCAACGGTGCTTAAGATAAACTGGTTCACTAATACATTTTCTAGATCTGAGCATTTAATACACCCTAAAGCCTATTGAGAACATGCCATCTACAGGCCCTGAAATGCCTCACAAATTAAATATAATGTTACTACTAGGGAACCGAAGGACTGAAAGCTGGCATGCTGTGCTGGAGGTCTACCACGGCACCTATCTTGTTTCCCAGACCTCTGGTCTCCCTTGTGCTAGGCTATCTTTCATGGCTGATGATCACAACCTGTTACTGTATGGGAGGTGCCATGTTGGGCCCTTCCCCTGTTGTTTGTGTAAATTCCATGGGGAACACAAGGCCTGAAGTTTTTCTTCAGATCAGAAGTGAGAATACAGCAAGGTGCTCTCAAGGGACTAAATATTTCTGCAGACATAGCTAAATTTCAAGCAAATGGAAACTATGGAATATAGCGATAACTCAAAACTCTGTCTGCATTTATAAGCAGTTGATTTGTCCTAAATATGTCAAGTAGAAATGACTGAATTTTTCTTTATAAAATGGCTCTTCAAATCAATCATGTTAATAACTTCTCATAAGCTGATGGTTTCTCTCTGGCTAGATAAATATGTCATTCTGATATGATCATGGTGGAGGTGCACTAGCTTCATTACATAAGCAAGAAATGAATAATTACTTCACAACTTTGTAGAGGAGTTTGTAAAAAAATCATAACTAGAACTATGAAAACATTTGAGAGGTTTTTCTGTGTGTTTGTTCTCTGCATTAATGTCAAAAGTATTTTTATAGCATTTTCCTTCATTTTTCTTTGTAGAAAATCAACATTTTATAGGAAAAGGGGAACAGTTGTTTTGTTGTCGGGTTTTTTTTAAATGAAAAATGCTTTTCAAAGTAGGAAGAGTGGGTGCCTGCATGTTGTCATTTTCTTTTGGTGGAATTTGCTGTAGCCTTATCACCTACACACCACACCTTTGGACAGCTATGGGTTAGGGTTCATATGCCCAATGGCTGTTTTTGATGTCCTCTAAAAATAGCAATGGTGACTTTTGCAGTGAAACTATTTTGTTAATCTGCATGGGTGTGTGAGAAGATGCTCTGACTTCAAAGATCAGCATTTTGCCTGGCATTCAAAGTTTACTGAATAAATAATAAGACTGATTGCTCGGGGTTTAAATATAATCTAAAAAGTATTTGGGGCAACATACCAAGTAATTGCATATCTCAGGAGTTGGTCAGATTGCGAATATGGTCTATTTATGGGCTTTGCTTGAAATGTTTTAATCTATAAAATGTTGTGTTATTCTGAAGTTCATAGTGAGGTTTTTGACTCACTGTAATCTTTGCAAATGAAAAGTCTCCAAAAATTTACCAAGTGACACTTTCTGATAGGGAGGATTTTGTAATAAGAAAGGATATTTACTGCCTTCTTTCCAATCACACATTGCTTTAAGGTTATGAATACTTTACAAATAATTAATAAGTGTTTACTGATTACTTACAAACTACATATTATTTAGGTGCCTAACCTTTCTTACAGAAAGTCAGTATTACCGAAACACTCAGTCCTTCAGTCAAGCAATCTCCGGAGTTATTCAGGAATTCAGTATCAAGGAGAGATACCTGACCTATCTGTGGATAATCCAGTTGTGGAAAAAGCAACCCTTGGGTGCTCAGACTGGTTCTTGGTCTGAGCTACGTAGCCTTGACTCAATGCTGTGCTTGTATGGCATCCTGTCATATATTTCTGTGCCGTGCCAGTAGTGTACACAAGCATTGCCAGTTTGTTCAACAGAAACATGAGGATTTCTCTTACAGTCCAAGAACTAATTTTTTTTTAATACCACTCTGTATTTATTTGTGTATCACTGTGATTCTGTTTATTTGCACTGAAAGCTTTCCCTCTCTCTTGTTATGCATTTGAATAGCATCTAGCATCAAGGTACCCTCACCTTAGCTGATGCCCATATATGTCATTATAAGTACTTTATGAAAAGAATTTCCATTCCCAAATAGTAGCACATGCAGTCTTGACTTACTTGACTATTAAAGCCTGAGTCCTTTTCTTTCATCAACAGTTTTATTTCTTTAGTCCAGAGAGTTCAATGGAATTGGACAAAAAGAGATGACGGTTTCAATCTATCATGTACTCTGCAGGGTTCTGGTTCAGCAAGTGCTCTGAACCCTTTTTGCTATTTCCACTCTGAGCAGTTCAACTGGCTAAGAAGCAGCAAATCAAAAAATATCCTTTCCTGATAGACAATAGACTTCTGAATGCATGTTTGGCAAGTTTTTAGTATTATCTGCTAGGACAAGAGCAATGCTGATTGAAGGAATTGCCTGCTTGCCTTAATTACACGTTTTGTGAAGGACTCTTACTGTGTGTGTGGCAATCAGTTTATTCATTTTCTTCCTTGCAATACTTTTCTCTGAGCAAAGCCCCTTGACTCTTTGGTCTTGACTGAAGCAGAAATAGCTATATTACTGTAAATTCTGTAAAACCAGCACCTTGGAATAAACTTGCTGTTGGAGATCACTGATGACTAGCAAAATGTTGATTCTATGTATTTGTGTTGTTGATATGAAAAATGGTACTTGTAATACGCTGGTAGCTCAAAATGGTATCTGAAAATTATAAGCACCCAGTGGCACTTTGGGCACTATTCCAGTTGTAATGTCAAGACCTTATATTTCTCATATTTCCAAGCGTAATTCTAGTCTTTTTGGAATAGATTAACCTCAATCTGTTTGGGAAAGAGAATGGAATCTCCCTGGGCATGTGTACATGTCCTGGGTTTGGCGGGGACAGAGTTAATTTTCTCAGGAGCTGGGAGGGGGCCCAGCCAGGACAGCTGGCCCAAACCAGCCAAGGGGATATTCCACACCGTGTGACGTCACGCCCAGTATATAACTGGACAGCGGGCGGGGGGGTGGTGTGGTATCACAGCAGGGGAGGTGGCGGAGCGTCAGGTTGCGGGTGCCGAGCAATTGCATTGTGCATCACTCGTTTTGTACAGTCTTTTATTAGTCCTATTGTTATTACTGTAACTTCTCTCCTTGTGTTGTCCCAGTAAACTGTCCTTAACCCAGGAGGTTCTGCCTTCTTTTTTGTGTCCTTTCTGATTCTCCTCCCCATCCCACCGCAGGGGGTGGGGGTTGGGGGTGAGCGAGCAGCCTCCTGGTGCTTTGCTGCTGGCTGGGCTTAAACCACGGCAGTTCATCACAAAATAAAAAAGACCAAGGGCAGAGCTTAAGCACTGCGCTTTCTAACTGTTAACTCCCGCTCTGCTTCTCTTCTGGACCACTGCAATGATCCCTATACAAAGCAAATCTGCGGTAACGAGGACTGGACCTAAGCAGTGGATGCAGACTAATCTGTGTTACTTGTCCTTGTCCTGTCCCTTGTCCAGCCTTCCGTTGTGTGAAAGCCCTTGTGTGAACATAAAGAGGCAGCACCCTCCTTGTGAGCTTTACAGTAGTAAATGCCATGTAATTCTCAATTTTCAGTTGCTATACCTGAAGAATCTTAATTTGCTTGTTCTTGAAAAGCTGGTGCAATCTGATCATACCAGACCTGCCTATTCTGAATACTTCATGATTCATACTATCTCCAACTGTGCCTGGGAATTATTTTGGACAGTTCTATTTGATCCAGACAAAAATTATTCCAGGGACTGTTATAGCAATTTAATGCCATAGAGAATCATGTTTTAGTACTACGGAATGCTCTCTGGTACTGCTTTGACATACTAATATAAATGTTACCTTTGTTTTCTGATAAATATCTTTCTTAACCTGCAGGCGTATATTAAAGAAAGCAGTTATGAATACAAGCACAAACACATAGATTTTCACTCCACTCAAATCTTTGCACAGTCTTCTTTGTTTTCCAAGGATCTTAATTTCTTTGCAACTCTCTACAGCTTGTTGAGATATTTAATATCTGAAAATGTATTATTATTAAAAGTGCTTTGTTTTATTGGAGTGAATAATAAGACATTAAAAAATACTAGCAGTGTACTCACTCAGTTTTAATTAAATGAATATATTTTCTATAAACGTTATTGTTTATTGGAAGAGGTTTGATTAACAGGTGTTTGAGAAATTAAGATAATTAATTATATAAATTAAACTACTCAGGTTCAGACAGTCAAATATAAAGCAGAAAGAGCACTAAAGCAAAGATGGCTTTCTTAACCAAAGTTTTCATCCCAGTTAACAGTATCTATTGGAATGGGTTCCACTGGGAATGGATTCTCCCATTGGGAATGGAGGGAAGAGATCTAAAATCCCACAGAAAGTTTATTTAGAGAGTGTATCATGGATATCCAAAGTAGTAATAAAGTAAAAATTGTAAAAGTCAGGACGAGTTAAATCTCACAAGTAAATAAAAACAGATCACTAAACTCTACTATTGCTGTGTGCAAATTTATGAAGAAGAACAAGAACAGGTTGAGTCAACATTAAAAGTAATTCAATCTTGGCCCTAAGCCAAAACAAACATTTCTTGGCATAGAAGTGGAGAAAAAGATGGCCCTATTTAATTTTTCTTCAACCTGTTAACTAAATTGTCCCAGAGACCCTATCCACTCCATGGAGAGTCACTTCCAAGGGGTGATTCAGCCCTCCATTTTATTTAACCTCTTCATTAATGACCTTGGATTACTGCCTTCCTAACTCGGGTGCTTCAGATAAGTATTTAAAATTACATGTGCTGAATAACAGTCCTCATAAAGATGAAGACTGTAGAATATGAAGGCAAAGGTAAGTTGATTGGCAGGGAGGAGAATACAGAAGTAGAAATGACGACGACCAAAGTGGAAGAAAAACTCATCAGTAAAAGTAAAGGGAGTGTTGGATAATTTTGGTCCCAGAGGATTAAGACTACTTATCTGTGAAATCATAAACTTGGCAGCAAGGTCTTTTTTGGTGGGACTTTTAGACCATCTTCCGGGTTCTTTAAAGAAAACATCAGGGGTGGCAGTGTAATATGGGGGAATAGCACAGACAGGCAGTATGCTTTAATGCATGTTTGGGTGGGTGGAGTGATCTCATTATCTACAGAGCATGTCTCTGCAGTATGTTTGCTTTCAAACAAACTTTGAAGAAGAGGATATAGAAGTAAATGTGACATCCCAGATAATTTTAATCTTCTCCCCCCCCCCCCCCCCAATGAGATTATTGATTTTATTTTATTTTTTTCTCCCTAAAGAGAGAAAATGTCATTTGGGTTTCCTCTGTTCAGGATTTTTAAGTGGTAATATAGTGCTACAGAGGAAATTAGAGTTAGGGTTTGGGTTTCCTAGTGGTTGGAAAATGCTGCCATGAAATTGAGGTGGACAGGAAACTAGGTGACTTTGCATAAGGTTCTTCACAGAAGTCTTCAGTGGTCAACACTGGGACTAGTTTCATGTAATGTTTTTGTAACTGATGTAAGTATAATTAGTTTAGCCTCTGGGATTTTCTAATGATGCAAAAATATTAACAACTAGAAAGGAGAAAAAAAGCAATTGTACAAGAAGAATTAGAGAGTTTTGGAGACTAGGCTGAAAGAAATTGTACCGGGCACTTAAAATCTTCCCTGTCTTTAGGTGTCTAACCTAAATAGTGCAATCCAGGAGCATAGTCATCCTAAGCTTTGTCTGTAAATCAGTAAGAAATTCTGACACCTGCTGAGGGTGACTCAAGTTTTTAAGTGGCTTCCAGAGTAGTTCTGAAGTGTGTAATGATCTCTATTGGCTAGGTGTGAAGCTCAGAGTGATGAAGTTCCTGTCTTTCCTGCCACATATATTCCTTTTTCCTTACCGATTAATGTTCATTTCTGTGGTTCCCTGAGAATTCAGCACTTAGGAAGAGAGTGTGCGGGAGAAAAGAGAAGCCAATATGATAAAGATATGAAAAAGGCAAATGGGATCTTGGAGTGGTGTTTTCAGGAAAAATAGAAGAGTGTTTGTCCTGCTGTACAGGATTCTGTAAATCATCATCTGATTGTTGCAGACTGGTAGTCATTGATGTTTGGGGAAGAGAGAATCAAAGTGGGGACAGCTGCGGAGAAGGGTTATTAGTGTAATCTGAAGAACCTATCATGAAACAGGAGCCCAGAAGATTTGTCTTTGTTTAGTGGAGCAAAATGAAACCTGAATAATATCACTGGTGTTTTTAAATACATCACATTGAATGGTAATGATGGCTGAAAGATGTATGTTAATGTGTAGGCTGAGTATTAGAAGGGTTTCCAACTATCAGGTGAATGTGGCTCTAGAATAGCCTCAAAATAGGTAAACTTTTTGTCCATGCTGCAGCTGGTTTTGAGTTACAGTGCATGCATGGTCTTCAGCAGTATTCTATGTGTATTTTTGAAGAAAAAGCTGAATCAAAGTGCATCTGAAAGCATACCTCCAGAATCTTTGAAAATAACAGCAAGGAGAAGAAAATGCTTTTAAGAACATTGGCATGTTTAATCTTAATGAAGACAGTAAGACATAATGAATTTTCAGGTTAGCTTAATTTCACTCCCCAGAAAAAACATTGGCATTAAGGATCGTTGAAATAAGCTGAGCCGCATGGCTGCAAATAGGGGAAGAACAGCAATTTATAAAATGGATTCAATACACCCTGATAAATGGAACAGAGGGCATACAGCCTGATGTTAAAATCTACACCATCATTCAAATAAACCAGTGGTTATGCCATGTTCAAGTTAGATAAGGAGGCAAGAAAAATGGCCTGTTATTGAATAAAGTTAGCTTAAGCAGTGTGGCTTGTTCTTCATTCTCTTGTCCCTTTCTCTTTTTGAACTGCAGTGTGCAATAAAAAAAGAAAGCAGGATTGAATGGAATGTAGTTTTATACGTAGGGGGAATCTGCAAATCCTAAAGGAATCATTTAATGGATTTTGGGCTACCTGGTATGCTAATTACAAATTGGAGGAAAAATCGATTGATCAATAAATTTTTCTCAGTATAGGAATAGATTCCAACTGGGGACTGACTACACAAGGAAAGAAAGAAACAAACAACCCCCCACACACACACCTGAGAGATATCTCCGTGTATTCCTAAATGCTAGGCCAGAGACCGGTTTTTTGCAACTATCTTTTTAAAAAATCCACACTACTGACTGCATCAGAGACTGGAATCTCATTGCCCAAGGTGAGTGCTTTCCTCAAAGCTGTTTTCTTGCTCTTCCCTGGGCACACTGAATGTTTGAGTAATTTGTACAAAACTAAAATCTGACTGGAGAGACTGAAGGAAATCCGTATCACCATGCCTTACAGTTCCCACTGCTAGGACATCTGCAGTCTCTGCTTCAGCTCAAACACAGAAGGAAATGGAAGCTCACTTCTCACACGGGATTATTATGCCCGAATCACGAAAGGACCGACCCTGCCGAAGTGAGCAACCCCAGCTAAAGGTTTTAGGTGCGACTGTCAGGTAGAGGGAAGAGCTTTGATCTGGCTAATCAGGCACCTTCATACTTATGCAGGGCAGGCCCTCTATAGTATTTTATGCTGTCTAGTTGGGGTAAAGGTCAAAGAAGAACGTTGATTTTGGAAGCTCTGGGTGGGCTCTTCCTTGCACTGCAGAAGAAGTCTAGCTGGCTATTTCTAGGCTGGGGTAACTGGATAGCTGGGTACCTAAATCCCTTTATGTTTGTTTGTTCTCTTAACCAGGTGGGGTCACAAGTGTTATCAAGGGGAACTACTCTTATATAATTGGGTGTTTTTACCAAGAGGATGGTAAACATTGCAACAAGGTCCCCAGAGAGGTTGTAAAGTCTTCATCCTTGGAGGCATTCAAAATTTGACTGGAAAACGCCCTGAGCAACCTAATCTAAATTGTCCCTTCTTTGGAGCAAGGGGTTGGACCAGATGACCTCCAGAAGCTTCTTCCAGCTTCATTGTATTCTCTGGATTAATTGTTGTATAAGGGAAAAGCAAAGAGATAGACCACAATGCATTTTGACTCAATCTTATTCCTCCCTTCTCCTAATGTAGTATTTCAGATATCATAATAGTCTCTCAACAGTCTTATGAGACAGACTGTGACCCCCCTTTTTGCACAATGGAGGGACGCAGGATGAGGCAGCGGTCACTGGTTATTTCTAAATTCTGCTGGTGCAGCAGGACTTCCGAATCCCAAACTAAGTCTGGGTCAGACCTTGTTTCATGTAGTAGGGTGTAACTACAGCTAATAGAAACCAGAAGCAGGTGGAGTCCTGATCTCACTGGCGACACTGGGGGGTGGGAATGGTCGTGTCTTACTGAACTCCGCCAAAGAGGGGTAGGACTGCAAGCCCGGTATCTTTCCCACCAAACTGTCTGAATTAATTTGGGCAGAGTATGAACTTTCTGCAGCAGATCCAGAAAGTTCTCCTCATAAAGTACTCTGGGCAACGTGCGGTAGGTAGGTGGAGGAAAATCAAGTCTATGTTCCCTATTTCTTGTCAAGAAAGAGAACATGTGCATATGAATATAAACAGTGCTGAATTTTGTAGGCCTATGGTATCTTTCCTAGGTATCAAACAATAGTTTTAAAAGCTAAAAAGAACTTCAAGATGGGAGGTAGGCATATTGGCTGTGGGATGATATATGATGCCAATATGTTGCTAAGTATTTTTTTTTTTATTTTAACCTTTGATTATCTTCTGAAACACTGGAAATTAAAGTTGAAGTAAAAAAACCCTCTACTTTTAACTGTTAATTTTAAATACATTTGCGTTATGAGAATCTGATTCATGTTGTGAGTTTACAGACTCAAACTGTGATCAAACTGGTGCAGAGTAGGATTGTTCCACCCTGACCCTCTCAGGAAAACAAACCAGAGCTTTTATGGACATTGCAGAAATACAAAAGGTTTTCATATCAAGACTACTGCATATCCATCTGGAAATCTGTACAGCAGGAGTGTGTACTCATTCATGTGGGTGTAATCTAACTCTCTAGCTAGGTGGAATGACTGTGTGGTCACTCGAGGTCCATATTCTCAGATGAAAGACAACATTATCAGTGGTTGTACCAGGAGCTGTACTGAAGATTTCTGCCACCTTCGTGTGTGTTGCAATGTTTCAGTGCTGGTGATTTGATTATTTTTTTTCCCTGACAAATGCAGTCAGACAGCAAGCAATATTTCACTGTGTCAAGAGATCTAAAGTGGATTCTAGCTTGAATAACTGCTATTCACAGAAAAGCAAAGATATATTCAGATTTATCTATGATGAGTAGATTTAAATAATCCAGTAACTGCAGACTAATTGACTTTTATGAGTAAGAAGTGGGGCACATACTTTTACGGAACCACATATTCACATGTTCATATTAATAAATAAATATTCACATATCTATTATGTGAAATGATTAAGGTCTGTTCCAAAGCTCAAAGAACTTGCATGGGACTATTTATTATGTCCAAATATGCAAAAGAAGGTAAATGTATATAAGGAAAAGGAAGCACAGAGGAAGTAATGATGTATGTTCTGCCTATTTTTTCTCTCCTTCATCTGCTCCTACTGTCCAGTTTTACAAATGTGGAGGCAGAATTTCCTTTCCTAGGTTAGTGTTTACATGTGGGAAGGGAAGCATAAGGCCAAATTTCATCCCACCCATGAGCAGACTCTCTGCTCAAATGAACAATGTAGAGAATATGTTAAAGATTGTTTTCTGTGTATTGCTGAAGACACATGATTCCTTTACCTGCTCACCCTAAGGCGGGCTTGTGTGTTGTGAGTTTTCACATTGCTCCATAGGTTTAAATGCCAGAAGAAACCTGTCTGCTCAGACACTCAGACCTTCTGCATAATGCAGGTCATGGAATTTTTACCCAGTAAATCAAGCAGTGGAAGAAATCATTCTTTCCTCTAATGCAAGTGTTAGCAAGCCCATGAACTTGTGACTAAACCAGTGTATATCTTATTGAAAGACATTTGGTCTAAATGTGAGGCCTCCAGGAGATGATTAATCAGCTACATCCTTTAATTATGTTGCAACAGTTAATTACTCTTGCTGTTAAAAGTTGTCTTGCTTCCAACCTGAATGTGTCTGTCTCCATGGCGACATTCTTCTATGGAAAGAATAGGGCACCGTGACCTCTCTCTTCATAGAGGTTTCTATTTGTTGTCTCTCTTTGTAGATTGTTTGTCTTAATCTCAAGCTACGATCGTTCCGCGTGATGGATGCGTCCTGATAGCTTGGTGTAAATACAGAGCTCCTTTAATCAATGCAAAAAAAGTGCTTTAGATTTACACGAGTACGAGGGATGTCAAAATCTGGCTCTCACAGTTAACATGCTGCTCTTTATAGCTAGAAGAAATCCTTGTCCGTAAAATGAGCTTCAGTTTGGCTTCTGAACCAACTTAGTGAAGATTTCCAGTTTTGATTTCCATTCAACTTGGCTATCAGCCTCAGGGAGGGGGAGGTGTTCCTGCCAATATCATAGATTTCACCTTCATAAAGACATACTGAAGAAGAAATTAATCTTTCTCGGGGAGAGGCTTGCCTTTTACTGATACCAACCTGATTTTATTATGCTGTCATGTCAGGGAGCAGTTACACAGCAGTCAGTACTGATGGCTTGAGGAACCTGCTGAAAACAGAGATTGACCCCTTTATTTTATTAATTTATTTTCTGCAGGTGATTTCTTTGCATCACTTAAGGTTTTGAAATCTGGGATTCTGAGCCAAATACTACTTAAGGTAGTCCATTACACACTCCTGCCTTCTCTTTCATAGAATGGTTTGGGTTGGAAGGGACCTTGAAGATCATCTATTTCAACCCCCCGGCCACGGGCAGGGACATCTTCCACCAGACCAGGTTGCTCCAAGCGCCATCCAAGCTGGCCTTGAACACTGCCAGGGATCAATAGGACATCCACAGCTTCTCTGGGCAACCTCTTCCAGTGCCTCACCACCTGCGCAGTGAAGACTTTGTCAGCAGTTCCTAAACACACACCCACACTCTGTTCAAGCCCCAGTCAGTTACTTTATGCGATCCAGGCCTTGGGAGCTTTGACATGTCTGTCTGACTAAGCTTGACCAAAATAATCATATTCGGCTATGCATATTTTTCTTCCTGATAAAACCTGTTTAAAATACCAGAATAATGAAAAATGTAATCAGTGCTTTAAAAATCTAATTTTACTGACCTGGGATACACTAGATAGCATTGATTAGTGACAGAGATATTCAGAACCAATATGCTTTGCATTTACTCTTACTCAAACACCATCTACTGTCCACATGAGGAGATGACCTCGAACCCAGCAGCATATTTGTTATAGGATCCTGTGCTGGAAAGGGTATGGAGCTGTTTTCATTTATTATGTTCTTCAGCTTCATCCCACCTAATTCCATGCTTCCTCTCCATGGAGACGAAGGGTTTGATATTGACTCACACATGCGACATCCAGGGGATTTGTGAATTGGAGAGGGAGGAGAGTCTAGGCTGACTTCTACTGCCTGTGCTCACATAACATCTTAATTCACTAATGATTTCAAAGGCTTTGAGTAAAATATTACTCCTCGTTAAGACTGAATAAGCCAGCCTACAAATTGGTCAACTTTTAGCAACAGCAGTTAAAAAAATACCGGTCCTAATGAGATGCCTAGAGAAACAGGACCAGCCTCACAGCATGTAAATGAAGGTCTGTTTGTCCCAGGTTGCCATATCTGAGAGTGCCTCACGGCTCATGTTTCAAGGGAAACCTGTGGTTGGATAATCTGTACCCTTATTCGTCTTCCTCTGGTTTCTAAGGGGTAGAAATCATCTGATACCAAGGTGTACTCAGCCACAGCATGCATCCAAAGACAGGGGTGGAAGGGTGCTGAGAGTGATGCATGTCCTGAAGCATGCCCCAAAAAACCTGGGGTGACCCCAAAGTCCTTTCTGTCTGTCAGTTCATCAGATAAACCTCTATCTGATTTAATACCTTCAGATTTCTGTAAAGTATGATCGTTCTCGCTGTTAGTTCTCTGTACAGGTATTCAGCTGTTACTCGTGAAATTCTTGACCCCGGTGTCTAAAATAATACATATGGCATGGCAGGTTTTTCAGGTCTTCCCTACCCTTGGGTAAGGCTTTGGGAAAGTGTGAACATATGGAAGTCAGGAGGACTTAAGATAGTGAGTGTTTCACAGGTTAGATTGTTTTAGGCCTCCAAATTTAGCAGCGGTGAAGGTGAATGGTGAACCTGAGGAGGAGGCTGGGCTCAGTGAAACTTTCCCTGCTTCCCTGCCAAAAATAGGACTGGTGAACTCTAGGGCTCTGGGCAGTGTTTGCAGGACAAGGTGGAGTCATCAAAGTGTTTTTTTTGGTTGGTGGTTGGTTGTTTTTCTTTCTTTGCAGCATTGAGATTGTAATCAAAGTTGCTTTGTGAGCCCTGGAATTTAAAAAGGTCTGATTTCCTCTCCAGATTTTTGTGTTTCCCTTAATTCCTCTATCTCAGTAGCCCTGGTTTGGTACCCAACCAAGTGTCAGCTGGTTCCTCCACGCAGGCAGGAGGCAGCACATGGAGTGTTATCAGCAGATGCTGCTGAACAGGGCGGTAAAGGGCTGAGCTCTGCCTCCCTTTCCCTCGGCAGAGGCAGAGATTTGGGCAACTCGCCTCTACCCTGACACTGATTTTTGTTTCATGAAATTTCTGGGAACACTTAGCATCTTTGTGACTTCCACCTTTTTTTTTATAATGTGGCCAAAACTGGCCAAGAATTAATTAGGTGATTGACAAATACACTATGTCTTCTGAAAAAAGCAAGCTACAAGCATTAGGAAGTCTTTATGGGAACAGAATAAAGAGTAAAAATGTGTACCTTTTCAGAAAAAAAATATTTTTGAACTTCAAAGATACGCATTTTGAAAGTGGTGCTTCAAATGAAAAAGCAGGCTTAAACTCTTCCACTATTTGAATTAATTTAATAATAGTGTACCCTTTAAACTTTAATTGTGTTTCATTTTTATCGTCACCTAGTATTGTCTCCACGTACCTATAGGACAAATCTTTGTGTTCATAATTTCTGCATCAAGTCATATGTTTTGTTATCAGATAAAGCAAAATTACTCACAGGGGTATGGCAACAAGCGTTTATGTGTCTTTTTATAGCTCAGAAAACATATGTGTGTTAATAAACAAAGCATTGCAATGCCAAAAGATTATTTTGTTTCTTAAACAGATACCAACAAACACATCATTGGGGAAATTATTGATACATAATTGTATTTCATTTACATAATTGTATTTCATTTAAGCACTTCAGAAATTAAGAACATAAAACATAAAAATGTCTCTTTTTTTAATAAAACAATATTAAAAAAATGTTATTCGTGGCTTTTTATAAAAAAGACCTGTCAAGCTAAGACTTACAATGAGGGATATTCCACCACTTCTCTTCAGGTCTACCTGTTCCAATCTTTATTTTGTTTCATGGTGAAGAATTATTTTTTTACGTGTACAGATGAAAGTTTCCCTGAAGCAACTTGTTCCCTTTGTCCCATCACATGGATTGCTGTGACAAGAGCACTGTCACCTACTCTATAATGACCTTTTAGGTGCTAGAAGACAGTGAATAGATCCCTTTGAGTTTTCTCTTCTCTAGACTGAATAAACCCAGTTCTGTCAACCTTTCTTCATATATCAAGTTCTCCAACTTCCAGCCATCTTGGTGGCCCTCCACTGGATGTCCTCCAATTTTTCATTTTTTCTTGAACTGGGGAGAACCAACACTGGGTACTGCCAACAAGTCGTCTTCCATCTCTGATGTCATCCACAGGCACTTTTTCTTGGACATGAAAATGTCATTTAGGTTTGAACCTGGGGATGGACAAGATTAATCCACCTTTCCTCCCTTTTCTTCTTTTCTTCTGTTCCTGTCTTTCCCTGCTTGAATATTTTGGGTGTCTGTTTTGATTTGTATTTTCTATCATACTCCATGAGGACTAGTTGTAGAAAATACTTACAAATCAGAAACCAAGCAAAATGTATTTTTCCTTATTCCTACTAATTTATCTCCAGGACCATTTCCATTTTACTTAATAAAAAGGGGGACATTTTCCATGTAACTTGTTTCAAGGTTTATTGCACTGGTATTTATAACATTTTTTTCATCACAGTAAATACATATACTTCTGAGGTATTTTTTAATTTGTTCAGAGCTCAAATATATTATGTGGGAAGGCAGTGGCATCATAATGGTCTGATCTTCAGTGAAGTGTATTTAGTGAGACCTGAAAGCATTTGGAACTTTCTGGGGTAGAATCCATAAGAATTAATTGAACAAAATCTTCCTTATTGGCTTGTAAGAATTATTTTCCTGGATTATCCTGTTCCAGGATACTATTTATAAATATTGCTATGAAACGTAGCAGAAGGTAAAAGAAATTAAGTCATGAACAAAAGCAGCCTACCTGCCATATTGCATTTCAGTTGTGGCTTGCAATATCTCATCTCTTCTATTTTCAAAACACAGAATCTTATTGAATTATTTAATCGTTTAGTGATAGAAGAACCTGCCCAGCCGCCCTCCCCCACCCCAGCTATTCTTACCATTTCCCAGTAGAAAATATTGGCATCAATGACCCTTCCCATGCAAGCTCCTTGCTGGGGCTCATTTTTCTATAGTTAGGAATTACACTTACATGTGTCTTGATTCTGTTTAACAATTATCAATGTACTTGTTTTTGCAGAAGCAGAACAGATGAATTGATTACTGTTTCTTTTCCCACTTAAATGCTGTAGCGACACAGACGTGAAGAGCAGATGAATATCTTTGCACTCATATGCATGATGAATTTCTCAGAAATATACTGAATTACTGAATGGTATTGTACCAAGTCATGGTCTCAACCAACCATCAATAAAGTACGCTGGCTCGTATGTCTTTCTTTGTGTACATTATGCTTTGTAACCCAGAGTTCTCTATTCCCAGTGCTTACTGAGTCAGCGTAACAGGTTCTTTCAGCCCCTAGTTCTCTCTAGAAAGAGCTTGGACACTCAGCTCATCATAAAATGACTGCTGTAGAGAGGAGAAAGAGTGAAAGCTCGTATTTGTTTTAATGCTGTTACTGAAACTGAGCACAGAGGTTTAAACTAAATCTCTTTTGCCTTTTCTGCCTTTCTTTGCATTGCACATCATATGTGTCTGCCAGGGTGGCAGGCAACATCTTTGCAGACAGGGTGAAGGTGGCAGATGTCACCTCCATCTAACCCCCAGTTTCCACGTTCCAGGGTTTGAAAGAGGTGGCAGTATAGGAGATGAAGCTTAATGATGTTGATGTGTCACAGTAGACATACCTACGCATTAGAGTAAATTAAATGCCCTATCCAAAGATGACTGACAAGCTCCTTTGACCCCATCAGGCTTTGGGTTTGCCCTCTGCCCTGACAATACTGTCATTGTGATGTTGTGCTGAAGGCAGTACAAACCTCATACAACGCTCCTGAGGGTGTTCGTAATTTCTCTTAAACCAAATATCCCTTCCCTTTTTAAGCAAGGCTTGCTTTAGGTAGTTGTGTGACCTGGCTGAGTGCTGTGTGAAACAACCATTTCCCTTGCCGGCCTCTGGAGTACGCTGCTTTTGATGTGTTCACCCATTATTTACCGAATCAGTGGAGTGATATTTGACGATGTTTGTATGATGGCAAAAAAAGAATCACAAAGATTAAAGATGACCTTTTAAAAGACTCTATGAACAAGATATGCACCTATGGGTTAGTGCTAAAAGGGACCGAGAGCCGTCGGCATCCTGTGAAGTCCATGGGAAGGAAGAGAGCAAAGCTCTCTTCTTTACAGCAAGTGCTTGGCACTGGTCAAGAAATTGCCCAAGGCAGGGTTTGCCCATCATTTCTGCACACACCTACTGGCTCCTGTTGTGTAGAGAAAGCTGATGTGTCTAGAAAAATGTACTTTAAAAAAGAAAACCACTTAATTTTTCTGAGGATTCAAAAATTTGGGTTAGGCAGAAGTTTGAAAAAATTCAGACACACTTAAAACTAACAGTTATTCTTTCTTAAAAGGAATTGTATGCACTCATCCAGTTCTCAAGCACAGGAAACTGCATTTCTTCATGATTCTGTCTGAAGAGACTCTGTACCTTGAAATCAGCATGGTGGTTTGCTTCTGACTGTGCTGTGATAATCTACATCAGACTTCTGCCTTAAATAAGGTCAAAAAAAAAAAAGGTGCCCTGTGCCAACACTTGACATGTGAATACAAGACTCCTGTCAGCACAGATGCCAGTCCCAGCTGCATAGCTCAGCTGTTCCTGCTGATGGGTGCCAAGTGGTGTAGTGGAACAACATATAAATTAAGATCCTGCATATATGAATTAAGTATTGATGAATGGACCCATCCTTATGAAGCTCCCACTTTCTTCTAGATGACATATCCATTTACATTTAAACAGTGCTTAGAGTTTAGCTGGGGCTTTGGCACCCCTTCAATTTAAGAGACCGTTCTTGATGTCCCAAATGATGTGAACCGTTTGGGGTACCCTTTTGAGTCGCCATATCTCCCAGGTCTTTGCCAGCCCGATCCCAGTTTCAGCCCCCACTGCAGGCACTCCCCAGGCTCCCAGCTGGATACTGGAGGAACTGGCACCTGACTTCCACTGCAAGTGGTGAAAAATTGCCTGTTTGCCTGTAGGGCAGTACTGCCAGGTAGCCATTCACCGTGCTGCAAGCCAAGATGAGCGAGTCAGTAAGTCGTTACCCATTACTTGCCGCCCTGCATTATTGATGCCGAATATCATTAGAATGATGTTAACATAATTCTGCTCTGCTCCAGCTTGCTGGCACCAGCCAGTATAACATCAGCAGCGACTGCTTGCTGTATTGCTCAGCCCTTGTTTCTTTTTCCCTTTTAAGTTTAGTGGTTAACTCTGCTTCGGTTTATGGATGCTCGCGCTTTGCTCGCTGGAGTACTGCTCTGACGTTCTTCACTCAAACGCCTGGCACTGAACACACGTGATAATCTGTGCAGTACTGGGCACTGCTGGGTATTTCCAGAAAGAGGAAAATGGCTTTATTTCATTGTGGGGCTTTTAGGAAAACTGCTACTCAATTCAGGGAGCTTTGGAGAGCCTCTAACGTGTCCCTTAGCCGGAGGTTCTATCCATGCATTTTACACATTCTTTTTAATGGGTACGGTTCAGTTGCATAATTAGAATTTAAAATAGCAAAACAGAAGCTGAAAGACTGGAGAGCAGAAAGAAAAGAGGTCTGAAAAGCCTGGAAAACTTCCACTGACACAGGACCAGCTGAGATGAAATCTCCAGCAGCAGGGACGGATGGTGAGTGCAACACTGCCATCTCTTGAATACCCTTTGCAAGATCCAGTTTGACACTGATGTCTTTTACCCAGCGAAGCCCAGTTAGGGCTGCAGCTCCACCGCCACAGGCTGGGTGCGGCAGGCTCCCTCTCGAAGGGTAGGGAATCTAATTGATGTCCAGATGTGCTGAGAGAGGAAAAGGAACAGCAAAAAGGCAGCCAGGAACTAGGAGGAAGCTGCTGGTAGTCTGGTTGCAGTGCTATGTGAAACAAGGTTTGTTTCTCAAATCCTTTTTCGTAGGTTTGAAGTTTTGGAGCGTTCAAGGGTAAGGAGACCATTAGATCATCTAGTCTGGATTCCTGCCTACTGCAGTGTGTTCAGGGTTTTTTTTTTTTTTTGCACTGAGCCTTGGAGCTTGTTATGAACTAAAGAGGAGCTTCTAGAAAGGTATTAGAGGCTGAACTGAAAAATGAACAGATTGAGAATCTCTTGGTGGTTTGAGTTACCCTCATTCTTAGAAATGCATGTGTAATCTGCAGTTGGAATATGTCCAGCTACAATTCACAGCTACTGCCTCCTTATGCCTTTCATTGCTAAAGTCACAAGTACCTGGTATTTTTGCCTCTGTGAAAGTATTTTGCATTACAGCCATGCCCTCAATGTACCCTTTGCAAACTGAACATGCACTTCAGAGAAAAAACCACAAACAAAACCCAAACAACAGATACAAATCTACCACACTATTGCAGCCACCTTACTGCGTAGCTTCTGACATAGGTTTTACCACCCATTTTAGGTTTGATACTCTTCAAAAGATACTTTCTGTCCTCTGTCACATACTCTGATCATAGTGAAATAGTTACTGTGGTAGTACTGAAAATACTGGTATATGAATTTAGCAGTACCTGGAAGGAATGTCTCAGTTTGATACATCAAAGTGATTCCTTAGGCTCTCTGCAGATTCAGAAGCAGACTCTGAAAATATTCTTTGAGTCTTTAACACCTATAAACAATCTTTTAAAAATGAAGCAAAATTTAAAACCACAAAGACTCTGGCAAATGACTGAAAAGCTTCCTGGAACATTTACCCTGAGCTAGTGCCTCACTTTCCCACAAGGACAGAGCTCTCACTTTGGGAAATACTGTGTTAGCTAGTGTAAAAATAATATCACAATTTTACTTTTTGATACAAATGAATGAAATAGATCATGTCAGACTTCTCTAGCCTTAATTTGTCCTCATGTAAATAGATTAAGGCTATATGCAAAAGAGAAATCACATACAATAACAGTCAGTTTCTGACAGTTTATCTATTTAACTCATTCCAGTTTATATTGTTTAAGAGGGGGAAAAAAAAAATCAAAATACATTTTTCAGTTAATTGAATTGCAACCCTTTAATTCTCAAACGTTTTTTTGTCTCCCAAATCTCATAAATCATGATTTTTACCATCCTAACAATTCAGTTTACAGTGCTTTAAACTTGATCTGGTACAGCTTTATTCCTAATCTTTAATCATGAAATGAAAATTACTTTCTCCATTCTACACATCACAAAGATGTGCTGAGTGAGGTTTCCCTAACATCATCCCGTGAGCGTAAAACAAAAATTTTGTCTGCAGTTCAGATTTTTCTTGGGTTTTCTGCAGTGCTTCTCATAGTGGTTTTAGAATGCAGAATAGCTGCTTTGTGCAGATTCATTTCATACCATATTCTCCCAGGCCATCAGTCATATAATCACAGAATGGTTTGGGTTGGAAGGGACCTTAAAAGATCATCCAGTTCCAACCCCCCTGCCATGGGCAGGGACACCTTCCCCTAGACCAGGTTGCTCCAAGCCCCATCCAGCCTGGCCTTGGACACTGCCAGGGATGGGGCATCAACCTGTTCCAGTGCCTCACCACCCTCACAGTGAAGAACTTCTTCCTTACATCTAATCTAAATCTACCCTCTTTCAGTTTAAAGCCATTACCCCTTGTCCTATCACTACATGCCCTTGTAAAAAGTCCCTCTCTGACTTTCCTATAGGCCCCCTTTAGGTACTGGGAGGCTGCTGTGAGGTCTCCCTGGAGCCTTCTCTTCTCCAGGCTAAAAAATGCCAACTCTCAGCCTTTCCTCATAGGAGAGCTGTTCCATCCCTCTGATCATTTTTGTGACCCTGCTCTGCACCCGCTCAAGCAGGTCCATGCCTTTCTCATGTTGGGGGCCCCAGAGCCGAACACAGTACTCCGGGTGGGGTCTCATAAGAACAGAATAGACTCACCACATATGCAGTTGCCAACATTTTTGTTCAAAAGTAAAATTTAAAAAAAAAAAAATCACCTGTAAATAGTCAATTTCTGAAGTAGTTACTCAAAGCACACAGAAAACCTTTAAGTAGCACAGAATGCACAGGTGTCTTGAAGAAATGCAAACTCCCGCAAGGTGCTTTCTAGGGACTAAGTAGGTTAAATAACCCTGTTCATTATATTTTCTTTATCTGTATCCATATTTTCCATTCAAACATTTGCAGCTCCTTTTTGATTGTTATATGGATTTTCTGTTCTGCCGCCTGACTATAAGAGGAAAGAGACTTAAAATTCCAGGCTCTTGGCTAATTTCCTCTATGCTTTTCCTCCCTCCAGTCACGGTAGCATGCCCATATTCATGCACTTATCAAACATGGTACCATGTAACAAATACGGTACCATGTAACAAACCTCTAAACTTGAACTAATTTGTCCAAGCTGATGACAAATTTTAATATAACTCACAAATCTTCAGTAATATCTTCACTCAACTTTTGCATCCACCCAGTGCCAGGGTAAAAAGCAAATGAATTTAATAACAAACAGGGCATTTCATTATTTTTAAAGACTAAAACCAAAGTAAACAAAGAGAAAACTCACTAAAACTGTAAGGTGGTTTTTGATAAGCAAAATCAAGCTGTTCTTGGAGGAGTTTGTTCTTTTCTCTCACAAAAGCAGTTTGATAAGTGAAATAAGCCAAACAAAAGCTATACCATATATGGCATTGGAAAAATAAGGTGAGCAAGGGAGAATTCCTACTGTCTGATGATCTGCACCAAAGTTCTCTTTGCAATGTAGCTCCTGAACGTAAAACTCTGGTGTTTGTACAGTCAACTTGTGCCTTATTCAGTGGTACTTCCTTACCTCCCTATAGTGCAGCTGAAAGGATGCCGAAGGCATGGTGAGCTACAATTCTATTTCTTGGCAGTGTGAAGGGTCATTACTGTGTAAAATTGTGCATGTTCTGATGTTCAGCTTGAGGAAGTGTAGTTCAGCTGGTGTTGCTTGTCAGAATTCTTGGTAGTATTGCCCCAGTGGTGGGACTGGTGGAGTAGAGTCACAACATTCATAATTGTAAAGGAAGACTGCTGGTACAAAGGACCAGATGTCAACATTGTAAATGTCAATTTGTTTGTTTGTTTGTTTTTTTTTTTTAACTTGGGAGCAGCTCTCCTCTGCTCCTAGAGAGTTAATGTCCATTTGTGCTGGTGTACAATAGGTGTGTTTTGCAGCACACCTTCCAGTTAATTTCATTCAAAAGGAACCTAGCTGCCATACTCTGAGCATATCACCATGTAAACCAGACCACAATAAAAGGGGAAAATTGGGAGATTTACTTCAGAAGTGCGCTTTTAGTCTGAACTAAAGGTAGATGCACTCATTATTTGCTAAAAAATATACAGAATGAAAAAATACCCACTTGCTTTTGTATTTATTAGAGGTATTATTCAGAGAGCAGAAAATGAGACCCCTGGATTTCTTTTGTAAGCTGTCAAGCCAATCTTGCCAGCAATATCTATTCAGATTACTTTGGTAAACCCACTTGACAAGTTGTTGGGAAGTGAGACCAGTACAGAATAAATATCAGTGAATTTCTTGGCCTTATCCCCAGACTGCTCTCCTTCTGAATTGGCTTTTTCCTTTTTCTCCAAGGTTCAGCAGATGTTTAGCACAGCAGGACAGATGTGGATATGCAAGAGAACTTGGCTGCCAGTAGTTATTCAGCAAAAAAAAAAAAAAGGGGAAGAGGTGATACATGATCTGTGATCGCTGATCAGTACAATTTGAGTTTGCTGTGTGACACTTTATGGAATGATGGAATAAATTTATGTGGCAGACTACAAAGTCAGCTCTAAGTTCTGCTGCATATTCTGCTTGCTTTCACTTTCAATACATAAAGGTTATATTAATAAAACACTCTTGCAATTAAGTCCTTGAATGTTTCCAGGCATGGGACATCTACCACCTCTCTGGGCAACCTGTGCCGGTGTTTTGCCACCCTTGTTTAAAACAATTTCTTCCTTATACCTAGTCTGAATCTACCCTCCTTTAGTTTAAAACCATTACCCCTTGACCTATCACTACAGGGCCTATTAAAAAGTCTATCTCCATCTTTTTTATAAGCCCCCTTTAAGTATTGAAAGGCCACAGTAAGGGCTCCTCAGAACCTTCTCTTTTCCGTGCCAAACAACCCCAACTCAGTCTTTCCTCATAGGAGAGGTGTTCCATCCCTCTGATCATTTTTTAAGTCACATAAAGAACATTTCAATCCACAAAAACAGATACAGAGCAAGCCTAAGGGTGAGGAGCTGCTTGCCTGTTACCACATTATAATGCATAAAAAATCATGTGCTACACCAGAAGGAAAGTGTATGTGGGCTACAGCTCCCTCAACTACTCTTTATTACTCTAGTACAACCATCCTTTCTCTGTCCTCTTCAGGTATACAACTACTTGATGTTAGTCAAATACCTCTGTGTAGTTCATCCTCATTTGGCAGAATATTTGCTGAACATTTGGCATGTCAAAGAGAATGGAAAAATATACTCTCCCAAGGTTTCTTTTGGTAGTTTTGCCAAGTGGGGATGCAATCAATGAAGGGAATGCCCATCTTTTGGCCACAGGTCATATCTTGAGGCCTTTGCAGAGTCCATGCTCTGCAAACTCTCATTAATTTAAGGAAAGCTTGTCGAAGCCAGTTAAAAAATTACAAAGTAAGCACCTGGTGAGTTACCATTCAAGTATGGTGCTTATAACCTGTTTCTGTCCTCCTTACACATACCAATTATTTTATGCTGCTTCTTGCAAAAGGTGCCCTACATTACTTTGCCTCTGGGTGCTCTGTTCTTATATCCCTGGCTTGTACACGATGAAGGGAAGAATCAAATTGTAGATCTTAATATGATAGGGTGAAAAAAGTAATTTCGCTGCTGGAAAACTGAATTGCTCCTGAACATAATCTGTGATATTGAAGTTTCTAAAGTAACAAAGAAAAGCTATTAAATAAATATTAAATAAAAGAGTATGAACATTGCTATTAATGGACAGTTGAACCATTATTTTGATTAGGTTCAGGAGATTAATTGAGCCAAGTTTATCCGAAATCATGAGTGATTCTGGGATAGCTGAGAGAGAGTGGGGCTGGAAACTAGCTGGGAGGAAAGGGTGGGAAAAGCAAGCACATTCTTTGCCCCAGAGCATCAAAAAAAAGTTTTTGGATTCCCTGGTACCAAAACTTTGAAAGTATTGATCAGCAGCTGTGGGAGCTTATGTATTTTTCTTCAAAGCTCCGTTAGAAAATCCTCACTTTGAAGCCCTACATCCTGAAACACTATACAGACTGAAACTGATAAAACAGGAGGGATTCACCAGGCAAGGTATATGTCTACAGCATAAGTGTCTTCCTCCGAGAAGGTCATGACTGGATCTCTACTGTCAAAAGACAAATATAGGCACTCCCAGAATGAGATTTATTTCATCCTAAAGCAGACATCTCAATGACACCAATAATCTTGCACCAGAAGTATCTGTTTTTCCTGCACTGACCTTAAAGAAAGCCTGGAGTGACAGTCGTGGCTATAGTTATGTGACAGTTATGGAAAGCCAGGTCATTGAGTACGTGTCTGTCAATAATCCAGTTGATTTCATGAAAGAAAAGGTAAATAGCAGTAGAAAAGTTGTCATTTCCATGCCTGTTCCTCCTCATTGAAGAGATTTGTTCAAGTCTGGCATTCATTTTGAGTTGCGTGTTCAACTTTCCTTGCCTGTTAAACTTACTTGCCTCTCTTGGCTCCACAATGAAGCCTCGCAAGTGCCAAACAGAAAGGAAGGATCGCTTCCTTTGACGGGTATGCTTTTGTTCATGCAGCCCAGGATGTGATTAGTTTCCATCACTGCAAGAGCACACTTGATGTTTAACTCCTTGATCACCTCGACCCTCAGGCCTTTTTCCAGCAGAGCTACTACCTAGCCAGTCAGTCCCCAGCCTGTATTGAAGCATATGATACCTCGTCATCCATCCTGTTAAATGGTTAGCAAACTCCCTACCCTGGTCAAATGCGCACTTTTACAGAAAGTCCAGGGCACGGTTGAGCAGTCAGGATAAGCGATCAGACTACGGCCACCCTGTTTTGGAAGGTAAAACACAGGGACGAAGGCTGGTCTCTGACAGTTTGCCCAGTGAGAAAGAATGACCCAGGGGACAGCTAATTCTGGTATCAACGTGAGCCTGGGTTACATTCCAGCCCTGGGAGTCCGTGGCCCTGGCCTTGGTTTCCTCACTTTACCCTCTGTCATGTTGTCCCCTTCACCCTCCTCATTATGGCTGATCCCAGTTAGCTACCGACTTACTGATTGCTTTGCCTTTGAGCCTTCTTTACAGAACAAATTGAAGTTCATAACAGGTGCTGACACCAATCTCATCTGTTATACAGTGATTCAGGATAAGAAACAACAGATCAATTTTTTCAGCTAGACTAGTTCAAGCAGAATGTGTTGTGAGGCAGAAACATGTAACTTTTATGACGCTTTGAGAATCTCAGACTCAGTGAAACTTACCTAGATTGGAGTCTGTTGTCAAAACTTGTCTAAGATTATGTACATTTTTTTTACTTAATTGTAATGAGATGAGAATATCAGCTTAATTGGCTTATTTTCTCTGTGTACATTTTTCAGTTTGTACTTTTAATTCCATGAGTTATACATACAGAATTGTCACGAAAGACTCTACATTTGTAATTTTAAAACCATATTTCATATAATTCTGGCTGCATTTCCAGCAGTTGCATTGGCAATTTACTCATCAATTTCTAATTCACACGAGGAAATATTTTTTCCCCCTAATCTGGCCCCTAGAAGACATCTTGTCCTCCTGTGTGTAGCAGTTAGACTTGCAGCATATGGAATGGCTGAGAATTGAGATGTATATGTGCAGTGGAGATCATATTGAAAGTCTGCAGGAAATGAGCTATAAGTATGGTCTTTTCTCAGCCTCACTACTCCCAGCCTCATCCATCAGCTTGGCTTTCTCCTATAGCAGGAATTATGTAACAATTTTAATTCTCTGTTTGGGCTTGGATGTCTGCCTTTGTGAGGATGCTGTGTCAATCTGATCGTTTCAACAACACATTGATTATCTCCTCCAAATGCATTTTCTCCAGTGCTTCAAAAACTTGATGGTAAATTAATTACCTTGTAAGAAGTGATTTATTTTGTTTAAGTCCACTACACTAAGATACTGAGTTTTATCATGCATTACTAATACTCTTTCTCAGATCCTTTTCAGTGCATCATAGAGAAAAACACTATGACACAAAGACAGCTGGATCCATCCCCCCAGGTCTCACTAGCTACTTCTGTGTTACTAAATAAAACAACACAGGAACTGGAGGCCCATTGGCATGATATTGCTTGTATCTCTACATCTAAACTCTTATTATACAGGAGGCCACATACAGCTGTCTACTGGAAATAGTCTTTGGCCATGCTTGTCCCTGAGCCATAGCCACACACTGTTTAGAATAGCATTAGTTGACCTGGACAAAAACTCGATAGGGACGATGATAAAGATTAAATAGCATAGATGAATGCTGTTTGAGCTGGTGTTCATACCCAAGCTCTGAACCTGGCTACTTAGTTAATATATATTTATCCTTAGTTCTCTTTTAAAAAAGTGATGAACCTTTTGCTTTTTTCCCTCTTGACTTTAATCACACACTTTTTCCTGTTTCTATAATGGACCTAGAGCACTGTAGCTCTAAGTTCATGCAATACCATACAGCTCTTGGTAAGGTGCAGTGCCAAGCTAAGTTGTATGAACGTTATCTGGACTTAATGTTAGAAAGTCAGCCTATCCTGTCACGAGTGGATTTTCTAGCTCTGCTCTCCATGAACTTAGTCACCTTGATGTTGTTCTCTGTTGCCTGGTTCAAAGCTGTCCTGTGTCATTGCTGCTGTATGGTAATTCTGGGTTTGGTAGCTGCAGTTCGTTCCTTTGTGAACCATTTTGGTGAAGAACTGAGGGTCAAAGAGCCTTCTTCAGCCAAAGTAATTTTATCAATTAGAATGCAGCACTTAGGGGAAAAAATTAACACATGATTTATGGGCCAAGCAAACAGATTTTCTGGCCATCCTCAAATGTCCAGGATATCTGCCTGAAATGCTCCTCACTTTTAGTCTAGACATCATTTCTCTTTTTTTTTGGCTTTGCTAGTTATGAGACAATTTGGCAAGCTAGTCTGAAGGTCAAGTCAGTCTCCTCAGAGCCTTTGGTTTGCAGTCCTGAAACATCTTACCTTCTCAGCAGTCCTCCTAGATCGTGACTTTATCTTCCAACTTGTGCTCCCAACAACGCTCTTGATTTAACTTCAAATAGTTAGTAAAGAGCCCAGTGTTTAATACAGTGTGCTTCCATAGCTAATACCACCAAAGGGGAAAAAATATCTGAGTATACTATATAAAGCTACCCTTCTAGATTTGAGACAAACTGCCCACAAGCCTTTGGATTTGTAGCACTGCATTGCTCATTATCCCTTCACCTCTCACAACTAACCATCCAGAACAACAATCAAGAAAATGGGGGGTTATGTTCCCATTACATTCCTCCATAACCTTCATATAGTGCAGTATCTTCATTAGGAAGGTTAATTACTCTCTTTCATGCCATACATGCACTAAATCTGTGTTAAACCCACATAGTTTTGTGCTTTCACAACCAGCCCAGCCCATGCTTGCTTATTTCAATTTGGTTTGCACCAGAAAAAATTGGTTATTTCCTATCCCACTGTTAGCATGAAGAGGTTTGACACTGATTTCAGTAATGAAGAATAAGATCTTTTGTATTTTAGTGTACAGACTAGAGGTGTGTGATATGGATATTTGTCATAGATTTCTTTATGTTGGCAGGTAAAGAATAGCATAAAGAATTTATCATCCTCTTTTCCAAGCCCAATTAAACTAATAGACATGTATAAATATGTCTAGATATGAGATTTTTTTTTTGAGAAAATAATTCTATGCAAATATGGTCTAATGGTTTGGATGCTAGCTTGGAAATGATCTTGCATAGAATCACAGAATCATTTAGGTTGGAAAGGACCTTTAAGATCATCGAGTCCAACCATTAACCTGACACTGCCAAGTCCACCACTAAACCATCTCCCTAAGCACCACATCTACATGTCTTTTAAATACCTCCAGAGTCTTTTAAATACCTCCACCACTTTCCTGGGCAGCCTGTTCCAATGCGTGACAACCCTTTCTGGTGAAGAATTTTTTCCTAATATCCAACCTAAACCTCCCCTGGTGCAATTTGAGGCCATTTCCTCTTGTCCTATCACTTGTTACTTGGGAGAAGAGACCAGCACCCACCCCACCACACCCTCCTGTCAGGTAGTTGTAGAGAGCGATCAGGTCTCCCCTCAGCCTCCTTTTCTCCAGGCTGAACAACCCCAGTTCCCTCAGCCGCTCCTCATAGGACTTGTGCTCCAGACCCTTCACCAGCTTCGCTGCCCTTCTCTGGACACGCTCCAGCCCCTCCATGTCTTTCCTGTAGTGAGGGGCCCAAAACTGAACACAGTATTTGAGGTGCAGTCTCACCACATGTTGATATCTAAGAACATTACTGCCCCAGTGAACTCAAATTTAAAATTTCTCAGTCTTGAGACTGAGGCCTTACAAGGCCATTGTAACACTGCTACAAGTAGTGAAACTTTGTGATATTATGCAAATGGAGCTTGCATAAATATTTTAGATAAAACAAATGGAGAATCTCCTTTCATCTTTGATCACTGTCAGATTTCTGTTAATAAAGTTATTGATATATAACTCTCATGAGTTTTATAAATCATTCTCTGCTTAAGTGAAGAACGATGTAAAGGAATTCAAATGTCTGAAAAGTAGTTTTTATGCTACTAGGGATACCTTACTGTGAAAAGGTAACAAGTTTGAATCTACCAGAATAAGCATATGTCTTTATGTTGGTAATGAGCCCAAACAGATAGTAATTAGTATTTGTAGCCTTTCATTTATAAGCACGGTTACTAAACACTGAATATACTAAAATTCTAACATAAGCTCTGATAATGCCAGTTACCTAAACTGCTTTAACCACAAGAGAGATGTGCTTTCAGAAAAGGGTAAAAACACCTGTTGTCACCAGGAGACAAACAAATTACACATCATTAACATTGTTTATTCTTTTTCTTTGTAGGTTTTTACAGTATGCAATCAATTTTAGTCCATACTTTTCACCTTGTCTTTACAGTCATAGTAATATTTAATCACAGTTGCAAGACCAGGGAAAAAAAATAACTACATAAAATGCAAATGCTGAGTTAAATAGGAAAAAACAGCTGCAAGAAAAGAGAGGCAACTTATTTTTATCCAGTCAGAAAATGCTTTGATGTCAAAAGCCTTTAAAGATAAAATGCTTAGTATAGGCAACCCATTGAAAACCAGGTTTCTGTTTGGTGTAAGCAAGTTCAGGATCTCGAAAGCTGATGGTTATTGGTGTGCTTGCTTGCTTTGATGTTGCAACATAGACTCTGAGGTAAAGGATATGGCTGTTTTCCCCCTATAGAGTCAGATTTTTAGAAAGAAAACTCAAATTCTGTCCAATGTATAGCATAGCGCCTTGAGTAGCAGTAACTCTGACTGTGGGAATTATTTTCTGCCAGAATGAAACAAAGTTATATCAATCCAATTAGTGGCTAATATGAGAAAAGACTTATTCAAAGACCTCAGGTTATAATGGATTTATTGCTTCCTTTGGACACTTGTTGAAGTTGCTAATTACCTTCAGTATTAAGAGCATACATGTTATTTCCAGTTTAAAGAGATATCAGAGCTTGCCAGGCACATGACAGCTAAATGGACATGACCTCTAACATCAAGATTTCACCTTGGTACATAATTTTAAACTGCTGAAGTCACCTCTGGCAGATAGCTTTTTTACCACAGTATACAAATTTTCCCCTTGTGTAATCTAGATAGCTTAGATGCTTCAATCAGAATTCTTAAAAATGCCTGCGTTTACAAAACCTGTTTGGTTTCCAGATCTTTTTAGTTCTATTTTCAAATGAGATCAAGCTGGGAATTATCTTTATATGCAAGGAAATTTCCATTGATGAGTTAAAGGAATAAAGATAGTACTAATTGGTTGCATAACGTTAAAATATCTGGAATGTACGTGAAGGCTCAGGCTGTTAATTAAGATAAATTGTGAAAATAGTCGTACAGACTATAATTTCCATGTAGACTTTAAAAGCAAGAAAATTATCTTGGTGAAGGAGAAATTTATGGTAATAAATTCATCTGAGGCTCTGATTCTGGTCTGATAGTTCCAAATCACCTGCTAGTAGCACATACTTTTTGGGTTCTCAGACTTCCTTCTGTCCCCAGTATCATGTCTCTAGGTTTCTACACAGATAGTGATGGTCAATTCTAGATGGTAATTCAGAAAACTTATCGTGGGCAATAATTATGTTAAAACTCTGGATAATTTGTTAAGAAACCACCATTCTCCCTGCCTGTTTATAAACTCAGATCACATATATCCAAGTCATTTATACCTTACTTTTACTTACATTTTACTCAAGAGTGGAAGGCACTCAGTGCCTTCAGAATGATTGTTAGAAGAGTCAATTATGATTATTGTTGCTTTCAGGTGTTTAATAAACAAATGCTGAAAAACAGGTAATATATCACAAAACAGGATCAGAAAAATCCACGTGTGGTTAAGTCTAGTCCCCTGCATTTTTTTCCTGGCTCTGTTGTTACTTTCTCACCACTGATTTATCTCACCTGTTCTTCAGTTTCTCTAGGAACAGAGCTTCAACTACCTCCCTTGGAAATCTGTTCCACTGACAAGCTGTTATCACAAGGATACATTTTGATGCTTATGCAATTGCCAACCCTTCCCTAAGACTTGTATATCACCAGTATGTTGTAATGACTGCTGACAAGACAAAGTTGTACAAACCCCACTGGGATTAGGGAGCTGCAGTACTAGATGGTGTTAGGATAAGAAAAAAAAAAAAATCATGCATGTCTAGTTAAGCCTCATGTAGTTTAGTGTAGATCTCATACTATTCTAAGCGCACTTAACAAATGCCCACCGGCTTACACGTATCTACTCTTCTAACCGAGCTGCATTTATGCAGCTATTTCATCTGAGAGTCTCCAAGTGGTTCAGAAATTAAGCCTGACTGCATGCCTGTAAGACAGATAGAAATAATACTGCTTGTAATGTACAGATGAGAAAGAAAAAGCATGGGATAATGTTTCACACTGGTAAGGGAACAATTTCACTAAGCTAAAAGAGATTCCAAGTAAGGGTGGTTTCGTTGGGCTAGCGAGGTTCCTGGGCTCAGTCTTTGCTCTCGTCTCTCACCACAGGAAGATACTGAGGGGGTAGATGCAGCGTCCCTCATCCTTCTAGAGGCCATGGTGCTGTGATTCAGTTTCAGACGCGTGTGCCCTGCGCCTCATCAGGCCAGCTTGTGTCTCTGGGCCTGCCTTCTCCCTCCTGCTGTTGCTTGTCTGCTGAGCGAGGCTGGATCTTCCCAGTCTCCTCCCATACAAATTCACATCTCCAGGGTTGTTCTAGCCCTCCCATCTCCAGTATCACATAGTCCTTTCATATCCAGGATCTCCAACCTCTAGCCCTTGTAACATCCCCACTCCCTCATTTCCGTCACATCCAATCTCACTTAAGCACTGTTCCGATATCTCAGTCCCCATTTAACGTCTTCCACATCCTCCATGTCTGGTTAGTGCCACCCCAGCCTTCTCACCTTAGCACTCACTGTCCTCAGATCATACCATTCCACTATCCTCGCCCATTCACCCCTCTTCATGGCCCAAGTTATTTTCCTACCCAAAGTTCCCTTCAATCTCAACATTATCCCACACAACTACAGCTGTCAGAGACCATCATGACAACTTCATAGCCCGTTTAACTGCACTCTTAAGCTTTATCCAGCTGTAGTAACACTTTGGTCATTCAACTCCACCATAAAGGTTGTGGGACTGTCCTACTCGACCCCAAGTCATCCCTAATAACTGTGTTCACTCTCTCTCTCTTCATCATCTTCACTGCCAGACTCTAACTCCCAGCACCATCTCTGTCACTTTCTTGAGCTTTCTCCACTCTCAGGAAGGCACATGGAATACTCTTTCAATAGTTACTTACACAGGAATCATAATTATTGTCTATCTATAATCTAACGCTCATTGACTATGTCGCATAGCAAATGTTTGCCACGATAAAAATGCCTGTTACAGCTCTCTGTTTTGAGAGGTGAAGAAAATTGCTGATTTTCTCAGCTACATGCCATTCAAAGAGACAAGCTGAGCAATTCACTGGTTATTACACAGAAAAATGAGTTTCCTGGATCACAGTTTACCACTGCCAGAAAATTGATGATAGTACATTAGTGTTTTGTTTTTTTTTTTAAAGGTAAAAATATATTTTGTGTTCAGCTGAAAGCTGAGGGAGAATTTCGTACCACTTTTTTACTATGTTCTTTCTAAACACCATCTTTTGGCTGCTGAAGGTGAAAGGCTACAGAGGATGAATGGACACTTGGTCTTAGCCAGTATATTTCCAAATGTTCAAAAATATTTCAGAATGGATATTCAGTGCACACCCTCTTGATATTTGAAGATACACATTTTAAATATTTAGATCTGTAGATTTGCATCATTGCATTATCAACTACATGGTTACTGTTTGTCCATCTGCTTGAAAGAAAGGCCAAAATAAGTTGAGAAGCTGGATACTATCTTTATTTAGATCAGTACATTCATTTCTCCAAGTGAACTACAGGGGAAACCAAACTTTATGAACTGGATTGCTAGGCACTGATTGCAAGAAATACTTGACTAAAGAATGAACTGAATTTAGATGAGAGGGTTTGGGTCCGTAATTGAGGAGCTGTACAGTGAGCTTGTCTCTTCCATTGAAAGCGCTTTGTGTGACAGCCTGTGGGTGGCCCATAGTGTACTGATTAAATTTGTGCAGAAACCTTAAAGTGGAACAGAAAGAAGAAGCTGTCATTGTGTTTTGCCATAAAAGATTGTATTAGTGGAAGAAGTAGTGCTTTCATATGTTGGCAATATAGGCAAATTCTTCAGCCAAACTCCCGGTGAACTCGGTGGCAACTTTACTAAGTGACAGCTGAGAAATGCAGTTGCATGCTGTCTCGCTAACAAACCTGTACTTATGAAATAAGGAAATCAGTCACTGTGGCAACTTTTGTTTTATGCTCTGAGGGTTCATTAGTGTACAAGAATAAAACCACCATAGAAATCATGCTTCTCTTGACGTATCTGTGTATTCCCATTTGCCCCATCCCTGATCATATGAGAAGAATGAACTGCACGATTGCTGGGCCAAGAATCCTTTTTCAGGGGCATCACAAATGAACTATTCACAGCCAATAGGTCCTGTGATATGTTTTAAAGTCTATGAGTGCTTATTCCTGTTTTTGTTGAAATCAATGGTGAGCCTCCTTTTGATGTCAGTGATGCAATGAGAGCCCCAAGCACTCTACGTGAGCCACGTCATATGGAAAACTGGAAACCTGAAGAAAAACAGGGAGCAACAGAAGAAAGAAGTTGTTATTTTGGGTTCAAAATGAGATGTTTTTCATTAAGCCTCAATAAAACTCCTTTGTATGGCAGGATTGCTACACGGGTGAAAGGAATAAATTGTTTTCTTTGATCCCTGTTTTTGAATCATTGACACTGCTAATCTGAATCTGCTACCATAACCATTACTCTTCACTGCCTGCTGCCCAGAATTACTTTCTACTTGAGATTTTGCATACCTAGAGGTAACTGTCGAGTAGCTAAATTTCGCCTGCCTGACTTCCTGCTGGCCTTCCTTTTGGCCTGCTCATCATCCCTGTCTGGCTCCACGGTAAGACGGGAGGCGAACTGAGACACAACATTTTGTAGTGAGCTTTTGTGTACAGTTCTGTTTCACTGGAGCTAGGGTGGTTGTCACACGTAGCCCTGTGCAGGCACAGCTTCTGTGGCTGAAAGGTACTTCCATGGTGATTTTCCTCTGTGGCTGAAAGGGTAGTTTGGAAGAGAGAGGATAAAGAGAAGCACATATAGAGGATGGATTTCAGCCACATAAACAGGGTTCTGGCTGCGACTGAAGCACCCTAGAGCATGCAGTGCACCTCCATGGGGTACACAGATATATTGCAAGAGCTACAGGGGACCCACTCCACTCTAGAACACTAACGGCCAAGCTGGATACTGCCTTCAGCTTAACATTGTTTTATGGGCAAAAGGGAAACATAGCTGATAAGCAGAGCCCCAAACTCAATACAAAAGTATTAGCTGATCTTCATTGAGAAGAAAGTGTGTTTGTGCGTGCGTGTGTGTGCTTGTGTGTATGTGGGATGTCCTACCGTAACATATCACAGCTCCCATTCTTCACCAGGAGGAGTACGAAGGTGATGGCAGGGATTTCTTCCTCCACTTTTTTTTTTCCAGTGTTGCACCTAGTTCAGGTTGGTTTATATGTTTTTAAGACAATCTGCCTACCAGCTTCTTCCTCACTGAATTTCAGTTCCGTATCATTCTTGCTTTTTTCCTTTGATATCCCTGAAACTGTTTTTAACTGACCCACAAGGCTGTACTCACTCAAGGACCAGTAATTGCACACTGTGTTCATATTTTTATTCTAGGGTCATAGACACTTCCTTCTACACAGGAAATCTGCTTGTTTCTACTATCTATTAATTGACACTAGGGGTTACACCACACAATTTTACAAAGCCAAACTAAAACTGAAACGAGTTCAGGCAATTGTCAACGGACTGCTACACTGCTGCTATTACAGCTAAGACAAGCTAAAATCAGCTCAAGCCAAGGCAAGGCCCTACACTGTTAGGCCAATAAAAAGTCTGGGGCCTTTAACCAGTAATGGCAAATTTATACGTACAGGGCTACAATTTCACAGCTACCAAAATAACACTATCAATCTGCATTCAGGCAACTGCATCCTTCCCCATCCAGGAAATTAACCTACCTAAAAGATCATGAAAAGGGTGTGAACATGCCTCACTTGTGACAGGCAATCCTGCTTCTCTTTACAGTCCAGACTGTTGTGGGGAAGACAACAATATGTTAGGGAGAAATGTTTGGATTAGTGTGTTTTCTTCATAAATCTTGCATATACCTCAGTCTGTCAGTCTGATATCGTCCAGCTTGAATTCATACAGATAGATAAAAAGTACTTGTCAAAACCAGGCACAAATGCTAAAACAACAGCAGGAATATAGAGCATCCTTTTAAACAAATAATGTTGGAGGTGGCTGGTCCTAACACTGCTGATGGCTGAGAAGAGGAAGAGTGCTGGTCTTTGGAGAGGGAAAGAAGGAAAAGGTGCCAAATCCTGTCCAGCAGCTGAGGAACAGTTTGTGAAGATCTGCAGTTCGCAAATAGCTGTTGAAACTAGAGGCAAATGGAAGATCCCAAAGTAAAGTCAGATCACTAAAAGCCTAGAGGGTTAAAAATTAGTAAAACATAAGTCTCAGTTTTTCCTCTGAATGCTGTATTCTTTTTAGCATTACGAATTTGCTTTTATTCTGGAGAAACAGCCTCTATCACTGTACATTGTCCACAGGTCTCAGAAAGGAAATTTTTGGGGTGCCAGCCCATGCTGGTTGACAGACTTACACCTGACTGGTCAACAAATGTCATTGTTGAAGTTAGAGGCTAGTTGGAGAGAGTCACTGAACTATGGGAGTTTGTGAATAAGGAGAAGCAGACGTGCAGAGAGGTCCTTAGAGGCTGTGTCAGAAAAGGCAGCTCTAGTTAAAGACTGAAGTAAAACCATGGTGGGTCCCCCACCATCTTCTTTGACTTCCGTGCTGGAAATACTACCAAGATCTTCATGTGGTCTAATTCTTTTTGTTTTCCTCATCTTGAAGAAATCTTTATGTTTAATTTAGCTTATATTTATATTTAATAGATTTTCACGTAACAAAAACCACAATCAAAAACTCTGTTGAGTATCTGTGGTTTGAAAAGATCTAAATGAAAAAAAGCAGTACTCAATTAGATAAAGAAACAGGTTTATTTATTTTCTTGCCCTACAGAAACACAGCCTCCCATTTTCAAACTGCCACAGTTCTTCTTCTTTAATTGAAAGCCTGCTCAGGAAAATGGAATTGTCTTCAGTAACACTGCCATCTCCATATTCAGGGACTGGTATAATACTTCTCTGAACACTTCAAATTAAGTGCTGATTAGTATGAAAAGTCCACTGGCTGTATTGGAAGCGAATAACATTGTATGGAGGATTTCAGAAGTTTAATTTCTATGGCAACGAGCGTTGTAATAATGCTTTGATTTAGGATGCAAAACCTTGACAGTTGTCTTGTTTAAATATTATTAATAATTTTGTACTTTAAAAATAAATGCATCATATCTGAAGATCTCAAAATACTGCTATTCTGGAAGGAAAGTAACAGCATTGCTCTTCAGGCATAAAACAATTTACTGTTTCTTCAAGGAAACACAGAACACAGGTGGCTGTCACAGGAGAATGGAAACGTTGGACCTCCCCAGTGCCATATTCCATGCCTTTATCAGACCCAGTAGTTCACCATTGGTTTGGAACTAGCGAAATAAATAAGTATGAATACATAAACAATTTATTGGTGTTATTCTGAAGGCTTTGCATAATCACCCTGAAAGCAGAGGATAGTTTAGGATGAAGCTTCTTTCCTTAGACTCTTTCATCATTGTGGAAATGAGGTTATTTTCTCAGTGAACATCCTTCAGTCCTTGTCTACTCATTGTGCTGCTCCATCAGTCTTTGAAAGTTCAAGTCCTGACAGCTGAAAAATTGTCACATCTAATTTTCTTGATTCTTGAATGACATTTTACTGCCTTCAATCAATCATGGATAAGCATAAAATCTACTAGTATCTATGATAGTTAAAACAAATGAGTGCCCTTACCAGCCCTATGTACAACCCTACCACATGCCTTGGAATTGTAATAGATGTAGGGACCTCTGCACTAAGGAGCTATATGCTGAAGTAATAGTTTGTGTGCCCTTTTCCTCCCCCACAGGAAATCCAAGCCTTTCAGGGCAGCTATTCCAAGCCTGGCAGGCTCCTCCAAATGACGTGACACTGATTTAATCAGTATTCATTTATTTGCTTGTTCATTTATGAGCCTTTCAGGTGCACTTTGGCTGCACTTTCCAGTTTTCCTCTGCATCTACTGGACTAAGAACTTTTATGTTCCAAAAGAGACTGTATTTCTCCCTATAAATCACATCAATTGAGGACATGGGACTTTAAGAAAAAAACAATCCGTTGTGATTTGCACTAAATTGTGAGAGTTGCTAGCACTGTGAACCAGGCAGATTTTTATTTCTACCCTGCTAGCCCCACATCTGTGACAGTGGTAAACAGTGGTACGTATGCTAACCTGATGTTGGAATTAGATTGAAAGAAAACATGCTGTTGAGATTAGCCTCAAGGCTGTAGAAAGGAATAGGTTTACGCAAGACATTCTGTCAAGATATAATTTATTAAAAATGTGATTAGTTTCAGCTGCTAATGGGAGAGGGGTAGTGTGGAAAAATGTTACTTATGCTGCCAATCTATTTACACCTATTTAGAAGTGTTACTGTAGTAAGTAACTTAGAAATGGGCACAGAATTTAATGCTGAGCCTTCAAGTTTCCTTGGAAGTAAATAAGAATATGTTTAACAAAAATAAAAGATAGCACCTTCAAAACATGAAGTGGAGAGGGAAAATTCATGAGTGGCATTAATCCTGTTTTCCTGTGTAAGAAGCATTTTCTTAAAAAATAGAAAGTTTCTCTGTCTTAGTATAGTAAGGCAGTCTCTTAGTAGAATAAGGCAAAGGCTTCTGAATAAAATTTAGTATCCAAATATTTGTGTATTTTTGTCTTTTTTAAAGGAGTTTGGAGTGGTTTAAAAAGCTTTTTCATCAATGTTGTATCACAACTCCAGTTTTTAGCTGATCCCAAGAAATGTTGTCCCTGAGAATACCCAACAAATCTGAATAGCTATCATATTAAGAAATAGTGAATTCACTAGTCCTGATCAGATTAATTTTTAGATAGAAATTTACACAATTAATTTATCAGAAATTATTATGCCTTTTTTGGAGGATGCACATATTAACTAGACCTGCTTCAATCTGTCTTAAAATAAGACAGATTAAAATAACCTTTATCAAGAAGATTCAAAACCTGAGATAAGAGGAAGTAAAGTCATGTTCAAGGCATTCAATATTTTCTACAGACAAGAGGAGAACTCATAAATTTGGTCACTGCTAACAGATTCTCGTATAGAAATCAGTTACCTTTTCACAAGAGCTTCTGTCATCAATTACTGAATGACTGAGTGCAATCCTAAGAAGATTTCAGTAGACCTGTAATTGGAATAACCAAACGTTATAGGATTTGGTTTTTTAAGATGTGGACTTCTTGCTTCTTTTGAACTGAGATTCTAATTACGCTTTTCAGTAGAAAAGTAAGTTCCCAACCTGATTCCAAAAATCCATGCCCTACTTTGTGAAAAAGCAGATCCAGATTTTTTCTCAGGCCTTTAAATAGCCTATAAGCTCTTTTGTCATCCCTAAGTCATGTGTCTGCACTATTGTTCTACACATATGGAATGTATTGCAATTTTCAGCACTTTGTGATCTTTGTCTTTGAGGAACACGAGCATGTCAGTGCAAGGAACTAGCTTGTTGGTTATAAAAGCATGATGCAGTATTCTTGGAATCTTAGACTATGTATATTTATTTATAAAAGTAAATCCTGTATTATATCTAGAAATTCTAACCAGATGAAGACCCCATCACGCCAGATTTATCACAGAAAATCCATGTTCCTCTCATAGCACTTGACTATGGTGAGAACACCTCCTGACCCGTGTCATCTTGTGAACCATGCCTGCCTGGAACATTGTTGCCTAATCTGAGCAAAACCCTGTGAGAGACTGTGGTTACAGTTAAATGGTATAGTCAACAGCAGGCCCATGTTTGAGTTACCCTATTTCACATACTGGTCTAGAGAAGTCCAAATGAAGTTGCCGAGGGAGACAAAACATTGATTAGCTGTAGAAATTTCAGTTCTAGAAATGAGTGTGAATGAAGAATTTGAAGAATGAAAAAGCATATTTTCTACAGAGAGGTTTCCAAACATGAAGCCATACACAGAACAATGAAGCCCTCAAAGAACCAAAAAGCAGGAAATGAAAAATTCTGATTTCACAATGATGGTGATCAAACAACAGAACAGGTTGCACAGAAAGATTGTGGAGTGTCCATCCCTGACGATATTTAAAGGTTGACCCTGTCACTCCAAGGTTGGTTGGGGCAGTCAACCACGTGATGTCCAGACATCTCTGCCAGCCTCAATTATCCTCTGATTCTGTGAAACAAGGACTGATATTACTGGTGTAACAAAGCTGAGGTTTCTCCTATTGATCTTTTACTTGGTTCCGAAGTCTAAAGACATGGGTTGAGACACTCGTAGATGTACTCCAAATCCCACCCCTCCGCACCACAGGTACAGTGCAGAGGGCCGTGACTGTGATGGCCTTGTGGCAAAAGAGACATTTGGCCTTACCTAATAACTCCTAAAACAAGGCAGTTTGTGCTGTGGCAGCAACTACTAACAGTAAATCACCGTGTGGAAAACTGCATGTGCATAGTTTCTCTTTGAAAAGCTGAGTCACACCATGAAGGTGGCTTTTATGACTGTGTAGGATGTTAATTTTTCTGCCTTAATCAAGGCCTTGTGCTTTCTGCATCCTGCTGATGTATTCTGCTCTGATCTGCCCTCCAGCGTGTCTGCCTTTTGCTGTACTTACATGGTATAAGTCCTTTGGTGACATTTCCTTCACTGAATTTATGGTGGTACGCACCATGGGATGTGTGCAAAGCTGCTTCTGAAACTGTGTGTTTGCCTCTTACACAAAATGCCACCTCTCATTTGATATGTTAATTTCAGAATCTAATGATGTTTTAATTAAAATAATTTGAGTTCATAATCATAGATCCTGATCCTCAAAAAGGAAGGAGGGTAATGATAGCAATTGAAACACAGTTATTCAATTCAGTATATATATATATATATATATATATAAAATGCATGAACTTTTCTTAATACAAATACCAGTTATGTTCTGGCTAATTAAAAGCAATGAATATTAAAAACTCTTGTAAGGGAGCTGAAAAAAGAACGTTCATATTTTTGTTTTGGAGAACATGAAAGGACAGGCTACCATTCTTCTGGAGCTCTTGAAGACTAACAAAGAGTAGAGTTTGGTCCATTTGTTTACTGAAGGTTTAAATAAGCTCGTGTCATGGTGACAATAAATGGATATTGATGACTGTCTCTGTAACCCTGATTCAGGAAAGTGTACTTCTCAGTTCCATTATAGATGAAGAGATGTGTGCAGTAATTAAATGTGTTGAAGAATTGGGATTTAATAACATAATTACTTTAAGATATAAAGTCCTGATTCAGCAGAGGTTTAAGTACAGGCTTTTTTTTTTTTTTTTTTTTTTTTTTTAAGTTAGCTTCTAGAAGAATAAAAACCTCATTATTTTATGTGTCTCCTGCTAAGAGGAAAAGAGATGAAAATATGATCAGAGAACACTGTTTCAGCTAGAAAAAGTCTTTCTTCCAAATGAAGTTACCATTGCTGGTTCTAGAGATCTGAGACCTTGATAAATATTTTTGGATTAAAGAAGAAAATTTACCATGCAGACTATGATCTGTATTATTAGCATCCTGCTGTCTGACCTAAATCGAGAAGCAAGGAGAATGCTGATTGCCGACAGACCTCAAAACTTCCTAGCTTGAATGTGCCATGTCATGTGGAATTCACTGTATATAACTTGTAGACAAACCTGTAAGTCAAAATCCATTCAAAGGTATTTTGATAAACAGGTTTAGTGTATTTTAGAAGTAAAAGCAAGAGCTATCAGGCTGGACTATTTATTTTTCTTTTTTTGGTCTTGGATTCTATGACTCTTCCTTGAAACCTTCCCTAGTGTATAGAACAGAAGGCACTTGGCTATGATAAATACATAATGTATTCCATACCGAAGCTATTGATCCCACACAAAATGAATAAAGTCTGTACTTTCTTATGTTAAAGTATAATTCCCTTATGTCTTTGTCTCAATTGCCAGTGGTATTATATGGAAAATGAATGGTACTAAAACATCAGATAACTACTAAAATGATCATGTAAAGAAAAATGACATACAAAAATAATATGAACTGCTTTAATAAGATCCATTCAATGACCAAGGACTTCTGGACTACATTACCTACTAATAGAAACCTGCTGACAACAACTTAGAAACTCAGATGCAAGAAAATGCTGATTTCACCTTTAAGTGATAGCACTGAATTATTTAAACATAATTGCCTATCAGATGATGTGCAGAGTAGGTCTGATTTTTCTGCACAAGCCTGAATATTTTACAGCATTAATCACATCCCACTCAACCTCACTTGCAGCTGACTCCACTTCTCAGATATGTGGGGATTTGTGGGACTTACTGGTCGGTGCCCTCTTGAATCAGGCGTGCTCGTTTCTGCTGTGATGCACATAGGGTGGCATCCTTTGGCAAGGATAGCAGGGAGCTGGGTCTGAAGTCCTACAAGGCCCAGGTGACCCTGGGTTGGTGACGTGAGTGTGTAGATATCCCCCATAAATTCTCTGTTCCCCGCCTTCCTAAAGATGAAGAGTTTGCGTCCAGTGCACCGATTCCAGGCTTTCAGATTTCAGCCCGAGTTTCTTTTTGCACATTGTTAGATTGTGTTCTTTACTCTTCCAAGATGTTAAAATTTGCCTTGTAATTGGTGGCAAACCAGTAGGGTCATTTAACCACTAGACCTCTTTGTCTACAGCATAGGAGTGCTCTCCACCCCTCAGCGCTTTTAACTCTTCCAGACCCTCTGGAATCCATGAAGAGGATTATATTCAGTAGCCTATGTGGTGCTGGCAGTGATATCAGAGGACAGTTGTAATAATTTCTGGCCTCAGACCTCTGAGTCCTCCTTGCTCTGTGCCTCAGAGGCTCACGCTCGTGGGGTGCTGGGGGGGATGCTCCCGGCACCTTCCCTGTGCACACCATCTGCTGCAGAGGGTGCACGCGAGATTTAAAGTCACCGGAATATTTCCTTCTCTGTTAATTTAGAACTCGGTGAAAACTAGAATTTGTAATACTCCCTGCTCAGTTATTCAGCCACCAGTGTTGCTGTGCCCAGGGAGACTGAATGGTAGTGACAAGTTATTAGTGTGCAGCTACTGTGTTTCTGCAACCATCTAGAAGAGAGAGAAACTGAAATTCAGTGTGTGCACAGAAACCCCAGTGGAAACGTTTTGATTTTGCTTCTGTGTTCAGTAACCCAGAAAAGACCTAGAGGAAACCTGAATGAAATTCAAATGTAACAATGTTATAGGGGCCCAGCAATAATTAATGTAAAACTTTTGCGTGCTTGATAGAGGATTTTTCATTTAATTAGATTGATGGATAACGTTTTTAAATGAAAATTTAAAGAGCAAAGGAACTTACAGACCTGAAATTTGTCAGGAAAACCATATAACTGTAGAGAGGAGTGAAAAATCTCTGTCACCATAAGACTGAATAAAAAATAAAATTTCACCTCATATTTTCACTCTTCTGTGAATAAGGTGCAGTAAGAGTTCATTATACTCATTCCTACAGTCTTGAGTTGTGTAAATATATATGTTACTGCAGGAATCTCAGTATCATGAGATTCTATGGAGCATGTAAGTCCGTTCTTGGTTCTGCCCATAAACAGTGTAGAAAAAAAGTGAAATAATGATCTTCATGAAATTACTGCGTTGAAGGAACTCTATGCACGGTTGGACCACAGCAGATTTTACTTGTTAACACTTCTTCCTTGTGATTCACAGGTAAAAACCTGACTGGAGTATTCATTTACTCTCCAGGAATACTTCCTTAATAACAGATGTTTTAATGCTTGGAAGAAAATATACAGGTTTAAAATGTGTTACTAGAAGCCACATGGAAAGTGTGACAGGGTATTAATTGAGAGATATTCTAGCAGATTTTTACTGTGATGCATTAATTATTTTGAAAGAAGCACATGTTTCACCATGGCTAAGACAAGAAAAGAGGGACAGTTAGGGACCAAAACTGTTAGTGAATTTGGAGAATTTGAAGAAGAATTTTGTTCTCCCCAAATTAGAGAAATCCCCAAAATATTAAAAGCTTTAAACCGTTTCTGGTTTATTACTATTTGGGGTTGCTTTATTATTATTATTATTATTATTATTATATTTCATTTCATTTTTTTAAATAGCATTTTTAGTAGCACTGTTAGGGAATCCAGTTGCCAGTGGGAGGGAAAGCACTCCAGGTATATCCTGATCACAGAAATAAGCTGGACACCCATATTGTCAGAGCAACAGCATGTTTATTGTCATGCTCCAAGCTGTTGTCATCAGGAACAGGGCTGCCTGACTGTCACCTGTAAAAGACCTTTGTCATATGATTCACTGTTTCTAACATTTGCTTTTTCCTCTCCAAATTTCTTCCTCTTCACCACCCTCATACCTTCTGTAACAAACAGCTCGTCCCTGTTTACTCTTTCCACATTTGCCTTGATTTTGCTGACTTGATACCTTTATTTGATGTTTATGACATTGCTGCCCTGGTAATTTCTACTTTGGTCAGCACTTCTGTTAAGCTAGTACCTCCTTTTCTATCTATAATGTCTCTCATTGCTACCACTTCCCATGTTGCTATCTTATTAGTGTAATCAGAAAAGTCAGAGCTACTTATCTGCATATGGATTATTACTATTTTCCCATACACATTATTACCATTTTGCCACCTGTAACACCATGAAATGTCTTATTAGTGTAGCAACAGATCACAGCTGGCCATCTGTACCCATGTCCTAACAATCACAAAGGACCAAAACTGTCAAAAAAAAGGAAAATTCTGTTTCCAACTTGGATCTAGCCAGCTGCTCTCTCTACAACTTCAAGTACATGTAAAGGCAGTGGTCTGTCTACCATTATAAACTGCCAGTCCTTAGGAAAAGCTGGGATATTATAATGAAATAAGGGTATTCTAATTTCAGAAAGTTTATTGTGGCCTTTGTAGAGTAAAAAAACACTTCCAGGGACACTTCAGGCTAAGCATACACAAAGGCAGGCTTAATTTTCTTTAGCCGTCACCCCTTTCTGGAAAAAGGTTTTGGCTTTTTTATTTCCCCTTATTCTGGAATAAGCATTCTTGAGTGTGATAAATCAGTTATTCCAGATGTTCCTTTCTAACTATATTAATGTTGGGGATGCAGAAGGATATGGAGATATTCATTAAGGATATAGAGAGGTAGGCAGCCAAATTTATACAAGATTTCACAGATTTCTCCCATGTCTGGAGAATCATAAGATCAACTTGCAGTTGCATCTTCAACAAAAGAAGCAAAACTATCCCTTCTTGGGTATACATCAGGTTGTAAAGCCCCACCTGACTGTAGCTCTTTATGGATAATATGGATAAGCCATGTGCAGTCAGGAACAGGAAATACTCCGCAAAAATTAATCAAAGAGCATAGAGAGGGATTTAGGAGGCTGTTGGGTCCTCTGCAGAGCAGCTGGTGAAGGTGCCGAGCTGCCCAAGGGACTACCTCAAGCTGCTGAGATCAACCCAGCACGCGGAGGGAGAAGAAGTCCCCTTTTAGAGAGCTTTGACAGCTGCCAGGAATGGGAAGGTGCCAGCCTACATATATTAAAGCTGCTAGTTCCGAAAAAATAGAGCTTCCCAGAAGACAACTAGGAGAAATCTCTGGAGTCAGGCACAACCAGAGAGGGAGGTGGGGAAGAGAGTCCTGTTGCTTCTATACAAAAAGTGGCTGAAACAGTCTATTCCCGATGAGGAGGATCAATCTGTAAACACTGTCATGGAAGAAAAAAGTCTGAATAACCTTACTTCGTGCACAAAACTGTTTTAGGTTCCTAATCCACTGCAAAAGTGTGGGGTATTTGTTTTTTTGTTTGCTTGTTTGTTTTTCTCTCATACAGTGTCTTGAGGCTTTTTGGTGTGTTGGTTGCAGGGTTTTTTTGTTTTGTTTTGGTTTTTTTTTGTTGGGTTTTTTTTGGTTTGTTTTTTTTTTTTTCTCTTTCTTTCTTGTTTTTTTTTTTTTTCCTGGTACAATCACCAGCACAAGCTTTTAGTCTAAGCCTCTTTTTCTTTAGCATTTTACAATGAAGTAAATTTTTCAAAGAATAAGGGCAGAAAAAAAGAAAAAGCAATACCTGTTTAGCCACTGAATGGAATAAAATAAATGTTCCTTGGCTAATCACAATATTGATTTTTAACATTGTGCGCCACCAACAAGGGACAAAGAATAAGAGAAAGGGGATACTTAGGTATTCAAGAATTCTAGTTGTAATCTTTCACAAGGTATATAGAAAGTGGCATCCCGGAAAGGAGACTTGCATTTATTAAGTAATAACTGATTGGAGACTGATAAATTATCTATCATTTGTGCAAAGAAGAATAACAAAAGAGAACAATGGTTTATTCATCTGGGCTTAAAAATGAAGCTTAAAAATAGAATCTGTCAAAACAGGTACAAATAGGGGATGCAGGGATTTTGGAAGGTGCTCACAAGCCAGCTATGTTTGTATAACATTTTGATTAGCTTGGAGTAGCTTGAAGCAACTCTACTAAATCCTTACAAATGTCTGGATGTTGATAGAAAAAGCTATACTGTAGAGCTTAATTGACCTGCTGGAGAATACAGCCATAACTTGGTGTGGGTTAAAGTGCCTGACAAATATTTTTTTTTCCTTAGGACAAAAGTTTATCAGTCAGGGGTTTTTAATTCAATGTTTGTTTTCCTGTTATTGATTGTTGGGAAACAACTAAAGTTCTGTTTATATTCTTGGGTTATAACATTTTTTGCTGATGTACCTGGAATTTGTCATCCAAACTGTGTCCCAAAGGAGATAACATGAATTAGTAATGATTTCCAATCACTATGTGTATGGACATTGTAAAAGAAATGTTAAAATAAAGCCTGATCAGATTATCAATTATGATTTGCAATGTCCGCACAACCTTTACCCTTTCTGGAAGAAAACAATAAAATAAAACTGAAAAAAAGGTGATTAAGTAAAGCTCACTTTTAAATAGGGCTGTTTAGCCCTGTTTGATCCTGTTAAAGCTGCTATGGTATAGCAAGCAGTCCTCTTCAGTACAAAGGGTAAAGTTCTCCATAGTACTCACGCATACCCATATGCATTCACAGCTTATTATACTATGAAGAAAAGCAAAAAGCACTGAGAAAAAAAATCAGAAAATTACTGCCTTTCTGCACTGACTCAATGCAATCAATAATTGTTGGGAAGTGTGGGAGATTTCATGTTGCTTATCTTTTATAATTTTTTTTTTTAAGTTTTTCTATTTATCAACAGTGTGAATGTGTGGAATCTCCATCCTTGGAGATGTTCAAAAGCCACCTGGACATGGCCCCGGCCAACTGGCTCTAGGTGGCCCTGCTTGAGCAGGGGGGTTGGATCAGATGATCTCCAGAGGTCTTTTCCAACCTCAGCCGTTCTGTGATTGTGTGACATTATATTCTGGCTAGTCAGAACTGTATCAGTCTATTTCAACTGCAGACAAAGTCTGGACAGCAACAGACCTGTGTCCACTACATTGCTTCTTGTGTCTCCTACATCACCACCTGCGTTTCCTACATTGCCGGGCCGTTTGCCCCTACTTTGACCTCAAAGATGTACCATGAGATGCAGAAGGAATAATACACGACCTGTTATGTGAGGTGTTTAATTCATGTCTCCTAACAAGTGCAGGTTTCTTTACAGTTTGCAAGTAGTCCTGGAAAGGCCAGCAGGGTTTGCCAATGACCATGACCATGAATTTTGTGATAAATGAACAGCTGCTTGTAACAACAGCTCTGATGAGCTGTACAAAGACCCGTTACTTCAGGATTAGATGTGGTGAATAATATGTAATGATCGCTTTTTGGACTGACACAGGGAAGAACGGCTTCACTAACTTGAAGCCTGAGTTAAAGAATTCTGTCTGGATTGATCTGCAATACGGACAGAAAAAAACTTCATTTTCTAGACTGAGCAAAGTAGAGAATGTGACACGTTTATCAAATACTTACAGCCTTCTGTCAAACTATTTCCATCTGGTGCTTCTTAGACCTGAAGCAGGCTCAGTGGCATGAAAGGAAAGAGGAAAGAGGAAGGAGGAAAAGAGGAAAAAGGAAAAGAAAGGGAAAGAGAAAAAGAAAGCAAAAGCAAGAAAAGGGGAAAGGGAAAGGGAAAAGGAAAGGTGTTGTAGTTTGACCTCAGCTGGCAACTAAGCACCACACAGCCACTCACTCACTCACCCCACCCTGCGATGGGATGGAGGAGAGAACTGGAAGGTAAAAGTGAGAAAACTCGTGGGCTGAGATAAAACCAGTTTGTATTAGGCTTGCATGGCAGAGTTTTGGTAGCAGGGGGGCTACAGCGGTGGCTTCTCTTAGAAGTTGCTAGAAGCTTCCCCCATGTCCGACAGAGCCAATGCCAGCCGGCTCCAAGACGGACCCACCACTGGGCAACGCAGAGCCCATCAGCGATAGTGGTAGCGCCTCTGTGATAACATATTTAAGAAAGGGAAGAAAAAGACTTTGCAACAGCAGCCAGGAGAGAGGAGTGAGAAGATGTGAGAGCCCCAGCCCTGCAGACCCCAGGTCAGTGCAGCAGGAGGGGAGGAGATGCTCCAGGCGCCGGAGCAGAGATTCCCCTGCAGCCCGTGGGGATGAAGACCCTGGTGAGGCAGGCTGTCCCCCTGCAGCCCAGGGAGCTCCACGGGGGAGCAGATCTCCACCTGCAGCCCGGGGAGAGAGGACCCCACGCCGGAGCAGGGGGATGCCCGAAGGAGGCTGGGACCCCGTGGGAAGCCCGAACTGCAGCAGGCTGTGCCTGAAGGACTGCAGCCCAGGGAAGGGACCCACGTTGGAGAAGTTCATGGAGGACTGTCTCCTGTGGGAGGGACCCCGCAGTGGAGCGGGGGAAGAGTGAGGAGTCCTCCCCGTGAGGAGGAAGGAGCGGCAGAGACAACGTGTGAGGAACTGACCCCAACCCCCACTCCCCATCCACCTGCACCACATTGGAGAGAGGAGGTAGGGAAAACTAGGAGTGAAGTTGAGCCTGGGAAGGAGGGAGGGTTGGGGGGAAGGTGTTTTAAGATTTAGTTTTTATTTCTCATTATCCTACTCTGATTTGATCTGTAATAAATTAAATTAATTTTCACTGAGCTGAGTCTGTTTTCCTGTGACAGTACTTGGTGAGTGATCTCTCCCTGTCCTTGTCTTGACCCACGAGCTTTTTGTTATATTTTCTCTCCCCTGTCTGGCTCAGGAGGGGAGTGATAATAGCAGCTTTGGTGGGCACCTGGCATCCAGCTAGGGTCAACCCACCACACAGTTTAATAATAATAAAAAAGAAATAATAGTAATAATAATAGCAATAATAATAATAAAATTATAAGAAAAAGATGAGGGAGAAGTAAACAAAATAACAAAGAGAGAGAAAAATAAAACCCAAGAAAGACAAGTGATACAAATGAAAACAGTTGCTCACCACCAACCGACGATGTCCAGCCAGTCCCAGAGCAGTGGCCCCCCAGCCAACATTCCCCCTAGTTTTATTGCTGAGCACGACATCGTATGGTATGGCATATTCCTTTGGTCAGCTGAGGTCAGCTGTCCTGGCTGGGTCCCCTCCCAACCTACTCGCTGGTGGGGTAGTGTGAGAAGCAGAAAACACCTTGACTCTGTGTAAGCCCTGCTCAGCAGTAACGAAAACATCCTTCTTTTATCAGCACTGTTTTCAGCAGAAATCCAAAATATAGCCCCGTATAGCTACTATGAAGAAAATTAACTCTATCCCAGCCAAAACCAGTAGGAAAGGGAAAGGGGAAAGGGGAAAGGGGAAAGGGGAAAAGGAAAAGGAAAGGGAAAGGGAAAGGAAAAAGGGAAAGGGAAAGGGAAAGGGAAAGGGAAAGGGAAAGGGAAAGAAGACAAGGGAGGATTTGTAGAGGTCACTACAATAATACATATAATTCATAGTACAGTCTGTTTCTTTCCATCCATTTACATTTTGTTTAGTTTTCTATTGATTGTTATGGGAGAGTGTAAAGAGAAAGATAGCATTTTGAACAATGGATTTTCAATTGTTTAATCTTCCGTGGTAGTTTTTACATGCAACTTGAAACATGGTATTTAAATATAGTGGAAGGAAACAAATAGAGGATGGAAAACAGCAGGTATTTTCCTCATTATTACAAAAATTCTTGAAGAAACACATACACCTTTTTCATCACATTCCCAGTTAACATAATACAATTTCCTTCAACAGCTGCCACAATCTCCTCTGCTGTTTGAAGCAGAGGGCATGCATTATTTGGTCAGATGCTTCTGCCTGACTTTGTTAAAAGAAAATTTGGATCGCAGGTCTTAAAGGTTAAATGTAAATGGCAAATCCAAGCCCCTGTGAAAATGAGTTGCCAAACATGTCTCAATTATTCCTTTCAAAGCTAAATTTGTGCATAAATGTCATTAATTTTAATTATTTTTAAGGGAACTTGTCAGAGAGCTAATAACATCATAACTTATAAATACTGATGCAGAACATAAAATTGCCTCGGAAGTCAAATATTTTTCTGGGGAGATTTAGATATGCATGCTCATGTGTCTGTGTCAGACACTGGCTTACTTACTTCTAAAAGATTTAGTTGCAGTGATGAAATCTCCCATCCTAGGTAGCTGTATTTCTTCATACGATGTTCGGAGAAACAAAGTATTTTCCAAACGGCTTTTGCAGCTCCTAGAAAATGAGATGCAAATCAGCAAAAGGAAAAGCATTGGGGAAGGACATTTTGGAAGTCTTACCTTCTTTTTTCTGATGTTACCATCAACCTATACTATGTAATAGGTGCCTCTGTGACCTGGGATTCAGTGTGAAGCCACTCTGGGACTTTAGGCTGCGCTTCTTTGGGAATGTGGGCAGGTGGGGATTTCTTGGTTTTATTTTCTGTTTTCCCACTGAAGATGACTGTCATACAGAATGAGAAATGATTCAAGGTGGTCTTTGACCTGAGAGGATTCAAGTTTCCCATATGGCAGGAAGCTGTCCTAAGCTGCAGGCTGCAAAATGCATGGCACTTCCCCGCTGTCTCATCAAAGCTGGGCCACTGAGCAGCCAGGAAGGTGCGAAGTCCTGAGAATAGCAAGACGACACTTGATTCTGCAGATGAGTATTTAGGATATTTTCTGTTCCTCATATAACTTCTTCTAAGGACTGTACAATAGAAGTTACCTAGTTAGTCCTAGAAGTAAGGACAAGATATGTACTGTAACCAACAAGAACCAGAAAGTTGTCATTTCTTGACTTTTCTCCATCCAGTTTAAGGACCATAATATTCTTGGCTACAAGGCAACGTTGATTAAATAGCAACAAGTTCTCCCTCACCTTCAAGCTTTTGGTAACATTTGTCACATCTACATCTCTTATGTTTATTACATATTGAACTTTTTACAAATGAGTGAGATTTGTAAATAGTACCCAATGGTCCAGCACTTCTTCCATCAGCTGCAAACCCCCAAATCTCAAAAGAAATCTTGTTATTTCAGTGAAAGAAGTAACAGAAATGAGTGCTTTGGAAGAGTTCCCCAAAACTGTTAATTCATTCAGTTACAGACAGACAGAGTCTACTTAGATTACACACATCCTTAGCAAGAAAAAAACCAGTCATGTGTTGTAGGGTATTCAGATGGCCATAGCACTGAAAACAAAGAAGCTACTATCCATAATACTTGTGCTTTAAGTATCGTGCAGTAGGAGTATGTGGATCTTTGTCCACTTATTACTGAGCTTTATAACAGGCTACTGAGTCTTTTGGTCTTTTCCAGTTACGTAGAGGTTTGTTCTTTGAGCTCTCAAGGCCTTCATTCAGCCCAGAAGCTGAGAAGGAATCATGAATGACCACTATAAGCTTTGGGACAGGGTGTTCTCTGATACTATCATTTGTGGAACATGAAAGGGAGGCAATATTTTTAAGAGTGTTTGTCCACAACTTTGTTTTGAAGATATCTAGAATAAATTTGTGAACATTTTAACACTTATTGACATTTATTTATAACAAAAAAAAAGGCTTTCTTCAAGTTTTATAAATGAAATCTTTATAGATTAATATAATGAGACTCAGTCTAGGCAACCATACGCCAGGAAAATCATGTAGCTAGATGAAAGCGATAATACTTGGACCAAAAACTAAAATGTGTGGGTGCAATAATGAACAATTTGTGTTTTTTTTGTTTGTTTTTTTTAAAATCATACAGTTGAATTATTTGCAGAATTCTAAATAAATCCCTTATGCCAATCAATCATTCATAATAAACATTTTGAGTGATGCTCAGATGTGCTCCTTGACCCATGTAAAGATTGTTATTGGTTATTGCACTGTGTAATCTCACTATAAATAGATTTATACACAAGAATACATATCTGTTAATTTCCAAATTACTGTCTTCATATGGCTATCAAAGACCACGGTTTTCTTGTTAATTGAAAGACTGCTGTATCCTCTTTACCTAAACCATCGTATCTTGCTTCTATTTACAAAACAAATTAATCCAAACAGATGTGACTTCTGCCCATAGTTTGCTTTGTGCACAAATAAATAAAGAATTCCCTCAGCTCTGGTGCTTGCAGGTTATTTAAATGTAAATAACATTAAATCTTTAGATATGTATTAGATGCATATATTTTTCTATTACCCTGATATCTATTTTTGGCTCTGTATCTGAAGATGGATTTCCACTCCCACCTTTTCTCTGCTAACATCTTTATGAACGTGACTATAAACAGAATACTCTGTCTACTCTGACCATAAATAAGGAAAAAGACTGTACAATTACAGAGACCTTCCCCCTCCTCAGGACACACTAGGATTAGTTCCCATTTATCAGGTCCTGAATACTTTTTAGTGTTCTTTAGTTTGAGAAGGGGTTCTGAGACTGAAATGCTCCAATCCTCCAATGGAAGGGTTGTAGGTTGTAAGGGAAGCAATGATTGAAAAGTTTTCCTCTTTCCTCGAGGGCAAGGATTCAGTATTGACTTGAACCTTCATCTTCTTGGTCTTTCTCTGTCGTTACTAGTGCATTTTTAGCCAGACAAATAACACATGCTTCAGGCCATGGACACTGATTACTGTAAACAGTAGTCAGCTGAGTTTTTTAGCTTAACATTTCATCTCCCATGTCACTGCACTGTAGATTTATTTTCCTCAGATGGATATTTAGACTGCAAATGAGCTTATTTATAATTGGGCGGTTTTGAACACTCAGCGTGGTGAACGGACAGCTCTCCAATAACCTTTGAAGCGTTAGCAATTCACACAAGTACTCCTAATCTGATACTACTAACAACCTACAATCAGTCATGTCAACAGTCTTCTCTCAGACCCCAGTCTCAAAACCTTCCTCCCTGAGGTTAAGACTAAAGAACACTTTGGGCACAAGAGGACATCCACTCAAACCCCTCTATTATGTCCAAGTCTGGCACCAGGTTTTGCAACTGCCCTATCTCAACATCGTTGATCCTTATGGAATCCCATTAAATACCTTCTCCGGTCAAAGGACAAAAGGATTGGGTTTGTAGCCACTTCTTTAGTTGGGAATACTATAGAAGTTACTTAATTCTGTTTCCTTATCCCCTTGCCTGCCAGGACCCATGGGCTATGGCTTATCAACTTTAAAATATTTTAAAATTCTTTGGCCCTTGTCGTTGATACATCACATGCAAAATTCTCATTACATTTGCTGTCTTCTTTCCCTTGACGCCCGTATTACAGCGTATTTTTCTCATAAAATAAAGACATCACAGGCATTAGTGTTTACCCTTTGCCAAATACTTAATGTCATCACCAATACACTTACGCTTATTCCTTATATTGGAAAAGCTCATAGATAAATTACTTTAGAAATGTATTAAGCTGACATTCATCTGAAAGGCAGAAGAAGAGAAGTGTTAACTAAAAGAAAAGTTAAGAAACCCAGCTTTACTTCAACAGTCTTACCTTGTCGTATTTATTTCATACAAATACCTTTTCAATCCACTTTTAAAGAAACAGATATGCCAGCTGTCCTGGATTTGACATTGATGGTTTATTTCATATTGCAGCTCTTCTATCTGGAAAGACGTTCTGACCAAAGTAATTTAGTAGCTGTCTCTTTCTCGGCTTAAGTTCATGTCCCTTGTTCTTGGATTTGGCATTTGCTCAACGAGCCTTGTAACAATTACCCTTCACTTTGCAGTTCTGTATATTAAAAAGTATAAGGCAAAACTACTGATCTATTACATTGGTTTTGACTGTAGAGTTCTCCTTTGCCTTGAATCTGCCATCAATTGCCTTAACTGCTGCTGATGGTTTGCAGGGTCTGGAACTGGCTAGTAATGATGTTGCGTCTGATGGATAGTAGTTGTAACCTTGCAGCTGACAACAGCAGCAGTTTATTGTGGGGAAATGATGTAGGTTGTTTGAGCAAGAAGACATTTTATGTCAGGCCCTGAGCTGTATCCTGCTGTCAGCAGAACCAATGCTGCAACTAAACAAACTCCATGCTGGTAAAACAGATTATAATGTTTGGTCACTGGTAACACATCTGCCAAACATTTGATAGCTTCATGCTTTTTATCCAAACATTTTAAAGAGCTTAGTTGCTTATTTAGCTTGCAGATAATGCTAACATTGTTTAGATTTAGCGTAGTAAAATCAGTGTCTTGGGAGCCATATTCAGTGTGAAATGTTTTGATTAGGATAAAAACAGGGCAAATTTTCCCCACATGCACATCTCTGCCAGTATGCATCAACCCTCCCTCGGACAGGGGCAGCAACAAATCCTCTACTGTGTAAATAGTTGGTCTGAGAGGTTTCACAGAACATCATCAGGGAAATCCCTTGGCTTATGTCTCTTCAGTTCCCTCGCTGTCTCCCACTTATCCTCCATGTCTTCCAGAATGATTGAGATAAATCTGTTTAAATAATTTGCATTTTAAAAGAATTTTAATTTTTCAGTGTTGCCATTACCATCAGAAAGTTTTTCTAGAGCAGAATCTGAGCTCAGGAATCCTAACATCCAGCACTTCTACCCAAATGCATGGCAAACTTGGTGCATTTCCAAGAACCCATCTATTCAGAGGAGACTTTTCTGCTTCTCCTAGCAATGTTCTGCCTCCTCAGAAGAAAGTGATCCGAACCTCCTTGACTGCCCCGTCAGATGCCGTGGTCTGAGGTCATATAATATAAGTCTGTCACATAAAACAGCATTATGCTTCCAAACTTACCCACAGTAATCAGAACTGATTAATTATTTTAGGAACATGTTCTGAATAGAATAATATGTGTTGAAGTTTTCTTTACATCAAGCCCTTCAAAGTTCAGTACTAATACATGAAAATGCAGCTTGTTTACAGATTTTTCCTGATAATTTTGTTGACATCACCCTATTATTGTTTAAGCTAGAGAAACGTGAAGTCCTCTGAGCAAAGCAGGAAAAAAACCTGTCAACAGCTACCATCTGTCATTTATGTGTTGCACTGTGTTTAATTATGGAAATGCTCACTTAACTGGCAATTGTCTGACATGAAGTACCCCAAAATTTATTTGGTTTATTTAAAAGCTGCATGCTGTGCTTTCTGATGTCCTAAAACTCAGAATGGGTGGTAATGTTAGTGTGCATAATGCCAGTCTTTATTACCCTCATTGTAATTTCCCGAATAAGAATCTTAAAATTGCTAGCTAAAATACAATGAATTGAATTAGTTCATTTTGGAAAACAAGCAGCCTATCAGATGTGCCTTAAGTGAACATTCTGCAAACATGATTACCTTTTATAAATTGAGGCTTTGTTTTCATGATTAAGTCTTTTGTAATATGTATTTATGATCTTTTATTACCAGATTAATCTAGTAAATTGGCAGATGTGGAGGAAAATGAAAGCTTTGCTGAACTTCTAAATAACTTTGTTTTAGCTAGTCTAGGTTTTTTTGTCTATATGTAAATAGTACCTTTTTTTGACTGGTAATTTGATTCAAATACAACCAAGAAACAAATAATGGCTTCATTTAAAGTACCTACTACATTAGTTTCTATGTACTGGTTGTTAGTATATTTCCACATAACTTTCTACACAAACTGAGGAAAAGACATAGTACTTTAACTAACACTAAAGTGTTCCATCCCCAAAAGGCAAATAAAATATTTGTGTCTTTCATAGGGGTTATCATGGTTTATGGTTAGCATATCACATTCCTATGTTGAAGGTTTCAGCAAGATCTGTAAATGTCACAGCACAGAACTGTCCTTAATAAACAAATATGATTTCATAGAACTTCAATCTGCCTCATCTGTTCTAATTATCCAAACTATTTCTGGGACTGTCAACAATGAAGTACTTAGAAATCAGCATTCCGGTCATGATTTTGTCTTGCAGTATTATTGAAATGATTCACACCGACAGACGGGATCGGAGAGAACAATGTAAACAGCACAATTCACCAGCAGATCTTTCTTAGTCTTATAAGGCAGTCAAGTAGAAATTGTGATTTCTTCAAGGAGTTTTAGTGCTCTGTCTCACTCAATATTTTTTCCATGATTCTTCTGTTTGTTTCAGTGCACAGATTGATTACAAACTGTTTGCTGCGAACACTCACCGCTGAAAATTGAGGAGGTATCAGTTAGTTGTGGTTTACTGGGGAGATGGGCTAAGGTACCTTTACTCCTCTCCCCATCCTCTCCAGAGCTGTAGTGTCTGCTCCAAAAGCACACAGTGCTACCAGAGGTGCACAACCCTGGTTCCTTCCCCCCGGTCGGGCTGGGTCTGTGTGTCCCACAAGAGATGCTGTGAAAGGAGTTAGCATAGTTCATAGTCAGGGGAAAGGAAGACAGAAAACATCATGTTGCTTCCCAGAAGAGCAATCTGAAGAACACAGGAGAGCTCCCTTAATCTTGCAGCAGACCTCATCCCTAGTAATAGTAGTAGTAGAAATAGACTTATTATTAGATTTGTGAGCAAGATTCAGTTTATTTCACTCTAGTCAGGTACAAACAAATGTAATCATGTGTGGGATTCACTCGAGTTAGCTGAAAAGGGTTTTGACAGAGTTAGGATGACATTTAGATTATATGGCCTTTTCATTCACTTATTGGTTAGTGCATAATTAAGTCCTGGGCAGAATGGCTGAGGTTTTTTCTGTCTTTCTCTTTTTTTTTTCTTTTTCCTTTCTTTTTTTTTTTTTTTTTTTTTTTTTTTTTTAATTTTGTTTTCTTTTATTTGGTCTTTATTGTTGTGGGGTGTTTTTTTTTTTTCCTAGCTTGATGGACCTACATATTCTTCTTCAGGGCACAGGGGTAATCTGAAAGAGTAGAAAAAAAGGAGTGCTACAGTATTGATTTGAATGAAATGCTTCTTGAAAATTGTGTATATGTCTGTTTGTTTCTTTCCATGAAAAAACTTTTTGAAAAAAGATAAAATACAGTCATAAACCAAAATCCATAATGCCATTTTTTTCATATAGTTTTACTTGGTTTACAGAATTTCAATGGTATGTCAATAGTAGAAGAATAAAATGATGTCACATCACTTCAGAATATGACTTGTCATATCCTTCACAACTACTCTTCTTACAATTTTTCAAGATATTTTGGTCATTGTGTATGATATGAATATCATCTCAAAATCTGATATACAGTTATGCATCATTTTGCTGTACTATTTACACATTGTGAAATAACATGAAAAAATGACAACATAAATCCATTCCAGAAAAATATCTTAATCCTCGTTTCATTTGAAGTATTTCTTTTCAAAGTAACTAATTTTGAAAAGTTCTCCAAATTTTAATTTAGAACAATTTCTGAACTTTCTGTTTTCATTTCAGTCTGAAAAGTATTGAAATTCTTAGTTATTGGTTTTAAAATTGCCTGTCTAAATTTTGGCCATCTCATTCTATTACAATCTCTGGGTTTCACAAGTAGTTCCTTTAGTGAAGCAATATTGGTTTTCCACATTTCCAAGTATCTCTTGCATTGATTTAGTATAATAAAACCATTTTAGAGTCTGATCATTTCCCATTGAAACTTTCCTATTAACCTTAAAAGGACCAAGATCTTAATAACAGTATGGATAGTTTAATAATGGATAGCTTAAATTCCCAGTGTTATTCCTACATATGCACCTGCAGATTCTCCCAAGATTTGCAAAAAAATTAAAGGAAATTATGTGAACCCCATAGAAACTAGAAACAGAGTTTCTGAATGCAGGAGAGTGATAAGAAGCAAGGATCCAAAAAGTCTATAGTAGTTAGTCTTTCTCTGATGAGTTGGTTAACTTTGTTGTTTTATGACAATCACAAAGAGACAGGAGAGGAGCAAAATATATCGATTTTTGTTTCATAACATTTCAGAAAGAATGTAGCTAAAAACATCACTGCAAATTGAAGTATAAATGTAACAATCTGATTTTCTCTTCAATGTGAACATTTAGGTCTGTTGTTTTATGGCCCATGTAAGGATTGTCCCAGCTGCAGAAAAGCTTATTGCAGATGTAAGCTACGTTTAAAAACAAACAAAGAAACCAACCAAGCCCCCAAAACCTAAGAGTTTCCAATGTCTTTGAATGCTATTATGTCTTTGAACTTCCAACTGAACCACTGTATATAGACAATCTATATAACTACTATTTCCAAGCAGCAGATCAGTAGGGATTGTGTGGTGGCTTTAGTCTTTTTTCAGTCTTTGCTCTAAATTTTTAAAATTATTATCTTGAAATAAGAAAACATAGTCCAAATGTTTCCAAATCACTTCGCTACAACCATTACTTTTCTGATTCTTTCTCTATCACTCACTGATTTTTGTTCTGAATATCATTCTGTGTATTTTAGGACAAAGACTCTTCAGAATAGCTCATCTAGCTGCTTCTTTTTAACAGAGCCTATGAATTTCACTGAGTTCCCTGATGCATCGCCTAAGTTGTACCTGATTTTGTGAGATGAAGACACTCACAGTTGGTTGATTCAGCTGTGCTTTTGTTCTGTATGTTGATCAGCCTAATCATAGAGAAACTCTTACTCCCAGTTCCAAGTTTCTAGCATAAATAGACATTTAACACCTGATGCTTTGCCTCCTTCAAAACAGCATGGCCCAGCTGCCAGCATGTAGGCTAGATCGAGACAGAAGTCTGCTCCCATGTGGTCTGCTGTTACACTAACCCACCCCACAGATAAAAGTCTCTTATTTCTGTGGACATCTTCCTAACAGCACATTAACATCAGCCACTCTGTTACGGATCATAATCAAGTCACCTTGTTCTTATTTCTCACAAAGCAAAGAGAATAAGCTTCATTAGTCTAGAATACAAGGCATTTTCTTGAGCCTTTGAAAAAATTCTGTGGGGTTTTACCCACACTTTTGCCAAAACTGAGAATACTGGGATATTTCACCATGTAGAAATGAATTGTCCATCTCTTTTAATATTGAAGCAACGGGTTATAGAAGTGCTGTGACATTGTTGTGGCTATAACAGGGAAGTTTTATCCTATTGGAAGATTTTCTTCCTAATGGTGATCACACAGTAGATTCATGAACAATTTCCATTATTTCCTGCACTGTCATTTACGAAAAAGTTTTAATTTCCACTTAATCCGCAACAACCTGCCTCTATGATCTTTATTGACCCAGAAAAACGCACATCTCTTGGCGATTATGGAAGCTGGGGATCTTCATAGCTGTGGAATAAACCTTAAACTGCTGTGAAGACTAGGCTAAAAATTCAAGTTGCTCATTGGAACCTGACTGAGAACCAGCAGAATCAGACCGGTCACAGCCCAAGGCTTTCAAACTAACCCTGAACACAAGATGGCATTCTGCATTACATCTCTAGCTAACTAGGTTCTCTATCAAGTCACTTGCAAGTCACCTTTAAACCTACTAAGGGAAGAAATTTCCAAATTAAAACTTAAATTCCATCCTTAAATCCTTAAATATTATTATATGTATGAAGATTATCCGGCTGGTGGAGACGTTTGCAGTATTGATGTATAATAAGATCAAGTAAGGACAGCATGTCAGCCATAAATCCTAATTTACTTGATTATCTCTGCCTGAGTCAGGCCACAGTATGGACATTTATTTCAGTTTGAGTGCCTCATTATCTGCCACAGGTACATTGTGTCAGTGTGGATGAGGGGGGCTCAAAAACAACTTTTAACAGAACATGAGCATTTTGAAAAATGTCCTTCATTTGATAGTTGTAGAGTCACTTAGCTTCTCCCTCTGAGCTTGAGAAAGTCCTTTCTCTCTTGGACCAGGACATATTTGTACCACAAGTCACGCCTGGCTGAGTGTCTCTCTGACACAACCCTAATTTGAAACCTGGTAGCAAGTGTTCTCTGTGCACCTTCTTCCATCCTTCTAACACAGGAGAAAATTGGCCCTCTCGACTAGAGCAAATAAGGTCAGGCAAAGCCTGCTGCTGACTCGCGTGAGATAATCTGCTGCAAAAATACATCTTCTCTACAAGTCGAATGTACAACATGAAAGTTTGGTCGGTTTTATTAAACTAATTGTTTACACACTCTCAGCCTGTATAAGACTGAGATTAATAATTTTTAAAATAGAGAGGTGTTCTTAAGGAATAGTGATTGATTGACAATTCTGGAGAACAAAAATTTTTATATAAGAACAGAATAGATACAATATGTGAAAATCAATATGTTTATCCCTCCCAGAATATGTCGTCTTTGAGTGTGGCCAAGAAGAAACCATTCAGAGATGATAACCATTTGATTTTTCAGTCTTTGGCCTGAAGCTGCTAGCATGTATGTATACAAATGGCAGGCCAAATGTAGTGGTGACATCTCCTGAGAATGACTTATCTTCAATAAAACAACAGACTGTTACCAGATAATAATGACTCTGAGTTGTTGCACCTAAAATTGATGTCTGGCTGCCCAGGAGGAATAAAAGACTTTGATTTTGTTTGCCATTCACAGGATTAGAATACTAAAGAAAAAGAAAAAAATGAGCAAAGCAATACAAAGTCTGTACAATATGTATGAGGAGATAAAAATTCAATCTTATGGTAATTTTATTGCCTGAAATTGTCTGAGTACCTTCCTGCAACCTTCTTTAGACATATCTTTTACAGCATCAACCAACAAACTAGATCTATATGTAGGCACAGTGTTGTTCTAAGAATTGTTGTTTAAAGTTTCATTTAGCTTTGGGATCATTGTGTTTGAATACTTATTCATAACAATAACTCCAGTCAGTGAGGACTGTGAAACTAAGAAAAAATGGTTTTATCTTTTTGTTGAACCATATTCTGGTCTTACATGTATCAGAATAGTACCATTATAGCACCAATAATTTTCCAGTGGAAAGAAACATGTTTGTTAAAGTTCTTCTGATTAGTCCTATAAACCTTTGTGAAGAATAACAGTGTAATTATTTCACTGTTCGGTCTGCTATAGTTAAAAGAAATACAAATTTCTGCATAAGATAGGTTTGAATTCTGTGTATAAATTTACAGTTAGCAACACAGTTCACTCCTTTACTAAAGTGGCACCTCTGTTAAGCAGAAGCTACTACAGATCCTTACGTAGGTGATGCTAGACAGGGACTGCTGTGAAAACCTTCTAGCACAGGTGTCAGAGATTCCTTGTGTTCACCCATTTTTTAAGCTACAGGGATCCCTTTGTGACAAGATTAGGTAAAGATATCTACATGGTAGGCATTTGAAGTTAAATGAAATAATCCCACTTTGCACGTCCATTTGTCTCTCCTACTCTGTGTTAAGTAATCAGACAGTGAATGAGTCACACAAGTTGCTCTTCATTTGCCTGAGCTAAACGGATTGATCTTTTCCACTCTTTCATTATATGACATGTCTTCTAATTATTTTGATGGTTTTTATCTGAATGATCATCAATCTATCATTCTCCTTGTTTTTACAAAATTAATCTAACAGTAGCAGCTGTATCAAGGCCAAACACATAGATAAGGTGACCCTTTATTCTGCTTCAATCTACCTCCGTTTACGTAGAGCCTTTTGAACATACTATTGCCCAGCAACCTATGCTCAGCTGACAAATTATTTCAAGTCCTTTTCAGGAGTCGTTGATTGTCTGAATAGAGCTTTCCATTCTATAAATACAGCCTTCCTTTTCTGTTCCTAGACATGTAACTTCACATTTGGCTATATTCAAACATTTCACTAGTTTATGGCCAACTTGCTGAATCATCCAGGACGTTCCATAACTTTGGTCTATTTTTGTTTATATTTTGCAGTTCGTCTGTCTTCATGCTGGTTTTGGAATTGATTAACACATCTTAATTTTTCTCCAGGCCTTTAATAGGAACGCTAAATGCCAGAAGGTCCAGGATTACTCCCTGCAGGATCTGGCTACATTGCATTCATTAATTCCCCTTTTACATGATTCAAAAACTATCAGTCAATTCTTAATGTGATGTTTAATTTCTGTAAAATACTTTTTTTTCAGGTTTCTTAATTAAAATATTGTCAATTACTAGGTTGAAATGAATCTTATCAACATTATTAACTTTATCAGACAAACTTCTAATTTAATTTTTAAAATCATGTTGGTTTGATAGCACCAATTTTTCATACCCCATTAATGATGCTACTCACTTGATTTCTTTTTAGTTGGTTAAATTTGAATTTTCTTTGGTTAGGATTTTTATCATTAGATATGCCTATTCTGCCATCTTAATATTGACTCAGCCAAATGCTACCGGTTTAAAAACAGACCATATGGGAAACCGTTTGGAAACAGACAAAATGGGAAAGCCTGAAATGTTCCTCAGCTGCAAGAGGCAGAGTGAGCAGTCCCTTCCACTTCTTAGAAAACAAGATCTGCTACTGAAAAGAAAATTAATGTCAATAAATTATTTTTTACTGCTATTGTTATGAATCCCAGAAGCACTTGTAATTGCTTCTACATAATAACTAGAGTTTGAAAGAGGGATTTTAATGAGAACTTTTAACTCAAGTTTTCAAGGTTTTCACATTGTTTGATCTATTCATTGTGTATTTTGGTATTAAAAGGGATAATTTCACGCTTGCTTAAATCGCCCTACTTTTTACTATTTTGCATGTCATGGATGTAATATTTATCAAAAGGTGGCCTATTTTAAATATGTATCCTAATTGTTCATTTTCTGTAAGTGACTGACTCACAGAACAGAGATATCCCATCCTAACTCAGGGATTCACTGTACATTTCTTGCAGTTCTAAATTTTCTGTTTAAATCTGGGAAAATTTCAGGTGTTCAAATAATTCCATTCTGGACCCCTGGATTCCTCAGAAAAGCTGATCACAATGCCCATTTTGTGTCTAAGTAAGGGATGAATTCCAACATGTCATCATTGTTCTCAGCTAAAAGAAAGATAAAAGACTGGCATTTCAAAGACAAAAAACTACAGGCCAGAAACAAAAACAAATAAGAATCAGAAAAAGATCAAACTACTGTGCATTGACAGCTGATATTATTTTGACACTTACTGAACTGAAATATTTCAAAATCTTTGGCCTAAGTTTTTTTTGTTTGACATCTCAGTGCTCAACTGTTGTTCAGCATAAGAGGCAAAGATGAGTGAAATAATTCTAGCTATGACAGAAATTCTTGCTTTTGCTTAGTTCTTTTTGTTCCTATGGACACCACTTCATTGCCTGATGCAATTTATACATACTCCCAAGTTATTAATAATTCTCTAAGTTATTAATTTCCCTTTTTAAAAGTTTAACCAGAATGCAATTTGCTAATGGATATTTAAAAAAAAAAAAAAAAAAAAGTCCTTTAGAAGAGTTTAATTCCAGATTAAGGCATTGATATATACCTACGTGCATGGGTGCATGTAAACTGTTGGTCTAAACTCCCATGATAGTCACTAGAAATCTATTCAACGGAGTCTAACGACTAGTCGTCTCACCAGAAAGTAAGCATCAGCTTTCATACAGTTGTCCTCATTGATCTCCAGCTGTCAGTCCCATAGGATATGTATACCCTATATGTCCTGAATCATATTTGCTAGCCCTACTTTTAAGTCTCAACAATTCTAGAGCCTTAGATACTGCCAGGCACCTACTGAACTGAAGCCCTACTTGCTGCAACACCGAAGCGCACGTGTATGCAACTCAATGCGGATATCTAAACCGAGGTGTCTTCACTGACTGACTCTGAACCGGCCCCCACCCTTGCTGTCACTCAGGCTGCATCTATACTGTCAGGTCCCTATGATCCAGAGTCCACCCCTGGATCACCCGCTTTGCCATGAGTGTCACGCCACGTGTTGTCTCCCACTCTTCAAGTCAGCCGTGGGGCTGGGCACAGTTTGCTCTGGAGAATGAGGTACATGCAGATTCCCTCTACCCTACACAGTCTTCCAACACTATCCCAATGGACTTTGTGTTGCAAAGCACTGAATTATGCCCTTATGCTACCTCAGGCTATAGATAAACGTCCTCGGTGTCATCCTGTAAAAACACCAGTGTGACATGGGCATGTGACGCCTAGAAAAGACACTGCTGTGCACTGTAGACATAGGGACTGGGATTCAGTTGCCCAGTTCTAAATATTCAGTGTTATTTAATGTGTTGACGGATATCTCACCTTGCCTTCAGCTGCTGTTCCAGAAGGATAGGGGTTTCCCGTAATGCCTGTGGCATTCGTGCCAACTCTGTGCAGATGGTTTGGATACATTAGGGCATATAAATGGCACTGGGAGCCAGTAATCAATTTTTGTAGTAGTTATTTTTAATAATACAGATATAATTTCTATCACGTAGTTCATAATGATAATGATAATATTGGCATGTTTTCTCTTAAATTTTCCAAGTCCTTCCATTGCACAAGTTGAAGAAAAAATCATATTTCAAAAGTCAAATGAAAGTTCTGCCTTTATGTATGCAGGGAACAAGAGGGAAATGTCAGTCAAGTACATCCTAGGTTCTGAGGACCAGAAGGCAACTAAGTAGAACCCCACATTCACTGATGATACCTCATATCATTTTTGACCAATTTCATTTTTGTTTTAATTTCGGCAGACAGTACACATGGGATTCCTGCTATTTTTGTATACTTATAGTTGATGATATTACATTTATTCAGAGTAAGCTTAGGGGCAACTTCTTTCCTTAGGGGAAAGAGCTAACCTTCAGTACACTGTGGGAAAAAATCATTAATTAATAAGTTGTGGAAAGGCTGCAGAGAGAGAGACTATCTTAGGACATGGAAGCATTGGAACAGCTTTGATTGGCGAAGCACCATCTGACATCAGTGTTCCTCTGTGTGAGACAAAAAGTCATTTGTAAACAAACTTTGAGACAGTAGTGATGACATTTGAGAGATGAAATCTGAAAACCTGTCCTGGTGAAACCAAAACAGAATAAATGATTCCCAGTGAGTCAGAAAAGAATTCAGAGCTCTAAAGAAATGAGTCAGAAACTAAATATACTGAGTAAGCTAAAGGCATGAAAAAATAATTTTAGCAGTAGAAAGAAGCTGCAGGAAACTCAACCTAATTCAGTCAGTGGCTAATGTGATCAAAATCTGTGAACCAGTTCGATCACTTTGAGAAAAGTAGAATTGAATAATCTGTTTGCTAGCAATAGGAATTAAGTCTTTCATGAGAAAGAATTCCAAGTAAGGGAACAGAAAACAAGTGAAGAAACAGAGGGCCAGATAAGGAATAAACGCCAAGAAGTGATAGAAGTTGCGTTGCTCCCCCACTGCACGGAGCTTGCAGCTGCAGCCTGGAGTCAATGGGCAGTCCGGAGGGCTTCGAGCCCCGTGCCGTTGCTTTGCCATTGTGACCACTTCCAGGTGCTCTGCTTACTATGGTATGCATCCACAGAATTACATCAGCTGTTCATGTAAATGTGGTGGTACTAATAAAAAGGCCTTTTCCATTACTGAATACTCAGACTAGAGTTTTGCGATGCTCGTAGCAATTTAAAAGCTATACATAAGCGTTTATGGCATGAGTCACCACTATTTGCCCCTGGTTTAGTCATTAACAGGAAAACTGCACATAAAATGGAAGTTAACTCTAACTAGAAAGCATTTTATATCACTCTTTTCTCTGTTCTAAATTACACCATCCGGCACCCTCAAAATGGAGTTGCAGATGAGATCATACTGGACATCTTACAACAAATTCCCTGCTGGCTGCATTCTTTGTCTCTTCTTCTTCTGCTAATATGAGGGTCTGTGGAGAAGTATTCTTACAAGTAATAAAATATTTCCTTATGCTGAATGTGTGGGTGTGGAAAAGGAGGGAAATGTAGCTTATTCTATTTGCTAGATCTACAGTGAGAATGTGAAAAAAACCCAGAGGTCAAAGGCAGAGAAGTAGGTAGCGGTGCCTGGGATCATTGTGCATACTTTGATTTGTATAATCAGTCTGAGAACAAAACAACAGGATGGAAATGTAGAGGGCATGGGGGAAATATGAAAGCATCAGCTGAAGTGAGTAATATACACGATAATAGAAAAGAAGCTACATTTGGGAGACAGTTACATGAACACCTTTGCGACTATTATCCAAGAGCAGATTCCTGTTGTGTCCAAACAAAAGGTTCTAAATAATTCAATGTTATTGTTTCTGTTCTTGCCATAGATAGTAGCAATGCATGCAAAAGGGGAAAAACGTTTATTAGACTCTGCCAATTTTGTGCTGTGGTTAAAAATAGCAGCTGAATTTCTCAACTTTACATACTGAATTTTTTTTTTTCTGTGAGGATAATATATGCCACTCCCCTCACATCCTTCCATTGCAAAATATTAAAAAAGTAAATGAGAACATTCTCAGTGGAAGGCAATTTAAAATTGATTGAAGATGTTGAAGATGCTTTTCTTCCATATGTAATATGTTGAGAAGAAATGGTCAGACATCATGTTTATTCTTTTCTTTCCCATCCCACAGATTACTCCTACATGGAAGCACGGTCAGAGCTGTGTCTTGACAGAATCAGAAACACAAGCATTCATAAGAACTCTTTGTTTCCTAGAGGAAAAATACCATACATTTTCGTAGTAAAAAAATACAGCTGAAACGGGAACAAAATGTTTAAATGGTATTGAGAATCTTGGAAAACTTATCAAACACTAATGGGATGATAGAGGGATAGTCAGATCATTGACTTTGAGCAATAAATTAGGCATTATAAAGTCAAATCTTGTAAGCATCTAGTCCTATGGAATTATTCAGAGCCCTAAGACTAAGACTTAATAATTCTCTACATAGCTAGTGCTCCTTTTTAATAGAGACGTACTAGAAGTCCTTGAGGGGTTTATTCAGAGATACTACATACTTAGCAAGAAACTACCTGATTCTGTCCATATGGAATATTCAGTCCAGCAGTGTCTGAATATGCTTCAGAGAAGGCATCTGTTTTTCTGCACTCTTTATGGTAGGTAATTGTCAGATATAAAATAAAGGGAAAAGGAGGGCCTACTGGCCACGCAACAGGTTGGTCCAGGGATAGCCAGATTACTGTTTTCCGTGTCTCCTAAAAGTACATCTCTAGAGAAAGAAATAGAAATTCAGAATCACTTTTGCTTACTTGGTCCTTTGCATGCCCACTGACATGTCTCACCAAGACAGGAGGGGGATGTTTCCAACCCTAATAGCATATGACCTGATAACTAGTGTTATCACTCTTCAACAGCAGTAGCTGCCGGTTCGGGTCCTTCTGTTGGAGGAGGAATTAAACCTAAGCCTCCCACTTCTGAAACAAGTGTTTCAGGTGAGACACAAATATAGAAGGAATGAGCACTGCTGCCACCAACACTGAACGAACTCTGCCCCACTGTCTGCCAACGCTCCAGTTTGTATGACGTGAGGAGGTACAATAATGCTGAAATAAATAAATTTTCAAAATCAATATGCAAATACACATATTGTTTATTTTAAACTAGTAATCCAACTTCATCTGCAGTTTATTTTTTTCAGATTTGCCAGCTAGCCAGATACACTAATGATTATTGTCTACATCTCATCTCACCTGTCTAGCTCCTTCCTACTTCATCTCCTTATTTGATATGCTCTTGAAACACAGGACATCTGTTTGTACCCCCTGCAAGATTCATTCAAAAACTGCAGAGAAATAGGCATTTTGAGCCACATTTTCTCCAACTAGTCCTAAAATGTCTCCTCTAAAATGAGGTGAACTTTGCCTTAAAAGTGCCGGTATCATTCCACCATGAAGAGAGTCCAAATGACAGTCTGTATTTGATCAGTTGATTTCCATCCTGTGTTAATTTATTTGATCTGATGGAATTTCTTTTTCAGCACCATATTTCTAAGTCTTATGATGACTAAAATTGCAAAGATCATAGTGCCAAAAAGTATAGACTCTTCAGCAAGAAGTTTTGAGGGTAAGTGTAAAGTAAGTGTGTGAAGATTGATGAACACTCTGTTTAAGAAGCTTCACAGCTTAAAAGTAATTATTTTTTAAGAGGTAGTTACATGAGTTAAATTATTAAGATACCTCCTGGGTTTATCGTGCCTTCCATCACTGATCCTTAGAGCTAACATTAGTGATAATAATAGATAATGGCAATAACACTTAACAATTAATAGTGACCTCTTTCTGAAGCTCAGATATAAATTAAGCTTCCCAATCTTTTTGTGAAGTCATATATACATTTACATCAAGGGCTAATATATTGTATGCTTCTATTACCATTTACCACATTCTTACTTTCTCTACTTTTGAATTATGATCCCTTTTTACAACTTCATTTAAATTACATTGTAAGGTTTTGAGAGCATAATTACCTCTTCCTTTAGATTTTTCATTGGCAAGTACTGCATTGCAGGACACTGCCATAATATTAATGATCCTGGGGCCTTACCAAATTATCACAAGACTGTCAACAGTAGAGTATGAATGGGGACCAGTTAAGAATTCAGCCAGCCTACCCAGATTTTAAAGGATATTTCAAGGATGATCCACACAAGCTGCAGGTGGATCCTCCTGAATGCACTTGTTCCACTATTGGAAGTCATTCTCTGTCACCTTGCTGATCTCCCTTCAGTATGTAGTGATGGATTAATGTGGTGATGGGTTAGATCCCAAAATACCTTGCTGAAGTGACACCTTACTGGAGGGATCATCATCGTTCCATAGTTTGAAATCCAGGGGGTCGCACATAACTATGCTGAATGAAGATGAAGTAGATTTGTTTCACTAGACACATTTATCATTTTAAATATAAAACTTATCCCAAGCCATTTTCTTTCACCTAGACAGACAATATTCCTTTTCTACTTTCTTCATCCTCTCAACTGTCTTGAACGTACTTCCAAGAGTCAAGACTTCTGGCAAGAATTGGGGAAAAGGAACTTGCAACTGATATCATAAGAACACTGAGGATCTAAATCTTCCTTATTTGATATGAAATGGCTATAAAGTATTTTTGTTCTGACTGGAAAGCACGCATTCTGTTAAGAGTCCCATTTCAAAATAAAATTTCATACTACTTGAAGATCTGAACCTAAACCTTGGACTTAAAATCTTTTATGTTGAGGGATGTTTCACATTCAAGTCCAGGTTTAGATGGTAAAATATGGTCTTTACTGCTGTAATAGGTCAAACCAAACTTAATTATGGGTGAGTGCTTTGCTTTGCTGCTTTCCAATCTGATATTTAAATGTAGATGCTGTCTTCTGTACTATCACATCCACTGTGACATCAAAACACTGTACATAGTGATGAAACTGAACCTGCTAAATATGTATTGGTGACCTTTCTCTACTGTTCCTTCTGAAAGCTCATCAATGAGGTTGAAAATTTAAGGCTCACAACACAAAGGTCACCCATCACTTACTTACATTTGGGCGGACTTTGGCCAGGAATTAAAAATATATTCATTAACAGGTCTGTGTTTCAAGAAGGCACTTTTTCACTAAGCTAACTGTCCAAAAGATGCACTACTCATAAACGAAAAGGCATCTGAGTAGAAGAAAAGGTTTCATTTCAAACAAATCAACAGGAATAAAAGACTGAGTACCCAGTGAACAGTCTAATAGAGGTGTGATGTAATTAGCAGGTAGTTGGCACTTCCTCTTCCACGCCTCCAGGTCTTATTTAGTAGGTACCTTGCACCATTAGTTTTTCAAACCTGGCACTACAGTCATCACTGATGTTGTCATGCTGAATGTAGGAATGGTGAGGGTTAAGAGCAGTCTAAGAAGGAAAGTTTAGAAAACAAATTTTCCTACAAACTGTCCCACACCCTCATTCACCATTCTTCAGCTTTGTTGAGTAATCTTTTGTGAGCATTCTGTTCTAGTTTCGTCCATTTTCCTAACAATTACCCTCAAATATGGCTTTGTTGCCTGTATTCTGTGTTACCTCTGATATAATCTTTGCAAGTAGCTATATTACAAATGAAAGAAAATCAGTTCCAAATTACAAACTGCACAGCAGTGTTCCTTTTACTCTTGGATATAAACCATGAACAGTCAATTGAATCAATAATATGCTTGCTCAATCCTTTTATTTGGAAAAAGAAAGGTCTTTAATTATTCCAATAATTTCGTTTCATCAAACGAACTTTACTCATAAATTGTGTATTTTGGAAAGCAGCAACTGATATTTTCATATCTTGGCAAAGACTAACTACAAATACTTTAAATGTGTAGTTGAATAATGATATGATTCAACTGATACTTTGCAGATGGGTATTTGTGACCTGGAAGAACCTTGATTATTTGTTTCTTGCAGTGAAGCTTTCCCGCTGATTACTATTTATTAGCTATAATACAGTGCTACCCAGCTCTTGCATAGAGATCTGGGTTTGCTGTGCTATGTACCATGTGAAGAAATGTACTCTGAGGTAATTAGGAACAAGTATCTAACAAACAACAAGAGTGAACAAAGAAGAGGATAAGAATGTGAGACCATAACGCTATGTAGCTAGAAGATTATTTCAGATCTCACAGCAATGATTTTTAACAAATATTATGTTATTTAGGATGAGGACAATAGTTGGCTGATTTACTGAAGACATTGTAGCAGAAGAGCTCCAGTTATACAAAACAACTAAGCACTTGGTTCAGGGATGTCGATGAAACCAATAATTCACATGAATAACAAAACCTGAATTTTCATTTTAAAGGAGTTTTTTCAATTTTGACATTTGCTTTCATTCCAAAAGAGAATACAGTTTTGGCTTTTATTTTTTGTAAAAGATATAATTTTAAAAATAATGGATTTTGAATCAGTCAAAATTCTTCATACTGTTGACATTTTCTATTCTATGTTACAGTAGAAAGTAGCATTCTTTTACAGCTTTACATTTCAAACTGAACATTGAAACTCCATTTAAAAAAAATGCCAGAATGAATGTTTTTTACAAGATCAAAATTTTCCAGTTTTAATTTTTTCAAACGTAATTTAAAAAAAATGATAATTTTTTAATGTGAAGTTTTCTGTCAAGTCCAATAAAGACTACTGTGTAGTAGGCATTGTGAATGTGTGAAGGTTTTGGAAATTTGATTCCAGGCAAGGGAATCATAGTCAATCTTTTCACCATTAGGGCATGAATCCACAAACATGAGCATGTTTAACTTGCGTTAGAATCCCTGGTGAAGACAGTGGAATCACTCACACAGATCTTGATTCTGCAGCTTCTTCCTGTTGTGCTCAACATTGCTACTATGGGTAGTAGTGAGTTAAATAAAACCACATGGGCTTGCACAGTCATGGCCGTAAATAGCAACAATACTTTGATCAGGATATAAAAATAACTGCAGTAGACCAGAAAAATACCTATTTTGACTGCTAATCTCACTCTGAGTGTGTTCAGATATTTATAGAACAAACATTAAATGCTCTTCCATGACAAAGAATGAGCTCTTTCACACACTTTCTCAGCTTTTGGCAAAGTTCAGCTTAGGACCTCCTGGTCCTGCAGTTATAGCTAAGTCTTTTTTGTGATCCAGTCCTTTTTTTCCATTAGTTAATCTACTTTATTTTTCCATTATTGAATTACATCATGTGGTGGGTTGACCTTGGCTAACCTCCAGGTGCCCACCAAGGGAACACAGACTGCTCCAGCGTGGGTGCCCTGCGGGGTCACAAGTCCTGCCAGAAAACCTGCTCCAGCGTGGGCTTCCCCCGGGGTCCCAGCCTCCTTCGGGCATCCCCCTGCTCCGGCGTGGGGTCCTCTCTCCCCGGGCTGCAGGTGGAGATCTGCTCCCCCGTGGAGCTCCCTGGGCTGCAGGGGGACAGCCTGCCTCACCAGGGTCTTCATCACCACGGGCTGCAGGGGAATCTCTGCTCCGGCGCCTGGAGCATCTCCTCCCCTCCTGCTGCGCTGACCTGGGGGGCTGCGGGGCTGGGGCTCTCACATATCCTCACTCCTCTCTCTCAGCTGCAATTTTTTACCCCTTCTTAAATACATTATCACAGAGGCACTACCAATGTCACTGGTGGGCTCAGCTTCAACCAGTGGTGGGTCCCTCTTGGAGTTGGCTGGCATTGGGTCCATCCGACAGAGGGAAAGTTTCTGGCATCTTCTCAGAGAAGCCACTGCTGCAGCTCTCCCACTACCAAAACCTTGCTACATAAACCCAATATACTTTTGGACTCTACAACACTCTTTGTTGGAGTTCTGCTGTCTATCACATTTCTGCTCATAAAAAAAGAGATATATATTCTTAGAGAGTAATATTCAGACACTTCTGCATTTCTCTTTCTCTCATTTTCTACAACAATAGGAAGATGTGCACCGTATTTTCATCTTCTGCAAAACTGCTTCCTTTCTTAGATTTGCAAGTGATTTTCTCAGGAAGTGTAAATGGTAAAAAGCATGTCCAATAAACCCTGTAAAAACCAGAACTGATGTTTACTGAATCCAGAGAAGAACAGCACTGATATTAAATTGTAGAATAGTTTTATTTCCATTCAGAGAAGGATATTAAATATTTTGGGGTGAGAAGGTTCTGAGATTAAATGAAGCTATGATACGAAATAGTCCATAATTATTCATTCTTCTTTTCTAGCATGGTGCATTTGATTGACATAATGTGTTTTCATTAAGAGGAGGATTTGAGCTACAAATAATGTCTTCAATGTATTTTTGCATCAAAACCCCTCATTGAATTCATTATACATAATTGAACATGAAAGAAAGAAGACAGAAAATCCCTTAAAAAGAAAAAAACAAAGTGTTTTGTACCGGAAGATGTATGAAGTTCATTTACTCCATTTGATATGTGGCATTTTATGTATTACTACAATACTTCAGTTTCGATAACCCCAAACCAATGAGATGTTCTCAATAGAGTAGTTCATAAATATTGAAGATTGCAATCTTCATCCAGACCTGTTGATTCTCAGTTCAAGCAGTGGCTTGTTGTCAAGAGAGAAAGCTTGCTATGGAGGCCAATAAAATGTATTACACTAAGACTAGTTTCATAACATTTTTAGTAAGTAAAGATAACTGACACATCACAGAAGGAGCCAATAAAAATTGTTTTCTTGGATGATGTCAGGTTGGTTTTGGCAGAAGCTGGGAGGAGCAGGTTGACACTTGGTCAGAATTTTTTATGGAGCAGAGGGAGGGGAAGAAGCGCAAGGTCCCTGTGTCAGCTGCAGCGGTGGCAATGGATTCATTGGGAATTTCGGATCCACAGCATGGGAGAGGGACAAGCACTAGAGTGAGGCATCAGCAGTGCAGGAGGAATACTCCAGCATTTTAATTTAAAGGAGTTTTGGCCCTCAGACCTCTCCATTTTGTATGCCCCTGGAGGCATGTCTGTGGCAGATAACTAATTTTGTGCCACTTTTAGTGCATCAAGTGAAGTAGAAAGCAAATTGTCACGCAGTTCCTGTGACATCATTTGGTCTGACCTGTTTTAAGGTGGCTTCTGAGTGGTCTTGTCTCCTCAGTGCGAGAGGGAATAACTTTGGTCATTTCTAGGACCACGTGATATCGTTTTAACAATTTTTTTTCTCTGAAAAGTACAGTCTAAAGGTAAACAAAATAATTTGAGAACTCAACTGCAAGTTGATAAATAGAAGGAAAAAAAGAGGTGAAAACAGGATGGTTCATTTTAGTGAGAAAATGGAAACTTTATTTAGGAACAAGCCCGATACAAACATTTCTGTCACTATGTCTAAATAAATACATAATAGAGCTACATAAATCTGTCTACTTATCTGTCTGTGATTTGATCTGTCTGTTCATCTGCAGTCATTTCTTTAAGGGTATTTTGTGTCAGATGGTTAAGGAAGACGCCCTCTCCAATAAAGTCCTTAGAAAATTCAGTACTGAAGAAAAAAGAAAAAGGATACTGATTGAAGCGCTTAGCCAGAACTAAAGAGATTTAAGTTCCACTCCTACAGGCACACACACACACCTGTACACCCCCTTTGTGTGATAATCAGGACATTTTCATGTTGAGCTTGTGCTGCCTAAAGAATTTGTTCCACCCACCTTTTTTCCCTGCAGTGTCTTCCCATCATTGCCTTGCTCTGGCTCCATAGACAGCTTGGGAAAGGAAAATAAATTAGATTTTTGCTGTTGCAATGTCATGAGCTCTGCAGTGTTGGGGAAAGAAGGAGGTGAGAAGGCATGACGAGGAGAGGTGAGAGAGGGTGTGACTGACGCTGTCGGGGGCAGCATCGCTGTAGATTGTCATAGTAATGAAATTGCTTCTCAGACTCAGTGTTTAGTATTTTTACATGAAGGAGCTAAGGCAGCCACAATAAGTAACTCATGATGGAGATAATGGGAACTAACAACTTTTTTTCCTATTAGTGGTTGTCACTGCAGCATTTTTTGATCAGTAAGCTTCACACGGAGAAAAAGATACCTAGGGAGAAAGCAGGATACTAGTTTATGTCCCGTGTCTATGGAACAGAGCTTGCTACAGCTAAATGATGTGTGAGTAAGCTGGGAAATTTTTAGAATTTACCAGTTCTTTTAAATGTATGATGAATGTTAACAAGTTAGTGTTGTTTCCTCAGACTTGCTTTTTATCATACTGGAAAGCTAAAAGAAGCCATTTCAAAGCTAATTGCAACAAACAATTTATTCAGTTGATTTAACTTCTTTTTACCTGATGATAAAAGTATGCCAGGTTGCCTTTACTCAGAAATTACTCAAGAGTAGAGGCCATGTTAGAACAAAAGCTGTTAGAAGATCTGAATTTCTGTCCCATGATAAAATATGGGCTTAATGGGGAAAAAAATCCTAGGAAAAAAAATAGGAAAAAAACCCATAGGAAAATATGTTTCAAGATACATATTTTCACAGAAAATAATTTTTTTAAAACGAAGAACAGATGTAAATTTTGCTTTTCCAGTTACCAACATAACAGAATCTTGTCCAACTCATTTTGGTGCAGACTGCTAGAAGAGGATGGAAAATATGAGAAAAATGAAATTTTTATAAGTGGGACATTTCTTCCAAAAAGTCTTTCTGATAGAAAATTCTACTTTGAAATCCATATTTTTCACCTCATCAAGACTGGATCTATGTTATAGCCTGATAGACAAGAGAGTCCTTTGAGTTAGAGCACTTATAGGCTCCCTACAAAAAAGAAAATGTAGATCAGAGGAAGAAAAAGCAGCTCTTTTTTTAATTGCTTCAAAATTAAATGATTGTTTAATTGTCAGCATATGAAATGTCACAAATGAAATCAGGTGACTTTTTGTTTCATCCAAAGAGCCTGTGACACAGGTATAAAAGTAATTGGGATGTGTTGAGCCCTCCCCAGTGTTTGACTTCAATCACTGTACAAACCTTCCTACACAAGTCTTGGTAGATATGTTACAAACAATACAATTTGATTCTCTACCTTCAGAATTAAGTGAGTGAAATTGGAAGAGGTTTAAAATCAGACTAAGTCAAATGAGTGGGTTCTATTTTAAGCAAGAAAGCGGTGATATTGAAGTCAGCTTATATCATAGTCTATGTCACCAATTTGTCTTGGTAGCCACAGGGACAAGATCATAGTTTTGGGATGACCATGAAGGGCATTTCTAACTAGAAGCATCTCCCAGCTTTTTGCCAGCACATGTAGAAGACGAGAAATGCTCCATACTCCTGTCACATAGATGCAGTACCAGCCTGCATTCACAGTCTTAAATGTGGGGGCAGGAAGAAATATGTAGCTGTCAAGAAAAAGGTGGTAGGTGGTCCTTACATTAAGCTGTTGCCTCAGTTTAATGCCATCTTTTTAGTTTTTGATGTTGACCTACCTATTCGTATGTTTATCTATGCTCCTCCAGTTAGGTTTTGCTAGTTCCTTTAGGTTCTGGGCTTTTGACAATCTCTTGAGTCCTTTTAGATATCATCCAGCCTATCTCACAATTGCTCTGTTCAGCATATTCTATCCCGTTATAAGGGCTTATATTTCCAGTCAATCCCAGGACCATCTGTATCTCCTTCTGACCATTGCCATCTGTTCCAGTTTCTGACCAATTGCCTTCGTCACTCTGAGTCTATAAATCACACAGAAGCTAAGCCATGTGGCCTTATTTGTGTTTAATGATGGGAAAACACCCAAACCTCCTCCCCCAAAGAAGACCTCAAAATTGCTTGTATGGCAAATACTTCTGCAAAATTTCCTTGCATGGAGCTTTAAAACTCTAAATTTCTCAATAAACTGCTTTTGAAACAAATATTGGAATATAAAAGGAAAATAAATAAAGTAAGAAAAGTATACAAAATACTTCAGGCTTTTCTGTGATTTTTCTTCAAATATACATCTGAGAATGCACTTTGAGAGCAGTCAAGAGATATAGTCAGTTTGATAAAGGCTTATCATTTGGGAAATTTACTATGATTCCCAATAGAATGAAACTGTATTTTGTTGTGCTTTTTTTATGAATTACAAGCTTTGTAGATATCCATCTTAAATTCTGAACTCTGAATAACCTTCTTGTCTGTTTGAAATATGGCTATCTTGCTGTAGAGAATGTTAAAAACCAATCATAAAGAATTTATAGAAATATGATTTTGAAATATTTTTGTAAGTACATGATCAGTTCAGGTCAGTTATTTGTGGGATCATATCACTCTTTCCTTAAATGTGTTTCGACATCTGTCAGTTCATGCAACTTGTCCTAATTCCTGACAAGTTGCACCAACTATATCCCAAATTATATTTATCCCCCCATAAAAAATGTGCCAGAATAATATATTTGTACTATTTTACTTGTGTGATTCAGTGAAGACACAAGCCGACATGATTTGTTTTGATCTGATAAGCAGAAAACCGTTAAGCATCTTGAAAGATGATATCACTTTGCATTAATTTTTTTAGCAGAGAGTTTCAAACCCTTGTTTTCTTATTTCAGTTTGTGTTCAGAAGTAGCTCGAGAGTAGAAGGTGGGCTACTTTTTCATCTAAAAGTTGATGGGTTTCCATAAATGATCAACCAGTTTTTTAAATGGCCTGGTCTTTCTTCCAATAAAGTAATAAAAATTTAGTTGAATTACTCATGATCAGACTTACACTCTGGCTGAAGAATATGTTTGCTGGTTGCATAGTGAAAGTTAAGGAAGAAGTTTTCTTTGCTTACACTATGAATGTCTCATTTATATGGCACCCTTTTGTACACCAGGGCCACATGTTGTCAGGAGCTGTGCAAGCAGAGCTAAAAGGTACTTTTTCTCTAAAGACTGTAAAATATGACTGTAGAGTCCAGTCTGTGTGATTGAAATGTCCCAGATGGGCACAATAGCCCTGAAATTTTGAGCAGCTGGCCTGATATACTCCTGACTGAAAGAAAGGTCAACCCAGTCCTATACGCTATGCTCCTATACACTCAAAGAAAGAGGCAGGGTCCTCTGAAATTCTGAAGCAAGCTATAAAATCCATATGTTTCATCGATCCTCTTTTTTGCTATTGACTGAGTAGGGAACGTGGAAGTCTCTGGAGGCAATGCCGGAGCATCCTGCTCCACCAAAAGCACAAGTCAACATAGCACATATTAGGTATCTTCATACATTTGTTTTGTTTGCTCAGCATCCTAGTGGCAGTTCTAAGATCCATTCAAATCTCACCAAACATGTCCTTGTCACCTAGCCAGTCAACAATTCGACAGCACTTTCCCCTATTTTTTTTGTGTCAGCTAGGCAAGAGTGAAAAGTCTCCATGAAGAGCAGGAGGGACTTCTCTCAATGACAGTGAAGTTTCCAGGTGAGAGGAGATGAGGTTTTCTTCCCTGAATAACTGGCTTTATGTTACAATCAAAGTATAAAACATGCACCTACAAGGAAAATGGGACTTGACAACATGACAGGCAATACCGTATTCTCAGTGCTCCAGCAATCAAATCAGTATTGAGCTTTGGGTGCGTCATGGTATTGAAGAGGTTTAAAGAGAACAACGGAGTGAGCTTGGAGATATCTATGAAGCACTTCTCCCAGGTGTGACAGAGCACACAAAAGTGCCTATTTAAAAATGTAACAAGCAGCTGTAGGAAGTTGGCATCACAGGCTGATCAGAAGTGGAACTGATGTTTCAGGACGCAGTGAGAGATGCTAGGGTAAGTGAGGAGAAGCTGCTAACAGCCTTGGAAAGGAAAACAACTGGAAGTGAAAATAAGTACTTTGGCAGGGACCTAATGGACAGGTGTACTTAAGTACACCCTTAACTGTAAAAACAATGATCCAACTGACTTTACTGGAATTACATTAATTAAGCATATCCATAAATACTTTATTAATCTGGGGCTACAAGGAGTAGGTACATGGAATACCCTGGGTTGCTGGGGGATGAAATCATAAAAAATGGAACACGATGGTTTCTTTTTAATTTGTTAGAATTACTTAACTGAACATCTATTAGTGTTTAGAACATACATTTCTAAATTCTGCTGCAGAATGTATTCTTTTGCACTTCTAAAAGGCCAGCTGTCCTTCCAGAATCTCTCTGCATGTGATAAGCAGGAAAGGACTCTTACTGGAAAATGTCAGCCTTTCTAAATCTCTGTGATGCCAGAGAGGAAGAGATACATTTAGCTACGATAGATACATGTCTGCATTAATAACCAGCATCTTTGCTGAGGAGACTCCCTTGAGGAAGCTATGTCCACATCAATGAAATGCCCTCAGACTAAGATGTATTATCTTGGCAGCTGTTCTGAAGTGAAACTCACAAAATCTGAGATGGTGATGCCTGCCAATACGTATTAACAAATAACAGAATAAAGGGATACGCAACCACAAAAGTTGAGCTCAAATGACACAGAGGTTTGACAGACCCAGTAATGCAAGACAGCTCATTCAGTGTGAAGGCTGAAAGTCTGTCCTGAATTCACTTTGTGGTCTATTATTCTAGAGCTTTTGCTGCTAAGGAGGTCAGTGATTAGTAAGGTCTATAGGGACGGGGTAATCTAGACTTTTATATTCCAGCATTGATTCTCTCTTTCATTAGGTGGTTTTATACAACCTTGAACAAATTTATTTTTCTGGGTGTCTATAGGATGTATGTGAAACAGTTTTAAACCTTATCTACTTTACAGGGTTTTAAAGGCATAGTGAATAGTTAAAATGCTTTCATAGCTTTAAATGCAAGCATCATACCTGTTCTTACAGACACACACAAACATGTTGTCTGAAAATAGTCATCCATTTTTAGACTGAATTGACTTGTAGCTATGACTGGTGAAAACCACATTTTGTGATTCCTTAGCTCTTTTTTTTTTTATTGTGGACAACCATGAAGCAATGGAGATCAACATGAGGTTGTCACAGCCTTGAGAAAGGGAGGAGGCAGGACCCGTTCTGCCTTTCTCATGGTACAAAGGAGGCCTCAAAGCATAATCAGTAAGCCAGTCAACATCAATGTACAGTGATCTCATAAATTCCCAGTAGTGCCCATGCAGCAGTGTAGAAAACTCTGGTTTCAACAGATTTCCAATAGGAAATGAATGCAGAGAGCATGATAAATTCAGGTGTATCATGAAGTTATGTACTTTTCTAATACATACTCACGTGTGTACTTATATGTTTAAAAGAGTCTGGAAGACTCTTTACCCAAAGTAGTGTTCAGACGTCCCAAGTGAAATTTTACCTTGTATTTTCATATTAAACCAAATGATGGTGCTTGAAGTGAAGCTTAATTTTGCCAGAGTTTTTGATGCACAAAATATGGACTCGATATCCTGCCCTGCAGAGAAACATGGTACAATTTGGGTCACATCATAGAAGACATAAAGCTTGGAAAAAAAAAAAAAAAGAAAAAAAAAAGATATTTTGGGGGGAGGGCCTCACACATCAAGAGGTTAGTCTGAAATATCTGATGGTGGATTTCTCCAATGTGGTGAAATTCTTTGGAGGGTCCAAAAACCCTCTGCAGCACCATGAACTGAAACAGCAATTTTTGTCACATAAGAGTTCCTAGAAAGGTTTTTCTGCCTTAGTTTACCTGTCAAAAACCCGGAAAATATTCCATAATCATGTTTATTTGGTTTATGGCTATTAGTTACCTCTGGTACAATTTCTGTTCCACATGTACTGAAACCCTGGTGAATTATGTGAAGAATAGAGAACTGAAGGTAGTGTATGAGAAAAAAAGATTTAGCTAGCTAAGATTTTAAGAAATGATTATTTGAATTACTACAAATGAGTGAATTCCAGCTGTGTGATGAACTGTTAGACAGTCATCCAAGTGGTATGTTAACTGATAAGTCATCATTTTTCAACATAATTCATGTTTTTGCAATGGAATAAGTAAACAAACTGGGGCATTAAACAATACAAAATACTGTCTGTATTTCTTTTTAAGTTTGAGCAGTTCTGTTTCAGGTAGGCATCTAGGGGCCAGTTAGTTAAATTGATAGACTCAGAATGGTTTGGGTTGGAAGGGACCTTCAAGGATTGTCTAGTCCAACCTCTCTGCCTTGGGCAGGGACATCTTGCACTGGATCAGGTTGCTCAAAGTCCCATCTAGCTTGACCCTGAACACTTCCAATGATGAGACATCCAAAAATTCTCTGGGCAACCTGTGCCAGTGTCTTACCTTCCTCATCGTAAAGAATTTCTCCTTATGTCCAATCTAAACTTTCTCTCTGTCAGTTTAAAACCATTGCCCTTTGTCCTGTAACTATAGGCCTTGGTAAAAAGTTTTTCTCCGTCTTTCTTATAATCCCCCTTTAATATATTGAAAGGCTGCAATAATGACTCCCCAGAGTCTTCTTTTCTCCAGGTTGAACCATCCCAACTCTCTTAGCCTTTCTATGGCTATTGCCAAATATTACAAATGTTCATTAGTCAGTTAAGAAAAGCTTTTGCCATTTTCATCAAATTAACCAGGTTTCCAGATATATTAATTTGTGCTTAAAGTTGGGAATTGCTCTGAGGGGATATTGTTAAAGAGGCTAAGGATAGTTGCCTTGTTTCTACCTCACATCTATGACTCTGTATCCCAAACATTTTAAGCAAGGGTTTTACTGTTAACATGATACAACAGAGCTTCAGCTGTTCCAAAGCTACTTTTTGCTTTCATCGATAATTAAGGAAGGAAGGAAGGTATTTCACTAGGATTCTTTTGGTGTGTAAATGAGGCCAAACCTCGGGACAAAAACTTAGTGTCAAGAGTTCTGCCTACAAGGCTACTTTCAAACAGTCTCTCTGCTCAGGCAATGATTTTCTCCTCCTAAATCAAGTACAGAGCTAGAGTGCATACTGAAGTGTGTGTTTTCAGCAATTCCTGTTAGATTAGCCCTTAGGCTGTTCTTCAGACATTTCTTTTTTCCTCTGTTGTACTGCAAAACAGCTTAGTTTCATATGCATTATATGGTTGATTGATTGATTGATTAATTATTTAAGGCTTATTGTAATTGATATTTCGGAATGGCCCTTGAGGGCCAGCTCTGTCTCACCTGAATAATGAGCAGAAATTAAGCAGTGATTATTTTCAGTTTTCTGAAACCCAGTTCCACCCTTTGCTTTTCACGGTGCTATGTGACTAGAATAACCACATGCCCCTCCGCTTTTGCTTAACTCCAATTTCTCTGATGCATATTAACGACTAGACCTTTACTTCATACAAAGCCATAGGGCAGCAGAGTTGGAGAGGAAAGGGTTTCCTGCCTAATCAGGACTTCACACAGCACTTCATACCTGCTAAAAAATACAACATACCCTGCTGCATTGACCTTGATGCTACATGTATGTAGCTTGTGTGCATGATTATTCTCAAAGATTTCTCCAATTTTCCGTAAAGCACTGACAGACAACTGATCAGAGCTAAGATCTGGGAAGCAATGGGCTGTGACAGTTTCTGTACTTTGACAATAGCGTAGAGAAAAAGTTTGGAGCATTTACTTAATCATATTGTGTCTCAGGTTCCAAAGCTGTGAGCATGAGGAAAAATTAACATTCATTTTTAACTAGCACTTAGACATCCTTGGGTGACTCATTCAATATAAGTGAAAGTTATTACTACTAATTATTTTCAATTTGGGGGAATAGATTTAGTATTGTTTTCTTCATGGTTTAATTAGTTCAGTTCCCATGTTTCTGGGTGGTTTTTTTTTTTTTTACTCTATCAGTTTGAGTTATTCTTGTTTCATTTCAGGAATATTCTAATTTTATTGTCATAAATCTACTCAGCTTATTGAGTTTCCTTTTAGATTTCTATTGATGCTCATAGCAGCATCAGTAAGGACCAAAGGTTCTTGAGGAACATTAAATAAATGGAGTTGGACCAAAACCCCATTAGCTATTCAACCTGAATAAAGATGCAAGTTCTCATGGGATTGATTGTGTTTATAGTCTACTCAGAATGAAAATTAACTTTTTTATGGCCCACAGAAGTGATAGTTTGGAGTGCCTCAGCTCCATTCCTCTATGTGGACTAGACCCTGCAAGCTGCATTGTTTGGATGGAGAATTGCTAACAAATACTAAGGTTAATAAAAAAAAATGAAGAGTAAATCTTGGACTTCAAACCAAGGACAGGAGGAGAGACATGAAGAGCAAGACACTGTGTGATACCTTCAGAGGTGGCATTCCTCTAACCAAACGTCTACAATGTAAATGCCTACAGTTATAAGAGACGAATCCTAGCTCAGCAGGTTACAAAGGTATCGTTATTTCTGGTACTGCAAGAAGCTGGTGAGCCTGGGTGTCTGAAAGCAGTTCCTTCCCTCCCCCCAGGCACTAAATGAAGTGTGCTATTTGCCTTAGGACAAATATTTTGGATGTGTTCTGGTCCTTACATCCCAACGCAACAGACAGCAAGTAAAAGTTCCAGTAACTATGGCCAACTTCTTCCACTTTACATTACCTGGCTTCCATGTATTTAAACTCTTGACAGGCAGTGTTCATGTAGAATACAGAAAGTTCCGTGATTTTCCCGAGTTCCTGAGGGTGTCCATAGCAGTACTGTGAACTAAGCAAAAATCAGACACAGTCCATAACCACAGTAAAATCACTTTCCCCCTGAACTTCATAGAAGACGTGGTCAGAGGTACAGATTTATTTTGTATGTGGGGAGAAGAAGGGCCATTGGGAGAGAGGAGTTTTTTAAATTGAAGTTTCAGGAATAAATAGGGATGGCTGAGGAATAAAAAATTATGGAAGGCAGGTTTCTGAAGACAGGATTGTGTGAAGAATCAGACGAAGACACAAGAATGTTCACATTTGATAGTAATGCTGCTGGATATCCTTCATGACAATACCTTCTATCTGGTAGTAAGAAATAAATGTTAAACTGAGCAGTGAAAGTAAGCAGAACAGTTATTAAGTAGTAGTACAACAGACTGTTCGTACAGACTGGCAGCACATCTTCAAGGCATTTTATTTTGCTTTTCAGTCCATCCACTGGCACACTGTGGCATTATTCTTTTCTATTTTCAGGGGGGAATTCTGTAGTAGAAATTCTGACTTCTATGCAAAACAAACTCATTTTTTGCTTTTATTATTTTGCTTCTCTCATCTCCCACTGTTTTTCTTTTTTTTTTTTTTTTTTCCCCAAGTATTGCATCTTACTGTTCTATCACATTTCGAACACTTCAAGACTGAAAATGTCTTTCTCTGGTATTCACAGTGATTAGTACAATGGACCATGGTCCTTTGATCCTGGCTTCTGTGCGTTACAGTGAAGCAGATAACAGCAAAGCAGTTGCGAATGACAACAAAAAGTCAATAACGTCACTTTGGATTCTCTGAACTCTAATCAAGTTCTAGTTGCAACAGATGTTACTGACCACACTTTCCACAGACACAAAGAAAAATCTTCCTCAAGGCTCTAAACCCCTAGTTTGTCCCCTTGTTACTCCCGTATTCCATGGTTAGCTGCTGCAGTAGCTCAGAACGCTGGAGGCTCTTTGCTCTCTCCCCACTGTCATCAGTGCAGGTTCTGTGCCTTAAAGGGAGGTGAGGACTCATCATGCCATGTTCAAGGGATAGTGTAATACGCAGCTTTGCAGGGACATCACCAGCAAGACACGGCAGCAGACACCCTCCTAGTTATTACCTGAACATCAGGTTAGAGACATGATTTTAAGCTGTAGAATTTAGTATTAAATTGATTTTATTAAACCTTAGAGAAAACAGTAACTCCCTGTATTTTTGCTGTTGTCAAGGAGAACTTTGAAGAATTTGCTTTAACTGAAAGCAAGTAACTAATTCTGTGGAAACAACAACAACAACAACAAAGTCTGTTGCTTTTGTTATGAAAGTTGACAACAAGCTGATCACAGCAGGTCCCTTTTTCTTTGAAACCCTCATATGCTGCAAATCAGCTTGGAAATTTCATGGGAAAGTTTAAATATATAAACTTTCCAAAAGGGGAGAGGAGGTTGAAAGGCATCAGACTTTGATTTCAGAACAGGGTATTGTCACATAATAATATATTGTAGGTAAAATGGAGACAGTAAAAATATTAGCGGATACCCAAATAGATCCTATAACGCATGTAGCACACTAGTGAAAAAGAAAGAAAGAAAAAAAAAAAGTAGAATTTCATTTTTTTCTTTCATACCCCACAAACAAAACCAGTCAAGATAGATCTATTTTGTTTGCAGAATTTCAGTCAGGATTGGCTGCCTTAAACTGCTTATAGTGAGAGGAAATCAACAAAACATCATTAACCTTTGGGCAGGAACCATACCCAAAAGCAAAAAAAGTGTCATTAATACTGCAATATATAGCAATGATAAGCTGGCAAACATGCATGCGTTCACTCACACACATAGGGACGCACCCAATCATTTGGAGGCCAGCAGGCATCATTACAGAAGTTTTCCACCTGCCAGCGTTGTTAATGTTATTTTTACTTATGAAGCTAATTTATACAGCTTATTGCAGCCTTTGGTTAAAATTACCCACATTATTCATGTACTTTTCAGAATTACAAATAATTTCACATACTATGGGGATAGGGAGCTGTGCAAAGCAGCTCTTCCTATACATACCAACAAAGCCCAGTGCAAATCTTCTCAAACGTATTTATTGAAGAATTAAAGCTGTTTGCGTATAACAAATTGGAAATCTGTGGTGCAGAAATATTATGCATAACCTTGTAAATCAGATTAACTGGTGTTCCTTCTTTCATACAATAAATTCCATAGGGAGCATCTGTTCAAGGCAGTGCCTGGCGACCTGGCACCAGATCAGAAAGCTTGCTGCTTTCTGCACTAATTTTGGAATCTGGTCCAAGTGGGAGCATCATTACTTAAACTCAAATCTATTTTACACTGAGATTAACATGCTGTGATACCTGCTCATTGTGGTCCATTAGTCCTTGTACCGTTTGAGCAATCAGCTGTGGTGTGTTCAGCAGCTCAGTCTGCTCAGTTTGAAATCCTAATATGTTTCATAACATCAACATTCAACACCGTTGTGACCCTTTTTTAAGCAAACACACCATTACAGTTGATGAGGCAATTAGAAATGCAAAGAGGTCTGAAAAATCAGAGAACCTTGTCACAAGAACTAACCAGGTTCTTAACTAGTATTTCTTTGAATTTAACAAGAGAAATACTCATTTATTATGAAAACTATGTAAAAGCTATTGAAGAAATATCTGTTTAAGACTAAGGATGAATAACTGTAGGGGCAAACTGTGAAGGAAGGGAATGGGGTCTTCATGTCCTCAAATAAGAAAGGAAAATGAGCTTTAGAGGTAACTGACTCAAGGGAAGGATACAGAGTGAAATTCTGTTATGCACCTCAAGTATGGTGGTGCTCTATTTCTTTGCCTTTATGGTGAAGCTTTGTTTAAACTGCAAAACATAATCTAGAATCGTTTTTGTAATGATGGAGTCACTTGAAAGGCAAAATGTTTAAGTGAAGCTTAGGATCTGGACAAAGGGATATAAAGGACTATGAAGGCAACAGGCACCTAAGCCGTACTGAAATAACAGGATAATTTTTGACCTAGTTACTTAAAATGAATAATAACTACTCTGGAAGAGTCATCAGTTTGCAATAATGAAGGATTAGATAATATCTACCAGTAGTCCAACTAGTCAACAGTGGTTGTTCAATTACGTAATAATGGTTGAAGAGTAAGAAACGTATTTCCTTACTGTTGGGAGGGGTACTGCAAGGAAATTGCATAGCCAAAACGAATCAATGTCTTTGTTCTAATTTTCACAAATTACAGGTTGAGTGGTCTCTGTATTTCAGCAATGTTTCAAATCAAACATTTGTATTTCCTGCATCAATAATGAAAAATGCATCTTTGCACTAAATGCTTGCACAAGTTTTGCACAGCATTGAAATCCTACAATAACCTCAGCTGAAAGCTTTATCTGTTGACAAGAACTTGTTGGGAAAATCTGATCTGATATATTCCTTATCAAACTTAATAACAAATCAGCAATACACTTATCAAATGAGGACTTCTTATATGATATTCTGTCTTCACACTTCAAGACAGATGTGAAGATTGACCTAATATTCTTTTCATTTTTATGTCTAAATAACATCATTGTGTACTCAACAAACAGTGCACTGGTTAGAAAATAACACTGCAATTTGTTGGAGCTGAGCAGGGACAATAAAATCTATTTATGTTTTAAAGTTTTATAGTAATTTTGATTACATTTGGCTAAAAGAAAGAAAAAAGTCCTTAAAAAAACCAGTATACCTTGAACAAATATTTTGCAAAGGATTAAAATTCACTTAAAATTATTCAAATCAAGTCTACTTGCCACTGATAATTCTTAAATGACGTCTAGTTTGAAGATTTGTTTTTTCTTCATCTTAAACAAGTGACCAAAATTCAATTAATAACAGTTTTGGCTGTAACTTCAGTAGTGAAAGGGATACCAGCCACTCCATAATAAAACCATTAAACCTTCAGAGATTGTACTGGGCCATCTAAATGAAGATAAAGGAAGTAGTCTATCACCTATTGTTTACAAGATATCATTAGGAAAATTTATTTTTTTATTTATTTTCCCCTAATGCACAATCAGCCAGTGGAATGAAGCAAGCTCACAGAAACATGGGAGGAAATGTTTCCCAAAATAAGAAAAAAATTTCTGAATAGCCCAGTTCTTTCATGTGAACCTAGTATTAGATTTGTTCTCTGGCTCAGTTTCCTACCCTTAATTGGGAGACTAAATCATCTCCTTGATGAAGCTCTCACTAGAGATGGAAATTTATTTTTAAGGGTGAGAAACAATCTTTTTCTGGTCCAAAAATACATTGCAAATCAAGAAGTTTTTCCTATGAGGAGAGGGAGGGAGGATTTTCTTGGAATTAGATTAAAAAATGAGAAAGACAGAGGTATTCCCACTTTAGTCAGTGGTTCAGTAGTCAAGGTACTCAACTGGCAAGCAGCAGATCTGGGCTTCAGTCCCCTCTTCTCTTCCCAAGGATATGTAACCCCAAATCACTTTTCATTTAGGAGAATTCCCTGACTGCAGAGTGAGAAGATCTGGACTGTAGTGTACTTAAACTCATTTGATGATGGTCTTTCATTTTGTTAGGAGCACAGCCCTGTCTGATTCTCGAGGAACAGCCACAAGTTAAAAAATTATTCCCTTCGTGTGTTGAAAAAGAGTTTTATAGAAGGACCTGGGGATGAAAAGCTGGACATGAGCTGGCAGTGTGTGCTTGCAGTTCAGAAAGCCAACCATATCCTGGGCTGCATCGAAAGAAGTGTAACCAGAAGGTCGAGGGAAGGGAATCTGCCCCTCTGCTCTGCTCTGGTGAGACCCCACCTGCAGTACTGCATCCAGCTCTGGGGCCCCCAACATAAGAAGGACATGGACCTGCACGAGCGGGTCCAGAGCAGGGCCATGAAGATGATCAGGGGGCTGGAGCACCTCTCCTACGAGGACAGGCTGAGAGAGTTGGGGTTGTTCAGCCTGGAGAAGAGAAGGCTCCAGGGAGGCCTTATTGTGGCCTTTCAATACATAAAGGAGGCTTATGAGAAAGATGGACAGAAACTTTTTACCAAGGCCTGTAGTGACAGGACAATGGGTAATGGCTTTAAACTGAAAGAAGGTAGGATTAGATTGGACGTATGGAAGACATATTTTATGATGAGGGCGGTGAGGCACTGGCACAGGTTCCCCAGAGAAGCTGTGGCTGCCCCATCCCTGGCAGTGTTCAAGGCCAGGTTGGATGGGGCTTGGAGCAACCTGGTGCAGTGGAAGGTGTCCCTGCCCATGGCAGGGGGGTTGGAACTAGATGATGTTTAAGGTCCTTTCCAACCCAGACCATTCCATCATTTTATGATTCTATGATGTAGCATGTTTTGGGTGGGATTCTTTGGATGTCTGAAAATAAGGCAACTAACCAAACCAAATTTTACACTCTACAACTCTAGCCACCTCAACTAGAAAAAAAGATGTGTAAGATAAGTAGATGTATCACCTTCTGCAGCTGCTGGTTCCACTCCATTTGCTAGAGGTGGAACACAGTGCCCAGGAGGATGCCTGTTAAGTTCCCAGCTAACAAGGTTAAGATTCCAACTAGCAAGTGCTATAAGGGACAAACCACCTATCTTTCCTGTGTAAATAATTAGTTGCCTGACATTTTGCAAGTCCTTTTATTTCATGTGACTTTATTTCCATTCTCATTCTTTGTTTTTCTTGTCTAATTAGAATTACCTATTTTAGAAAAGGGACTCTCTTACATGTCTTTGTGTCATGCTTAACATGGTGAGGCCAAGATCTTAGCCGGGGTCTCCAAGAGATGCTTAGTACTAGTTGTATTCATAGTAATAGTAATTAAAGATACAGAGTTGAAGGGTATAAACACTTAGCACAACATTGCTTTGTCAGCAAAGTAATTAGTAAAAAGGTCCCCCCATCCCCTTTCTGTCTCCCTCTTTCTCTCTTCTCTTACATATCTGTGCCACCTTTGTACTTTGGAGAAGTTTCCTTTGGTTGTCTCGTCTTATGAACACTGCCTGTTACAGTGCACCACGGTCAGACTATTCTGAATATTGATTGCTGCTGTGGTGTGGCTTGATTTTTATGATCTCCATTAATATCTGAAATCAATGCAATTTACCAAGTGTATATGTGATGAAAAGGACTTTGTCTTCCCCAGTCAGCCCTGAGCCTTGTTCCTGATAGGAAGGGCAGATGAAATCTAACCCCGGGCTGAAATCCTGAAGAATGCTGTCATTTCTTTGTATGCAGTACTTAAAAAAAAAATCCAGAGACTATGGCTGGTTTGGTTTTGTTTTGTCTCTTTATAATTTTTTATTTTATTTCTTTTCTCCCTCTTTCTGGGATTTACCTTGAGGATTTTTATAAAAGGCATTTTATAATGAAACCCTTCATTGTTGATGAACACTGTCACCAAATTCAGTATTAGGTGTTTAAACAGGTCTATGAGGTTTGCAAAAGCATTGTGAGTTAGTGGTTTTGAAAAGATAAAAATGAAAATGAAGCTCTGAGGAAGCTTTAAATATGGACAGAGAAAAAACCTTCTTTGATATCTCAGTCTATTCTCTGCCTCTTCTTTCTGTGTGCTCCTTAGTAATAGTTCATACTAAACTAAGTCCAGGCAGGTTTAGATTTCAGATTAATTTGTAGAAACTCACAAGGAAAGTATCCTGCCACAGTCTTTTAGACCTAATTGTGACCTTTGTGTATATCTCTAGAAGAGATGTAACATTAGGTAACTTTCTAGCCTTTTAAAAAATATATGCCCATTCTGGAATTAAGATAAAAATTAGCATTAGAGATTGATGGGAATCAAGTTTCTAATATTCTGATTTTTAAAAAATTCCAGCTCTGAAGGAAAAGTAAAAGTTCTGAATTCCTTAACAAATGGCAATTCTCTAAAGAAAAAGACTACAAGCCATTAAAATATTTTCCTTCAGCATTACTGGAATGTTTTGTTTTATGGGATGATTTTGAATGTTTTGGTTAATTTGTACTTTATTATAACATATCTGATTTCAGTTATTTAAAAATGTAATGCATACTTTACAAAACAAAATATATTTACCTGCAATATGCATCATATATTATAGTGCACAATAAAACCTATATTCTGTCGTTTTGGTTTAAAGGAAATGAACCAAAATAAGACAGGCTGACATTTCTGAGGCAATAAGGTAAACTCTTCCCATTAAAAATTATGGCAAAGTTAATATATGCTAAAAAGTATAGCTATTGTTTTTAAAAAACTGTTTAATTTAGGCATTTTAGAGGCAGTTTACAAACAATTTTAGTATTCTTTACTTTTCCCATTTTCTTGCTTTGGGTACTATTACCAGTGATGACATTATTATTATTATTATTATTATTATTCCAGATCTAGGAGTACTTATGACTACTTCTGCAATGATCTTATCAAGCTAGACACCACACAAATGTTAAACAAAAACTTAGTCCTTAATTCACATCTTTTAAGACCTTTGTCATGTATTTTATGATTTATTTCACATAGGGGAGATTACTTTTAATATTGCAAATTTTCTTTTTCTTTTTCCTGCTAGTAGTTACCACAATTGTTTTCCAAATGATTTATACATTTAAAATATTTACATTTGTACCTTATTGTTCTAGGAAATGGATGGTATTTCATGCCCTGAATTTTCAATCCTAGACTTAACATATCAACTCCCATCACAACTTCTGTCTGGCATGCTATGAGTGAATATCCTGCTGTCTCATATTTCGTAGTTTGCAAGAGACTACATGTGTAAAGTTGAAAGTTTTGTTGATACAATCAGTCCAGAAAAAGTTCTGGAGAGATTGCTGGATCACAGAATTCAGCATTGTTAATCAACTATAGGGAGAAGCAAAGCAGAAATATAATTTTAATAAAAAGTGGGCAAGTACCACCAGGAAAAATTAAGAGTACTCATCCTAGATTATGTTTTGACATGGTACGTAGGCTACTCACAGTGGAAGATACAGATTAGATACTCCTCAATCAGAGGGAACAGAGATTGCATTTCCAGCATCCTTTCTAAGGGTCCTAATGAGACAATATTACTGGCAGTTTGGGGAATAAAGGTCCAACAATTAGCATTTTTCCCCAGTGGAATAATATTCAGAAAAATTAAGTTTCTCACAAAGATTTTAGGGTGACAGAAATCACATTTTTTTTCCTGAGGTCTAAGCTAACAATGAAAAAACAATAAAACAAAATACAGACTGACAAGTCACTTGCATTTTTATTTAATGATATCACATTGCCAAATTATGCATTTTCCTTCTGCTTTCTCTATTGCCTTTGTTATTATCCTTCCACTCAGTCCAGAATTTTTAGTTTATGACACAGTGAGCCTGTTTCTTTTCCCAAATTTCTAGCCAAGTCACCAATATCTTTAGAAAACTTTACAATGTTTCTGTATCCTGGCTGGCATCCTCAGCATTGTCCAGTTCAAAGTCACTTGCAAGTTTCATTAACACGGTTTACTTCCTCTTCAGATCATTAAGGAAGAAGCTAAATATGATAGATGACAGTGTTTAGCACATCACACGAAGCCATCATCTTTGTAGTTGAGCATCTCACAGTCAAAAGAGTTTCAGGTCCTCTGATCATTTTGCCATCTGCTCTTTGGCCAAAAGGCTTCTAGTCCATGTCCTTCCAGGAGAGCCCAGTACTCTAGAGTAACTGCATACTTTTTTAAATGCTCCCCCCTAAGAAAAAACTATCTATCTTCAGCGTTGCTGCCTGCAAACATTTTGCTGATGGTTTTCCTTCCCACACCTCAGCAAACAATAGCAGTATGTAAAGCAAGAGCAGTGCCCAAAACACATTTCCTTTACTATCAATGGCATCCTTGAAATCATGCCAATTAAAGGGCACTTGACAAGGAGATCCGGCTAAATGAGCACAGACTGATCTTCCTGAATGCTCTGAACACTCATTAATCTGCCATGCCAAGTGCCAATGCTGATCCTGCAAATGCTGAAACTTCCAATGTAATGTCAACTATACTATAGGATCAGTTCCCCTTTGCTCCGTTCCTGCCCCCAACATTGGCATTCAGATTATGAAGAACCTTCTTGAAGAAAATTCGTTTGTCCGTGAAAAATATGGCATGGCTTCTAAAGGTACTGAAAGTAAATATTATTCCAAAAGGGAATGAAGAGACATCAAGTCTAACACTCCTGTTCTCTTACTAATATAATGGCGTAATATGTAGTAATGGGGTGGAGGAGAAATGTCTTAATAGTCATTTGATGGCCCATGGGAAACAGCCTGGCCATTTCAGTCCATGCCCAGATATATTATTTTTCCCACTTGTTTCATAGCCTGAAGGCGATTTGGGTTTTTTTCAGTACTGTTTTTTTTTTCAGTACAGGGTTTTTTCAGTAGATGAGTGTGCTATAGAAATGTTTTGCTACTCTGATACTGGATCAGTCAATTAGATACTATAGAGGGAACTATTTAATAAAACTATAAATAAGATGTTAGAAATTTGAGTCCAGAATTTCCCCCAACTGATTATTTGTTCTACAATTTCTATATTTTTTCTAGTTTATTTTCCAGCTTATTATTTTGGAAATAAACATTCTTACATAAACAACCCTCCCACCCACCACCAACCTGTCCCGCCCCCCCCCCCCCCCCCAAACAAACAAAAAAAAAAGATGGAAAAAGATAAAAATGGAGGCTAGGCACTGATATTATTATAGGCAGAGGACTAGAAACTTAAATAAAGTCCTAAATTTCCAAGTGATCAAACTATCTTCAGCTACAGCTGTTGTCTTCCAGAAAGATTTCAGGCTAGATGCAGAAAGGAGCGTATTTATCTCAGAAGCATGTACTGCAAAGTCTGTACTTTTAGGTTCCTGATCCTCATCATGGGATACCTATCTCTGTGTTTGGTACCCAAGCTCTGTCTAATACCTGAATAGAGAAAGATACTTGAACATGTGGTACAGAAAATCTTTATGTTAACAATGCACAAGAGAACAAGGCAGATACAGATCACAAGATCTTTAAGTACTACTGTTCACTTGGTTTCCTAGTCTGGACCTTACCCTGAAAATAAACTTATTTTCTCTTAAGACATGGGTAGAGGAGGAGGCTAGGTTTTTTATATCATGGCCTAGTAACTACAATATGCTTCCAGGACATACTGAAAATTTAGGTCTCATTCCCTCCTTAGCCTGAATGTGTTCAAATTCATATGCTTCAGTTTCCAAAAAAGTGCCATGCTCATCAGTGTATAACCTATTTTTCTTGGAAAGAGCGTGGAAAAGACATATACAAAAGAAGTGAGACCATAATTCATCCATCCTATTAAAATTATTTTTCTGGTTAAAAAATAATTCAGGATGTGTGAATCATTTGATGTAAAAGCATCTTACATGTACTTGGAGACTTGAACGTGAAGAAGACTTGATTAATAGTGACAATTTCAAATCTAGGCAGCAGTTGCTTAAGTATGTTAGGATTGCATTTTGTTCAAGTACCTAAATTCTGCCTGTCATACTCTACCTCATGCTAGAACAAGTAAAAAAGAATTCAGAAATTATAGAAATTTCTAGATATTAGATAATGACAAATTCTCAAATCATCTGGTTAATCTACCTTGCTGAATTGATTGAAACAGTATTGAAGATTTTAATACTTCTCCTGGAGAAATTTGGCATATGTATAAGGTTCCAACGGACTGAAATGAAGTAACACTACCTATCCTGAAAAAGAAGTGAGGAAAGAGCTCAGCCAACCTAATTTAACTTCTGCAACAAGTAAACAATTGTTCACAAGAAATGGGCAATTTCATTCTGGTGTCATAAAGAAAGGACAATATGTATTCTTCAAAAATAAATCATACCAAGCCAACCTAGTATCCAGTTCAGAGCATTTGTGAAGAATGAGTGACTGTATCTTAAAATCATTGAATTTTTTATTAACACACATGAACAGTCTTATAAGCACACTAAGAAGATATGAATCTAAACTTCCCTGTGTTAGGTGCACAACTGACTTTAAAACTTCATTCAAACTGTATTTCTCACTTGTTAGCTTTCCTACAGAAGACATAAGCTCAATGGCCTTCTTAGAGATCTGCTTGGAATCCATTTTTTAATTGACATTTCCAACACTGATTTGGATTATGATAAACAGAGTATGGTTATTAAATCTGCAAACAGTACCATGCTGGGTGAAGCTGCTCCTAGAACAGAATAATCTGATACTTAAATACTGGATAAGGAATGATCGACTGAGAAGCAGTTTTGCAGAAAACAAGACCTAGAAGATTAAAATGGATCACAAACTAAACTTGAGTCAACAGTGTCACTCCATTGTTAAAAAAGTTAAATAAACTGAAATTATACAAAAAGGTGATATCTTTTAGAGATATGAAATAGTCTTTAAATTCTACCCTGCTCAGGGAAGGTACAAGATGGAAAAGTACCATATCTTCACAAAAACTGCACATCATCCTGGATGGACAACATGAACTAATTGGAGATCAAACAGAAATGTGAAAAGAAGCGTAGAAAACAGGACCATCAGAGTAAAACTGGACTTGTTTAGCCTTAAAAAAAAAAAAAAAAAAAAAAAGAAAAAGAAAAATCAAGTGGAGGCATGGTGGTTGTCTCTTTCTGAAAACATCAATCTGAGAAGCTATTGTCAGATTTGATAGGACAAGATATAATCGGTTTGAATTGAGAGAGAACATAGAAGAACTAGGGAAGGAAAACTTAATGAAAAGACTAGTTTGGCTTAAGACAGATTGTCCAGGATAGAAATGAAATCTCCACTACTGTAAAGAGCTTCTAAACCAAAAATTATTCTGTAATTATTTAATAACTAACCATTCTTTTGCCCTAGGGCAGCTTAGTCTGAAATTGAGGAGATCATATTCTTGCCTTCAACCCTGGTCTATTACTATCTTTTCCTGCTTCAGTTTCTGCATCCGAAAGCTGAGGATGGCAATGTCCTACTTGGTAATTCCCTCTGAAGTTACAATTCAAAAGCCACCTGTACCCCTAACATATTCAAATGCATTTTTCAAATAGTCTTCTAAGGTGCAATCTTTGTTATCCACCAAAAGGAAACAATTATCCGACATGTTCCTAAAATGAGACTATCTCCAAGAAAGTATTTAGTCACACAGTATAGGGCTTCTCATCCCACACAGTATACTTTAAGAATGATTAATATGCCCCAAGAAACTTCATATTATCGCCTTCAAAATCTTTTGACAAGCACTCCTGGGAAATGCAGTCATAGATCTGACTTTCAGTTACTATTCTAAATATTCATGTATTGCTGATAGACCTCTCTGCTCTCAGAGTTCACATGGGGAGAGTCACGAAACCTACTCTTGTCCCAAATGAACGTGCTGAATATGAATGTGCACACCCAGTTAAAGTGAAATTGGGGTGCTCTCTTTGGAGTAGCCTTGCCATCATCTACAGTTACAGTGCAAAATATGAGGTGTTATTATAAAAAAAGATGTTAGACATCCAGAGTGATTGTTGCTATAATAAACACAATGTGGTTATTGTTACAGCTAAGCCAATGTGAGGTTTTGTGAGGCAAAACTGCCAGGTTACATTCGGTCTGTTCAACATAAATGTGCCCCTCATTACTGTAGTTATCTGAGTTTCCCTCAATCTGTAATAGATTTATTCTTGCACCACCACTGTCAGGAAAACCTTTTTACCTCCATTTCATGAATGAGGACATAGGACAGAAAGAGAGGCACTTACCAGAAAACTCAACAGATTAATTGAAGGCCTTCAGAGTCTATCTAACTCCTGAATTATTCTTCTTTTTGCTGGATGACTTCTGGTAGTGCTCATCTACTGCAGCAGCAGAACAGGACATCAAGTGTATTTCAGAAAAGAGCAGTTGCAAACCACAGCAGAGTTAAGAATTAATATTACATGAAGGCATGTTCCAGGTTGTGAATATATAGAAGTGTGATTTGTTCACTTGTAGAAGGGGCCAACTCTTTTGAGAGGTATAATAACTAATAGCCTAAGTCAGAACTGGGACTGGGTCCAAATACCAGTGAAGAAACCCCAGGCAGCTGCATTCCTTGGGAATTCGCTACACTCACAATGAAGGATACGGGATCATAGAACGAAGTGTTCCCACTGCAAAGCCCTCTCCTCTCTGACATTGCATTTGTCTCCTGAAAGGAACAGCCTCCAGTCCGACACTGCCAGTCTCATGTGTCCTCATTTTTATCTGAAAACCAAACAAAAAATGAAAAGTATAACCCTAAATGAAAATGAAAGAGCAGTTAGAGTATGCCTGGAGTTCACTGGGAACTGTGCTTTCATTAATGATTTCATTCTGAAATGAAATGATGAAATGATACAGGAAATATCTAAGGGAAATGTCTTAGGTAGATAGAAAGAGATATTTCACAAACAAAACTACAGAAAATTTTTAATGTCTCCAGTCTGAAAACAAGGAGAGCAGTCAGAGATGGCAGCATGTTTCTACAAAAGCTGTCAAGCTTAAAATCCTTTAGCAGACATTAACATCACGGAGGACTTCAAACGTTGCTCCGTGGACAAGGCCACAGAGCTGCAGACGTGCCAGTTAACAGGATGGATCAAAGGCAGCGTACAGAAAAGGCTGTTTCCAGACTGTTCCCTTTTCTCACATAACAGCAATGTTTAAATAAGTCTCTCTTTTAAAGTTATGAAGTGATAATTTAAAAATAAACAGATGTGAGGTGCATTAAACTGTGAAACTAGGTCATCATTTTCTTAAGAGGAATGAATTTATTATTTCAAAATAGACAAGAGAAGATGAGAAAGAGAAGAGAAACTTAGGTGTTAAAGCGATACTTCTGAGCCCTCTTAGATGAGGAGATAATGAACAGATAATTTAATGAAGTACAGTTTTGTTTGGTGTATATTGTATGTTACTTCACTAAAATAATTTAAACATTAGTTATTTAAACAAAGACCTTATGAATGGAGCTGGTCTAAATACCTTTGAATTAAAACTTCTAGTCAGGAAACACCTAGTAGCGGAAACTTAAAAACTTCACAGAAAAGAGCTTAATTAATTTCTTAATTAAACATGTTGAATTTATTTTTAAATGTAAAAATATTTCAGGGTTTTTTTTAATAAAAATAAATTAGTTTCCTGATTCAAAATACATATTTTGGTTTTATTTTACATTGTAGAAGGTAATATGAGGCGTATATGAAATGATAAAATGGTCGATATCTGAATTACATATTATAAGATCATTTCAACAAATTTTTTTCAATCAGACTGAAGTAAGACAATTAGAAGTGTGGGGGGGGGTTGGTTAGCTAATATTTTTGTGATTATGAAAACATTCCTTGTCCTCAGATGTAAAAAATTGAAAATCTCAAACCCATTCACAGATAAGGAAATCAAGTTTATAGCCAGTATGATGTTGTGGTAACTAATGCTTCTTTATATTGACACATCCTGAATTGTACTATCTTCATCTATCAAGCCACCAGGATATAGGTAATCCTTTCAGGTCTGAGTTTTATGAACACTTAGCAATAGATAAATGCTGTTCAAATTGCTTTCAGTTTGAATAGAAATGATGAACATCCAAGGAAATAGATCTATGAGTTCTCCATGATCATATAGATAGCTAAGGACAGAGTCCTAACTGCAGTCATCAGTGGTTTATGTCCTTTATAAGGCCTTAGCTGTTAGATCATGCCCTCTGAATCACTTTGAGACTGTCTGTGCTTAAGGAAGTCAGGTACAGCAGTTTTAAGGATGGAGTAAGTAGTATTCTTAAATTAATCACTGAGGGAATTCTTGCCCTGTGTTGCTCCTTTGCTGTTTTCTAGTTCTCTGACACCTCTCCAAGCCCAGCCAACATTGCCTGGCTCTTTGCTTGAGTAGCCATTTCTTTGGAGAACCCTTCCCTCAACACTGTCGCTTGGTTCTGCAGGAGGAGCAACAGATAAACCTTCTTGGCAACTCCTGTCAAAGAGCGTAAACTCACAGCAAAACAAGTCTTGTGTGAGAACTAAGTGCACGTAACAGGCCATATTTTTATCAAGAGGTCTTCCATCTTGGCCGCATACTGTGCTGTGCCTCAGTTCTGCAGCGGCCCCATGAAGAAGCTCCATAATGTTTTTTTTCAGTGTGTGGCTCCAGATGAGGCACGGTGCTGGACATGCAACACGGGGTCGTGCTGAAGGAAGCCTGGTCAGACTTGTTCTGGGTTGGTGTCCTTTCACCAGAGCAGCATTTGGCTACTTGTGTTCCAAATGTTAGAGATTTTTTATCAAAAAGAGTAGTACCCTTGCAAATGTGTGTGTGTGTACATAAATAGATGTATTTCCATGAAATCCAGACTTTCAGATTTAATATCTTGTGAGGAAAGAGCTCAAAGGCCTTGAAGTTACTATCTAGCACTGAAGATAATTGAAGAGGAAAGCCCAGTCTCTGAGTAATTAAAGAAAAGATCTGGTTGGAGATATTTAAGCAGAATTTATTTTGAGGAGCTATTATCATTTCAGGTATTTTTTAATGGGATGCTTTCAAAACAACCTTTGGATTTTAATTTTTGTTGTTTTATACATATACACTTAATATAGAAACTGAGATCCCGTTTTAAAATGATTTAAATAAAATATTTTGATTAAAAGAACACCGGTTATGATTTTTTTCAACTTTCAGCACACATAGACAGCTCCAGAATTTCAGGCACATGTGATTTGATTTCATTTGGTTTGTACTCTTTAGAATGAAATAACACTCTATTGTCCTGATCTATTTGCAGACATAACTGTACCAGGAAGGCTGTGATTTTCATAATGTTATATCAGTGGCATGTGGTTGCTGTAGCTGCTCAAGAGACTTGGTATTATGTCCCCATTCTTAGTAGTGATGAAACTTTAAAAGGCTTGTACAGTCAAAGCAGTTAAATGTGGACAATATCTAGTAGATACTATTGGTGTTTTACCATGATTAATTTGAATTGTAATATTCAGAGGCTTCTAATTTTTCCATTTGGGAAACTATTCTACATCACCATATCCTTGACTTTCAGGAAGATCATCCTTGTAATCAACCAACACAATGCCTTTCATAAATATCTTCCATTAATCCCACATGCATTTTCAAAATTATACCTACTGAGATTTTTTTAGGTATTTCTAGCAAAGTTCATCCTATTGATGCCAATGAAAGCTAGTAAAAATGAAGCTCCGTATTCCCTGTATTGCTTGCAAAAACATCTACTGAGAATTTTAACCTGACTTGGCTTCTTTTCTGTGGCTCAGGTACAGCATAGATATTCTGTGTTTTGCTCTTCCTTGTCTATAAAAATGATGGTAGCACTTCTGCTTAAATAAATATGCTTTGTGATGGTTAGGATTATTACCAGCTAAATGAATGACATACTGAATTTCTTCAGTTTCACTTGAGCCTCCTCTTCTTCTACTTTGTGAATTTTCACCATGTCCTGCCTGAATCCTAAATGTCTCCTAAAGGCTGATTCTCATCTTGTTCACTGAAACTCTTATAGACCAAATAATCACCTGATAACAATTTGTATATGCAGCTAATGATAAAAAAGCTCTTGTATTTAAAAAGAAATGTGTGACACCCCAAAAATACCTAGACAGTAGAAAACGTAGTTCATTATTCCATTTGGCTGTGGTGACTTTTTATCTCGTATTGATAACCTTTAGTGTGATAGAGCAGATGTCAGTGTATTTTGTTTATTATTTCAAGATTAAAAACCTTGCTGGTTTGCTCCGTAATACAGATAAGATCTTAACAGTTTATGTTCAGATAGTTTAATTGCCTCAATTGCTGAGCAGGAGAAGCAGCATGAGCAGCCTGCAGTTTGCCTGACCCTTTTCTATCAGATTGAAGTATTATTATGTACTGTACTATATTAAGCTTCATCTGGAAAAAAGCACAATCTGTTCTTTTTAAGCTTCTTAATAGTTTCTAGTACTGATTCATTGGAAGTGGAACTAACAGATTGTTATAGTTAGACTGTAGGTGGGGATGCATATGCTTGAGTTTTGAACAAAATTCCAACTCTGAAGCAGGGATAAGTCTTTTGCATGATGATGTAATGGATTTTTCTTTAAACATGCAAAGACATATGGGAGTAGCTTTTAGAGCTGGGCTTAGGGCCAGACATTCAGGTAGGCAATATGCAGGATTCAGGCTGGCATTTTAAAAGAACCCAGCTGCTAGTTGTTGCCATGTGTGTAGGACATATTTACAAAAGCCATCAACAGCTAGCAGCTCGGATTACTGACAGACAAACTTTCAAGAGGAGATGAACATCCAGTAAAAAATTGTGATACCTTCTCCTGCAGAGCCAGTTACAATATAGAGGTGCCGGTTTCCAAACACCGAAATGGAGATGGAGTTTGGTGGGGGAGGAAGAGCTGAATATAAATTGACCATATTTCAGCTCCAGTTTGTGTTGTTTGCTGAGTCTTTTCTGCTAAACTAGAAGTAACCAAACTAAAGTAAATCAATCCCTGCCTTCTGTTTAACTTTTCCTTAGGATCTTTCTTTAAATTTAGAAGTGGAAACAAAACAGCTACATGGATAAATTGCCAGGACATAGGCAGCTTCCATCGCAGAAGGGGGAACTCACAGAAGACATTGCTCTGGTTCCAGCAGAGGCGTTCTGAATTAATTTCATTTGGAAGTGAAACTACAAACTCCTTCTCAGAGTCAGGCTGCATAAGTCCTCACCTTGTCCATCCACGTGTGCAAGTCCAGAAGTCCCTGTATCCTCCTCCTTGTGTCACAGACCTGGCTGAAGAGTGGGAACTGCCCTGTGAGCGCAAACTTGCTCTTGCTGTGGCAGTTTTAGTAGTACTACTATGGAAATGCCACAGTTCAAGAATCGAAGGTCCATGGGGAGCCCAGTTCCATACAGAAAGCATGGAGACGCTTTTCCATTGTGATCCTCGCATCTCATCTTCTAGGAAATGATGTAATATAACTGCCGCAGTTTCCCACTCCCATTCCCTCAGTGCTACATGTCTACCTTCATGCACGTACAGGTTTTCCACAGAAAGAAAGATAGCTCAAAGGAAATTCATCCTAATATGTGGTACAAAGGAGTTTAGCAGAAAAGATTGTCTTTTTCCGTCAGAGTGTTCATTATCCCCACAGTATAGCTCAAATTAAATATACATACCTCATCAAACCTCTTGCACAACAGGGGAATTCACTATGAATAATTAATTAAGTAGAGTTTAATCAGCAATGATCATGACAAAAGCTCCACTGGTGTATTTGTACGAGGGTCTTGAAGCAAAGCTACCTTCTGTTTTCATCAAATCTCCCTTGAGCTCATGCCATACAGCTATATTTTTACCAGTTGAAGAACTCAGTCACTCTCAGATTTGGACTGCTCGGTTGTTTTTCTTCCAAATGTTAAGAACATAACACTTTGCTAAGTGGCCTTGGTAGTTTAACATGTTTCCTCTCATTTTGGATGACGCATTGCTTTCTGTATGGTTTCACAAAATCTCCCTGTCTCGATACATGATGACACCATGGCATTTGTGCCAGTGTAACCTTTATTTGACTGGAAAAGAGTTAATGTACTTTGTGTTCATTGCAAGACCTACTATTTGTCAGTACTGTAATTAAACCTATTCTCAGCTTTATAGCAAGACTCGGGGTAAGAGTTTGTACATTTATAACACTTTCAAACAAAGAGTGCAGTATCTGGAACATTGACGAGATCCAGTTCTGTAAGTCAGTTAGACCTGGCCATGACTTTTCCATTGACAGTTTTTTGACAGAAAATGAAGTCTTCAGAATTTCAGTCTCTTTGAGATATAATATGGAACAGGTTTTCCTCAAACTTCCAACCTCTATGGCAAAGTTTGATATGGGTTTTTTTTCCTTTTTATTTTCTCTTAGGAAAAATGAAACAGAACATTTAATGTTGATCCAGATTGACCTAAATGAGAATAATTTTAAACAAAAAGTAGTGTATTTCCTGTCAAACAGCTTTATTTTATTTTAGATGGCCTCAGGGCCCAGTGGGAGTTGTTTGTGACTGACCCCCATTTTTCCTTCAGACTGACTTCTGAGGTATAATACATCTTTCATGAGGCACCACATTTTTGACCTCTAGCTGAACTGTTTCAGCATCTCAAGGGAATCACTTGATGCTCATGTATCACGGGAAACATAGTTTTCCCTAAGAGCATGACACATGGGGAAACACTGGGCACCTGATTTACAACTCCCAGGAAGTATTGCAACAACTGAGTTTAAAAATCCTGTGACATTTTGTCCAGGCACAATTTGCATAGTAATGGCTTTTCCATCAAGCCTGATCACAGCAGGGAGGAAAATGAAAGTCATATTAGCTAAGGAGATTGGTATTCAAGGTCTCAGTGATTCATTCCTGATGTGAAACAAAGGTAATGGCATTTCTTCTCTTCTGGTCTTTGTCTCTTTTGGCTATTCAGATGGTAAGATCTTCAAACTGGAGACTGTTCTTCACGTTCATGTACAGTGCTGAGCCCAACAGCCTCTAAACTCTAGCGCCAGGGCGATAGGGACGATTTCCCAGGTGGGCAAGCTGAATGCTTGGTGGCTCCAATGTCCAAGGTCACAAAACCAAATGACAGCCCAAATCCAATTGTCTGATTCTCACTGCTTCACATGCATTTTTACTGTCGGTGCTCTTATATACTTGTAGCTATGCTAGTAAAAGAAAGCATTTTCCTTAGAGATTCTTCCATTTGCAAACTAACAGAAATAAGTGAAGAATCAGCAGTTCCTTGCAACAGCGTCACTTTAACACTCTCCGTCTTACTACTCTACTCACTGTGTTTCTGTGGAATATTACTGAGGGGTTAAGGCAATATTTTGGAGAAGGATTTCCTGCCTCAGAGGCCTTCTTATTTAAATGAGACATGAAACAGATTTAGACAGCCAGATGGAGGAGCACAGGGAACCAGAGAGACAATCCCGGTCAGGATGATTGTCAGTGGTATCAGTACACCCACTGTTTAAGCACTGTGACTTTTATGTAGGCCTGGCAATGGAGAATTTTCCATGGTGAGACAGAATAAATAACAATAAATGCATCTATCTGTTAATATTTATGATCGATCTATCCCACAGGGGAAGAATAGATTTAAAGAAATTATGAAGTTTTTCCTGTTGTGTTGGTAGACATTTCATTAAAAAAAACCCAACACAGTAGTACAATTAGTCCATCTGCAATCCTGTGATCTCTGTAATGCTAATCCTCAATTTTGCCACCCATTCTCCCAAGTCACCAGAAGTTCTTTCTTCATAGGATAAGTTTTACCTTTCAGTGTAATTAAAAAAATCGTTGCTTTTCAGATTGCATTACGAACAAAGTCATGTTGTTATGAGTCATTGTTTTGTTTTGCTTATATTTAAAATATTTATTCTGAACATATATTTTTAGATTTTCTGAAGTAAACCCCAGAGCACTTGGCCATATTTAGTCAAGAGAATCAGAATAGACTGTGCAATTTATACATACATTGTTGTAGACATTTGGGACCAGATCCTCAAAGGTATTGAGGTACCTAACAACCTTTTATTTCAACAGTGATACAGGCTCCTGAACAGAAGTAAGGTTTCTGGGAAAATATGTTGATCCTGACTTGAAAAACGGATTAATAAATTAAAATGTTAATGTTATTTTGTTAAGATTGGTACACTGATCTGTATGCAGATATGTTACATATTCTTTAAAATATTTGCAATTTCCAAACCAAGAAAAGCTTCTGCAAATTTTAATATATGCGTATGTGTTTCTGTTTGTACTTAGGAAACTATGGTGAAAGTGGAATGGAAGCTTTCAAAGATATGGCGGCCAAGGAAGGGATCTGCATTGCACACTCCTACAAGATCTATAGCAATGCTGGTGAACAGAGCTTTGACAAGCTGCTGCGAAAGCTTCGGAGCCACCTGCCCAAGGCGAGAGTGGTTGCCTGCTTCTGTGAAGGCATGACTGTGAGAGGGCTCTTAATGGCTATGAGGCGCCTGGGACTTGCTGGAGAATTTTTGCTGCTGGGCAGGTGAGTAATACTGCGCAATTATAGCCAGCCTTTTTACTGAGTAGGGCAAAAAAACCCAGGCTAGTCCAGCCAAGCATATGTAAAACACACACTCATGGTCTCTCCTATACATGCACGTATCTAAAAGACGGAAAATAACGTCAGCCATGTCGTAATGGTACATACTGTACAAAGACATGCGTCATTCTCATGGCATGCAGGGCAAACGCAAGTCTGTTTGGCCAGTCTTAATAGCATTGTGTAAGGGCAGGCTGACACACAACATTTGAGCTGTATCATCCATTTTGTTCACTGCAGTTTAAAATGCATCATGTACACAGACAGCCTGAAGCTATGCCTCACTCAAGTAACACTGTGTTAAGAACTGCTGATGTGGCCTCTGGGTGGACCTGAAATAGATCTTCCCAAAACAAAGTTTGTTAACCATCACCTTTTCTTCCTGAGCCAGTGTGCTGACGTGCATACTGTCCCAAAAGCAATATATAGGTAATTCTTTCTCTTAGCTCAATGATATCAGTGGTTCCTTCCCTAACCACCAAAGGGAGCAAGGAAAACTCACTCACGTGTGTTCACCCAGCAGAAAAAGACCCTGGGCTAGTAAGCAGAGAAGTAAAAGATATTGATGTAAACCTAATGGGATCTTTGTATTTGCCACATATTTAACAAGTGGACCCTAAGAGAGATGAGAAAAATGGTGTACTTACCACAAAATGGAGCATACCAGGAGGCAGCTAATGTGGCCAGCTGCCTTTCCAGTGCATTATTAGGATGACCTGATGCTGCCCCAAGCATGAACCCTACAGGAACACAAAATGGTGTCAGCAAAACCAGATGTCGTGGTGAGACCTTCAAGGAAACTCTATTCCCAGTCTGCCCTGCTGCACACAGCTGCCTTTCCCCCTTGGGCAAAGGGGAGAGCAAACAGGCAACAACAGGGACTCCTGCCTCTGCCCTTACCCTTTGGCACCAGCCTACACTTTGGCAATTTCAGATGTGAATTTCTTAATTATTTCTATCTTACGGCAACTGTGTCCACCCTTCCTTTCAAATAGATTTTATCTGTAGGCTCTTCCATGGATTATCTTGGTCCTTTTCTGAACTGACACCCAAAGAGACCACAGACCTCAGGGTGAGATTTACCTAAACATATTTAGATGTCTACAATTTCGACACTTCCATGTGGGCTAGCTATCAGGATTCCCTCTATAGTTAATGGAGAAAAGTAGGACCTTCTTAGGTCCCTTGTTTGTAACGTGGACATTTCAAGTAGCCCAGAGAAATCACATTCTAGAAAAGGGCTTGTGCAAAGATTCTCTTGATGACTAGCTTTAGTGGAAAAGCCTACTTGCCAATTGTTTAAAGAGGAGCAAATGCCACCTCCACTACCTCTAGCTGAATCTGGTGCCTCGTGACCTTTGCTGTCTTCTTTTATCCTAAACACAAGAAGTTGCCAATTCTCTGCAGCAGCACCTAGATTTAGAAGCACGTAAGCGTCATTTTCAAAAAGTATGTTGGCTCTTAACTCCTCCAGACTCCAAACCATACTCAATTTTGTATGGGATTTGTTTATGTACAGCAGTGCTAAATTTAGCCCTCTTAGATGCTTTTATGAATAAGGACTTCAGGAACAGGTGATTGTGAATAAGAATGGAGCAATACAGCTTAGCTCTTCAAAAAAGCAAGGTCTAGAGAGAACTGGCTTTGCTTTTTTTCAGTGAAAAATACCTGCTTCTAGCTGCAGTGGGAGTTGTCATGCCTAATTATAAGAAAGTTGTTATTCAGTATAAGACTTCCATTCGGTAGATTGAAAGTGATAGCTTCTTTCAGAAGTCTAAACTGTAAACTGTTTGAAGTTAAAACAAAAATCCTTAATTTTACCGGACCAATTTTTGTGTGTGCATGCCTGTGGCAGTACTATACAATTTATTTGTGAAAAATGTAGCATGAACTGGAAGAGTTTACAAAGAATGAACAAGAGAAGTGCAAGGATTTTTTTTTTCTATCTTTTCTATTTATTAACAGAGAGAGGTTCCAGGGTAATGGCTGAGAAGTGGCTACTTAGACATAGGTTAATTTGTCCCCAGCCAGTAGCTGCTGGGCACAGGTATAAACTAATTGCACTTACCTTCATCCAACCAGAGCTTTCCTATGGCTGCATCAGACAGACGGAGTGATGTAGTGTCTCTACATATGGCTCTGCACTTTGGAGATCCCGAGGATCTAGGAGCCTTCCGTCTCCTTTCTGTAGACTTGATTCAGATTTGGTATTAAAAGCAGCTATAAGCCAGAAATAAACAAGTTAGTTTTGCCTACTGAGGACTTTTGTTTGGATTTGAGTCACCCTTAGTCAGGAGAGTGGACTGGTTTATGTCCCTGCAGTGCCGCAAGCCTCATGTGCAGAGTGTGGGATGTTGTGGAGCTGTTACGTTACACAAAAGTGTTCGTTCTTACAGAAATATTCTCCTTCCGCTATGGGATAATCTCGAGGCTTTGCAGCAGAGGGGAAAGAAAAAAAGCAGAAGAAAAAGCAGAGAACTTGCAGGAAGGCTTCTTGACATAGAGGCGATGCAAGACAATAACATCATTGTCCATTGATGGCCTGAGTTCCTGTAGGGTTTTAAAGCTCCATTTTCCAGAATCTTGATGTGCTGTGTGCTCTCTTGGTTCCAGCTGTTTGGCTCTGTTGGCTACGAATATTTAACTATTGATCCAGAGCTAGGCTTGTTAGTGGCTTCTGTGGAGAGCAACCTAAGGCACTGACCTGGGATGGATGTGGCACCAGGACAAACCCAGACCTTACAAGCAGATTACGTTGGGGACTTTTTGGTGCATCATTTATATAGGGGAAAAAGGTGTTTAGCAGGATTTTGAAAAGAACAGATAGTTCAGAGCACTCAAAGAGGAAAGAGCTACATCTGAAATAGAAGAAGGGTCATGCAACAATTTCTCTTGTGAAGTTACACAGGAAAATGGACTAGGGTAAGATTTATACTTTCATTCATGCTCTGATCCTGGAGTTGCTCTGGGCTGCCTATTCAGCTGAGAAGGTTATAAAAGGACACTCCAAGTTTAGGGAGAGTCCTTGTGACTGAAATGCAATGGGTTCGAACAGAAAACTTCATTTACTAATGGGTATTTATTTGTTACCACCCAAACGCTTTTTGTTTCCTCCTTGTTCTGTGAAATGCAGAATTATTTTATTTCCAAATGCGCAGAAAGAAGTAAAGTCACAAAGCCACACAGTAGCTCTATGGAAAACCACAGGAAATCAACATTTCCACTTCCTCTTAGCTTTTTTTGTTCCATTTCTGTTTTGGGTTTACCTCTAATATTTCCAATCTGAAACCTTGCAAAAATACTGAGATTTTTGGAAGCTGTGGATTCCTCATAGCACCTGTTTTATGCTCAGGTAAACAGAAAATGGAATGGCCAAGGAGAGTGCATATCAAATAAATCACCTTGTAGAGCCCCAAGGGGAGGAGAAAAGATATCCTTCAATAAACACTCCACTCTTGACATACTATGCAGTTCCTGAAATTGCATTACCTGCCTGTGACAGAGATGAAAGATGGCAAGTCATTAGTGATTGTAGCATTCCAGACCTTTTTGATTCGTGGAAAACATTTTAAATGCTTAACAAATATTTACCTCATGCATGTTGAGGAATTGGACTTAACCTCAAATAAAAAGGTGAGTGTGCTGACTTTCAAGTGTGAAAAAAATGTTATTTTAACCTAACTGTTATTCAACTTAATTGAAATATGGACACCAGGCTTCTTCTGTTTGTCCTTATTGCTTCTGTCATGCACAGGTCATATGCCAGGGGATACCCTTACAGATAGTATTCATTAGAGAATAAATAATACATTCACATAGCAGAATAGCTTTGGAACATATTTCAGAGAGAAATATGGCGTATTAATTGTGTAGATAAAAACAATTTTGTTGTAGGTGATTTTCAGCTATTCCTCATTTTATGTAATAGTCAGCCTCAATAGATGACATTTTCTTTCATGTTGTACATACACCTTCATGCTACTCCTCTTGACTGCTAGTTTCTGATGGTTGGACAAAACCTCTGTGATAACTCTATCCAGTGATAATTTTATCTGATGCCTTTCATCTACAAGGATTCCAAAACATCTCTTGGAATGACTAAATATTTTAATGCCAGGTCACATGATTTTTTATAATACAGTAGAAACTATTATCTACAACCGAAATTTTGCATATTGACTATAGCTGTCCTAAATAAAATGGGTTCAGAGAACAGTACCCCAGTACTGGATAATTTTATTCTTTTTTTGCTTGTTGGCATTATTTTATCTTATAGCAACTAATACCTTTGGGATGGGAGTCGAGCACAGTGTTGGTGACAGCACTGTTAGGGATTGCTACCAAGAGGCAGTTTGGACACCGGCACCCTGTTTTGGCATAGAAGAATGTTAAGATACATGGTTGCAGGCCTTGCATGCCTTTTACCTCGAGACAGGAGACCTGCCCTTGGGTGGTTTTGTTTAGTAGTATAGAAGTAGTTATTGTACAAATCTGCAGAGCAAAAGACAGAATTTTTGCAAAGGATTCGTGATCCCAAATGCAAGACACGAGGGCTTTTCCTGCTTTAAGGAGATGTGAAGGGAAAGGAGAAGGTTAGATAGAGGCATATAGGGATAAAATGGCTTGCTCAACATCTCCAGCTTCCAAATAGCATTCCAGAGGCAGTATTGACCTACAAGGAATTACTGGGACTTCCATATTCTTCATGTTCTAGTATGTGTATTGCGTGTCAGATTTATTCTGGTATTAACTACCTTGTTTGAATAAAGAGAGGTTAATTAAGATTATGTGCACTTCCTTTTTTATAAAATGACAAAATTAAACACAACGAGCAAAGAAATCTAGCAGAGAAGGAAATGTTTCTTTAGACTCTAGTACTGGTTCTGATTTTCAGCCGTTCAGCTGGAGAAACATGGCCAAAATTTATCAGTCTGATTTAATCTCCGCATGGCTCTTAGATACTTCTTCAGTCAAGGGTTTGCAGTAACAATATAAAATTGTGTCTTGGTTACAATATCTGCAGCAATCGAATGGGAAGTCTAGAACTACAGGGCATCCCACCGAGTTTCTGCGCTTCTTTGAAGTGCAATCAAGACTTGATGACTATGTCCTTGCGAAGATTAAGAACCACATCCTGCATTTTCACAATTCACTCCATTCTGTGATATGAAAAGGGCTGTGCCTCAGGATAAGGGAACTCTTTCAAGCATGCCGTCGTTGGCAGAGCATGTCCGGCTGAAGGTGAATGAGGGGACGACACCAGTTCTAGTAGTGTGATGATCACAAGCAATTCAGGTGAGGCTCTGGGAGGGCGCAGAAGGCCCAGTGAAGCAGTGCCCGTTCTTCTCAGAACAGCACATGTGCTATCTAACTTTCACAAATCACCTCTCCTAATAAAAGATACCTGCTTAGCTCCTGAGGAGATGGATTGGAGGAAATCGTTACTGATTCCGAGTCTCACAGATGTTGCAGCAAAAAGAGCTAAGTAGAAGGTGAGTCGTAGAGAGGACGATAGGGAGGGAGAATAAAATGTGGAGGACCATTAGTTCCGAGAAGTCCCCAAAGTAATTTGGCTGATAGGAAACTCAGCAATATATGAAGAAAATCTGGTTAGCAACCGAAAAGGGCAACTATTGCTGAAGGAAAATTAAAGCAAGATAGATGATCTGAGGGAAATGAGTTCTTTTCAATAATTTAAAAAGAGATCTTTTGTGACACTTGTAAAAGTGACTGTTGGACGAAGAAAGATCTCGCTGCAGAGGATGTAATAATTTCCCTCCTGAAAGTATGCTGTGTGGTGTGGGTTAGCATGCCTTTTCCTGTGTTTGTATAAGTCCAACTGGTGGAGAAGTTCTTGTAAAATAAATGAGGATATGAAATTTTTCAGACCTGAAATATGCTCTAAATTAATTTTTGGTTATTTCTGCTGCTTCAGAAAAATTAATCAGCCAAAATTCTTCTATCTAGAATAGTCCTAACTGGATAACCTTTGACAAAAATGTGGAAGCAAAATGTAAGATAAGTGTGCAGATGCCTTCTCCAGGGACAAAATAAGCAGGTGAAAAAATACTTTCAGCGTACACTTATGCAAACCCAGCCTATATTAGGAGTCTACTCCCTTTTTCTTCAATCCACAGTAGATAGGAGCCTGCTACAGCCTCACCTGAATGCTGTTTCCTCTGAAGAAACTGTCTGCTGCCCACTCATTTATTTATCTCTCAGTTCTCTTGCTCAGGCATCAATGTGTAGCCCAAGGAAGCAGCTATCATATTATACCTAGTAATTAAATGCACTGCAATTAGCAGCATTAAGTTGGAATCTTCATTGCCACCCAAAAGACAAAGAACTTAACGGTAAAACAAAGGTTTGATTTTCTAGAGCTGTAAAAGGAATTAGGGAAGTGAAAAGCTGTCTTCCTTCCTATATCCAAACAGTGTCCTTAGAGGTAAAGCAGATTAGAGAATAAAGAATAACTTCATTTTGAAAAGGAGCTTTGTGGTCTCCATTTACCTGGCAGCCTTGTAGCTCAGAGACCCCCAAGGTGAGCAATAGCAGCCCCCAGCTGTGTCCTGCTGCAGATGGAAGCAGTGGAGTGGCTGGCTAAGGCTGTTTGTGTAATAACTGAAAGGAGCTTCGTTTTCTTTCTATGGTATGAACCACAAAAGATTAACGTAAGTAAGGACCCCACAAGCTATGTTTGAGGATTTTAAGGAGATGAGCATGGCAAAAATCTGCACTGAAAGCAAATCAATCAACCTAATTTTCTTAATCTTTTTTTTTTCTTTAAAAACCTTTTTTTTTTTTTTTATTATTTTTTTTATTTGGTATCTACCTGACTTGTTTCTAATAAATATTGCATCCTGCAGTCCAATTTCACAGTCACTAAGATGGATGGAGGTAGTGGGAGATGGGAGTAAACTCTAAGCATGTTTGGAAGAATGTCTTCATTTTGCCGTTGCAGGAATTCTGGGATGTGTGACTGTGACATGGTGTCAAGCAAACATCAGAGAATTTCCTAGTGTGCTTATTGGCAAGTAAGCACACCTTCTACTTATGTCAATAAGAGATGTGTATGTCTCTGAGAGGAAATTTAGGTCCTACGCATCTGAAAACATAACATTAGAAAATAAACGTGGCTGTATCAGGTCAGATCAAAGGTCTATCAAATCATTGTAGTGTTTCTGGAAGGGGCCAACAGCAAATGCCTGGCAAAAAGTGACAGCAGGCCAGGATGGAGCAAAGCTTCCCTGAGCAGTCTTAAATCTACGACTGATCTGCAGTTCAGGAACCTCCTAAATCGAAGTTGGTGTCTTTGTAAGGGAAGCCCTTGTGCAGTGCACTGCTATGAGTAAAAAGGAAGAAGTGCAGACAGGGGTAGATTATGAATGAAGAGCTTAGTCCTAGGAGATATGAGCTTTAATACTAGTTCTGGCACTAGATTTATTAGTGATTTTGCATGTGTCATTACATGTATATGTCTTTGCTTTTTCTCTGTAACTGTTTTTCATGACTACTTTAGACAGTGAACAACTCAGCTAGACACTGTATTTTACTATGTAATTGTGTTGCCCTTTGGACTACCATCTCCAAATATTTTTTGATTATTCAAGTACTATCATAAAGCAACATTACTTCAGTGAGGTCAATAAGCATTCTTGCTCAACAGGAAACAAATAATTAGTTGACATTGGTAATAAATATATCCTTCTCATGACATGACAAATCATGAGTGTGTCCAATTAAATGATTTACTTCCTGAAGGATTTGATCTTTCTTATCTAAAACTGGCATTAACAACCAAGGGAAGGTAGCTATTTCAGTCAATACACTTGAATAGAGTTGTGCCTTAGCACTGTAGAAAATGTCAGTGGTTAGGAAATCAGGATGTCATTCAAGTCTTTCAGTCCTGCACTGCAGGTTCGTCTCTGCCTAATTCATGCTTGATCCATCTTGGATGGATCTGCTTACAATCTTTCAAAGATAAAAATTCCACAGTCTCCTCAGGCAACTGTCTCCTATGCTTAACTACTCCTTATACTTTTCCTAATGTCTAACCTACCTTTTTAAAGTGTTTTTTTAAGCTCATTACTTCTTGTCCTATCCATGTGAACAAAGGAAGCAGGTAATTCTCTGCCTTTCTAAGACTACCATTTATATATTTGAAGACTTATGCTTTCCCTTAACCTGCTTTGACAAGTTTCAGTGTGAAAGGAAAACATGTTTTACACTTTGGAATAACATGAGATTTCTATTCTCCCAGTGGAAATGAGACATAGGGAAAAGCACAGAAGAAGAGGTAGCAAAGAATTCTGAAGCATTATATAACATTTGTTTTCACTGCAAAAGGACAAATCCATGAGATGACCTACACAGTTGAAAAACAGACAGTCAGGCAATCTCAAAGACAGCTCCATATCGCCAACAGACCCATATTTGCAGTTCTGCATGAAATCAAGTCAGTGGCATTGCTGGGAAATTGTGTCCATTTGTGGGTTCATCTCTGTTCTCCCACTAGAAATATGTGCTTCTGATTTTACTTTTGACTTTAAAGCTCTACTCTATCCAACACCTTACTAGAACTCAAAATGGGAGAAGTCTACGGGTGGCTCACTTAAGATTGCTCTCTTCAAATATGTCTTCTGAGGTGATAGGCAATGCCCAAAGAGAACTTTCTGATGTGACCCGATTTTGAGGATGAAGGAGACTCTTCCAAGTCTAAGAAATTAAATTTAAAATACTGTTGGAACAATGTAAACTTTTTCTATTTAAGCTTGAGAAAAGATGAGATGCTTTCTTCTCCAAAACAAGAATTCAAGAGCAGAAAAGAAATTAAGATGTTAAATTCCAGCACTGTTATTCTACCATTCTGTGTAGGATACATGATAAAAGGTAACTGTTTAAAAAGTTAAAACTAAGACTGAAAATGTGATCCAGTATATATTCCTGGAAAGATTTCAAGGTAGTTGGAACAGGATGAAAGTTAGTATTATCCTTGACTTTTTCGTATCTTCAGAACAGGTATAGACTTTTGGTTAATAAAGTTAAGTGAGCCTAAAATAATCTCCATTAAATGCTTGGAATATATTTGTCCAAAACCCCCTCCAAACCTATTTCTGCTCCTTTAAAACTAACATTGTGACAAATAGAGGTTTCCTGGAAGGTACTGATTAGCGGTTCAGGTCTGTTTCCTTTCTATTATCTTTCTCTGTAACATGTGGGTATGTTATTTTCCATTTTCTTTTTTTCTCTTTCTTTTTTTGATTTATCTGCATCATCCCAGAGCCTGCACCTAGGAATAGTGACTCACTGCACACACACAAACCACACAGATGTCTGGATACAGAGAAGGTATTTATGAGAGGGGAAGACCCTGGGGTTTGTAGCTCCATGTTACCATCTCCTGATAAAGAGCATCTGTTCCAGATCATATGGTCCAGGAAGTCTCTTCTCTCGGCAAATCTGCCATCAATTCGGTTCACATCTTACTTACAAAGGCCCTTTGTGTAAATAAACGGGAGAAAAGTGTGTGGCAGAAAAAAGGAAAGAAATACTGGACCACTGGTACGGTATTCATTCAGTTGTCCCAGCTTTGCGGCTATTGTTACACGTGCTCCATTTTTTGGTTAGAGAAGGAATGTGGGAATCAGAAAGGCAGAGAGACGCTTTCCTTAACTCCACATTTGAGATGATTTAGGAGTACTTACAACATCCCGAAGATCTGAACATAAAAACATTACCCATGCGGCAGAGATTTATACCGAGGAACCCATCTCACTAACACTGCTGAGTGATTATGGAAGAATCTTACTCGGAGTAATGAAAACTTCTGATTTGTAAACTTGTGGTGTAATTCATTTTTCTATCACTCTATTAAAATGACGAAGTAGCACACACAGCAGCACATTTCCCCCTCAGTATGGCTGAATTGATAGTTTCTAGTGAAGCCATTTTGTCTCCAGAGGTTAAGGCTGAAGGCGACTGATAACGTGGATGAAATACCAAAACACTCTAAACCTCATTCTGGTGGAATTCAGTTCACTACTGCCTTGAAAAGACATTATAAATCTTGGCAAGAAGATACTGCTTTCAGGAAGAACAGATAAAAAAGCCATGTACTATTTCAAGGAATAAGGCCCAAGCTGAATACTGTTGGTCTTTTTCCTATTAATTGGAAACACGGTAATAACAGAATGGATTAAATGAACAGTATTTTAATTAGGAAGGCAAAGTTAATAAAATAAAATAAAATCTATATTTACCAAGGGGTCATATCCTTCAACCTTTATTCGTGCTGATTAGTAACAATGAAGGAAATGGAGACTGGCTGAATCATAATAAGTCATCTCTATCCTGGGAAAATGTATAGTTATAAAACGTGGTGATTTAATACATTTTAACTGGTATGCTGTTAAACATTCTTTGTCTCTCAGTGCTGACAGTGCTGATGTTAATCTTGGATGCTGACACTTTTTAACCATGAATGGCTAAGCTGTGTGCTGGTCTTGGTTGAGATAGAGTTAATTTTCTTCATAGTAGCTAGTATGGGGTTCTATTTTGGATTTGTGCTGAAAACAGTGTTGACAACACAGAGATGTTTTCATTCCTGCTGAGCAGGGCTTACCCAGCGCCAAGGGCTTTTCTGCTTCTCCCCCCACCCCACCAGCGAGGAGGCTGGGGGGGCACAAGGAGTTTGGGGGGGACACAGCCGGGACAGCCGACCCCAACCGACCCCAGGGATATCCCAGACCATAGGACGTCATGGTCGGCAGATAAAGCTGGGGAAGAAGAGGAAGGGGGGACGTTGGGAGCGATGGCGTTTGTCTTCCCAAGTCCCGTTAGGCGTGATGGAGCCCTGCTGTCCTGGGGATGGCTGAACTCCTGCCTGCCCGTGGGAACTGGGGAATGGATTCCTGGGTTTGCTTTGCTTGTGTGCACGGCTTTTGCTTTACCTATTAAACTGTTTTTATCTCAACCTGTGAGTTTTCTCACTTTTACTCTTCTGATTCTCTCCCCTTTCCCACCGTGGAGGGAGTGACTGAATGACTGTGTGGGGCTTAGTTGCCAGCGGGTGTTAAATCACCACAACTGATTTTTATATAGTTATACCAACGCATACCACAAGGAAAATTATTCCTTATGTCCTAGCAGTTAAAACAAAGTAAGTTAAATTGTTTCTGTTTGAATAATTTTCCAAACTCTGCATGTGTTCAAAGGTTTCAAGGTTTGGCTAAATTGGTTCACTTTTCAGAGCCAAATGTGCATCACCTGGAGGTTGTCTGAGTAACAAAAAGTGCATGTTAACCACCCACAACCTGATTTTACCTGAGCATTTCTGACATGATGAAAATTATCCTGTAGCATGTAGTCAGCTCAGCGATATCTTGAGGAGGATGACTGTCACAAAATGCAGGGCTTGATGTTAGCTGTACACTTAATAGAGATTTGGGGGGGGCGTGGGGGTGGTAAGCAGAAGTAGTATACTAAGATGTGTTATTCAGTTACTTGCTCTGACCACAGATATTTATACAAACATCTGGAAACTCCTGCATAAAAGTGAATGTCCAGAAACCAAAACACTAAATGCAGGTTGTTCGTCTGGTTTTGTTGATAGCTGATTACTTGAAATTGCCTTAATATAATGAATACGTAGTGGGCTGTTTTTGATCAAAGACAGAATTGCTTCTGAAGCTGTCATCTCTTAGCTGAAACTTTTGAGGTTTATGTGTCTTTTTTCTTTTTACTATAAGATATATAACTGATATTATGTAGCAAGAATAAGAAAATAGATAGCTTAATTATTTATGTAGCAATAATAGGAAAATAGATAGCTTAATTACTTATGCAGCAATTGCTCTGTCAGAAATCTAATTAGTTCTTGCTGCTCCATAAGTCCTTGTCATGGGGGATCTCCCAGTACAAGGGCTTGGGTAAAGGTAATTAGTGTTTTCTAATCATCTCCCCCCGTTATTTTACACTACATTGAACTTAATACACCATTTTCAGCTACTGGCAGCCAGAAGCTCCGTGACAGTTTGCTATTTCATTCTGGTTGTGCTCTTGTAGCCAGAAGACTGAATGATTCATACTCCACAAAGCATTAACTTCTCTCTCCAACTGAAAACAATAGGGCCAAAGAAGCACCCTGGGAAAAACAGCAATAACAAACAGCAGCAGGTACCACAGAGCCTGTGTTTCACTCAACTACAATAATTCAGCTGGGAGGTGCAGAAAGTCACACCCACAGGAATGCGGTCAAGGTGTTTCCAATCGACCAGTTGAAACTACACGTCTTTCTTCTGAGCTCTCCTCTGAAATGCCCAGGAATCCACCCAGGGTCAAGATATAGATCCCAGGCAGGGAAACAAATCGTTTTTTTCTGAGGCTTTCTTATAGCAGGCGGTAGTTGACTGTTGCACTTCTCAAAGAGTGAAGCCCATCTTGAGCTCAGGGTATATCCTCTTCTATTCTCTGAAACGAGTATTGTCTGAACCGTCAGTCATACATGTCAGAGAAAAGGACTTATTTCTCTTCAAAATAAGCAGTAACAGGTTTAAACCATAATTTCATTTTAATTCAAATAGATTTTTATCTGGATATTTATAGCACTGACAGAGAAAAGCAAGATTCATCTCACCAAAGGCCAGTGCTAAATTGGTCTGAGCTCACTTAATTAGTCAGTGGAGAGATGCAGGCATGTGCACAGGGTGATTCAAATCTTAAGTAAGGTAAATTGTCCTCTGCTGTCCCCAGTAAAGGGGATTTGGGGTGAATACATTCAAACACCTGTTACATGCTGAGAATCAAGATAAACCTTGACCAACATATCCCTCTCTCAGAATGCATATTGGCTTCTTGGAAAAACAAAGGTGTCATTGGGTGGGCAGATATGAAGTGCTTACTTGGGTACAGGTTTAATGGACACCCATTCTTTAAAAGTGAGGAAGGTCTATGGAGGGAGTCTACTCAAGGGTAGGAACTTATCCATGTTCAGGAAAGAATTCTTCATTGAATCCTTTTTTCCAGAAATAGTAAATTCACATTCGCTACTTCTGCATCTCAGAAGAGAAATTTCAAGGAAGAAATTTGATTTCTGGTCTTGATTTCAGCCCCACTGATTCTGTCTGGGGATGTTCATCGTGGCATTTCTAGTGGTTTAGGTGGCTGGGAGCTGTCAGAGACAGACGAGGGTGAATCTGGATGCATAAAACTACAAAATACTTTCTAAGGTTGCTATCTGTTCCCTGTACGTAGCAGCTTTAATCACGCCCTCTCCTGCAGGGGTCTTAAGGCAGAACCCACGGTCTCATGCAGTGTTACTGACACTTTATATGCTTATAGCAAGTGAGTATTTACTATCAGAAGAAGGCAAGTGACTTTTAATATTATTCTTGCAGATTGTCTGCAAGGGTATTTTTTGAGCTGCTGTCTTTTGCAAATGAATTTTATAAAAGCACACTGAGGTTGTACATGGCCGTTTTGTTTTTATAATCTCTGTCATTGGTCAAGAACCAGAAAGCTTCATTTAGAGTGTTTAAAACAAACCAATATTTTTTTAAAAGAAATTTATTGATCAGTATTCATTAATGAAAGCACTACATATTTTTAATTGAAACGTTATTACCAACAATTTTTCATTAAAATGTTCACTTTAGAAACAAATGTAAGATTTTATTGTGATAGAAAAGAATTTTCACAGGAGAAGTCCTCAGATCTAATAATCCATGTTCTTTCAAAGTACTGAAAAAAACCTCCAGGAGTAAAAAAAACTTTCTAGAGTTCTACAAATTAAACTATTTTCAGTACCACAGTTGCAAAACTTTGCAGCTAGAAAGTTTTTCATTTATACTGTTTTTGGGGGGGGTTTCTTTTGGTGGACATTACCCTCCTTTCTTGTGATTCAATTCATTATAGTTGTATCGCACTGGGAATGTAGTTCTCATAACTATTCTAACGATGGCATTTAAATGGGCTCTCAAATCAGACGCAGCAGCTGCAAGCAATACCAATAAACATTTCTTTTCTTTGACTGTTTTGGGTGGTGTTTTTTTGTTATTGTTGATTTTTTTCATTCCAGAGAAAAATTCATTTCAGATGAAATGCTAACCTTATTCTATGCCAAACCAGGAGGAACAGTAATAAGTAATGTTTATTAATTAAGCTTCTGTCCATGAGTGTTTCAGGGAGATATATGATTTCTGCAAAACTCTTTTTGCCTTGGCAGCCTATTACTGCTGGGACATGCTTCCTATCAAGATCCACAAAATATCTCATCCTCCTTTAAATCTCTGTTTGCATATTCCTCTCTCTGCTCCTTCTAAAAGCATGGCAATAGTTAGCATACTAAACCATCAGCTGTCATATTACCTCATGATACTATTTATTTGCATTCCCCTATCTTCATGTATTTTTATGTTGGTTTTACCCTTGTATCTGATGTTCTGTCTGAGGATTTTCTGTGGCCTGTGGCTGCAGAGGTCTTAACACCCCAGACTCCTAGATTATGTCTATGAATCATAAGTTCTAAGGTAATAATAATGATAGATTCTACTCACTGCTCCTAGTTAAGTAGTTTCCCAACTATTGGTTTCCGACATTAAAATATTTTAGTCCATTTACTCCCTGTCTGAGCCTTTTACAGTTGAGTCCTCCCTCACATCCTTAAAAAGACATAGAGAGTTTGAGCATTCAGGAGAAAACAGGTAAATCAGTCATTTAAACCAGAGATTTTTCCCAGCCACTCCTCACAGAAGCAATTCCAAACCCCAGAGATGCTGTGCAAATCGCAGGGCACAATTTGTCTTTTATTTCAGAATTAACATCCTGGCTATCTTGTTATTAGATCTTAGAAAAAACATTCCAATGGTCTTTGGTAATTAATTAAGATACAGTAAATGGTTTTCTAAATTGAATTTTGTATCTTAGTGGATATGGTTATTGAAAAAATCAATTGAATGAAACAAGTATCTTAATAAAGGCTTTTCTTCTGCATTTGAAACAAGTTCTGTGCTTGGGTTAATGCTGAAGGAAACTTCTCTGGAGCCTTGAATTATCATTACCTTGAACTAAATACTTTGCAAACAAATGTAAACCTGATTTTGCTGTATACACCTTGCTCTTTACCTAGAACTAGTTTTCTGAAATGAAAAATTCTTGTTTATGAGAGAGTCACAGATTTTATACCATCCATTCAGCTTGCCTTTCTTGTATGACATGCTCTTCAAGTGTTAGGTTAGGGAGACTATGCATTAGAGTCCTGTGCCAGATTATTACTGACTATGTAAGACGAATTTGTCATTCATTAATTCACAGTTCAATTTCAATGGTGTAAAAAATGTGTTGAGGTTAGATAGCTCTGTCAGCGCTGAACATTATTTAAGTTACTATTTTGAACAAACTAACTTAATTCACACTGTTCATTACTGGGATTTTCTTAATAGCTGGACTGTGATTTTTCACTGTTTTGCCTCCATCCAGCTTTATGTTCAGAAACACTAACCAAGAAATTTTTAAATAACCACTGTACAAGTATGTGCACAACAAAACCATTCCCTAGCTTTACAGAGTGAAAATTTAACCCGAAACACCATTTTCAAAAATTTCATATATCTAATGAGAAGACTGGAGATTTCCATGATCTCTTCTTCCATACTTAAAAAACCTAGTACTCAATTTCCTTTGTGAAATTCAGTGAATTTTGGGATCTGAAACAAAAGTAATCTGGAGTGGGAAAAGACTGAAGATAACTGATATATATGACAACAAAGCAGATTCATAAGTGCAACTGAGTTATTAAATTCTTGTCTGCAGATGTTAATGACGTACCTTTCCTCATAGCATCAATATGTTGTAAGGATTGTACAGTGATCCACATTGTTTTAAACCTGTGCTTTGTAAACCTATGAGATTCATGCACTACTTCAAGAAGTCCACAGAAGGTCATTACAATTAATAAAGTCACATTTGTTATGCATGCTTCTATCAACCAGACCCCCAGGTATCTGAATATTAATGTAAATTAATATTAATAAATCTGTATAATAATGCAAAGCATTCAAAGGAAATTGATTTCTCTGTAAAAGAACCTTTCATTTCACCTATTAAAATCATTAGAGAAAGTCCCAAAGAATTTAATAAGATAGAGTCAGGAAGTGAGACAGTATTTCTGAATAATACTCCAAAAAAAATTTCTGGATCTCCTTGTATTTGATCTGCTAAAATGTATTAAAAAGAGTCAAAGTGCCTTAAGTACTTCAATAGCAAAACCAATTTGCACAGCCTTCTTTAACTGTCTTACGTGATTTCCATGAAACAAGCTTGGAGGGTCACTTTCAGTAACAATTAGGACTTTCTAGAATGAAAAAAATAGCATACAAAAAATCCACTACACTGAAATTAAAAAGCGATTGTAAGAATGTGTCTGGTTTTTTTCCCTATTTCTGATCTCCTCTCAATATATTGAAATATATTTGAAAAGTTGCAGAGTTCCGTGCTTATATTTTCAGGAAGAAACTTGTATTTGATGTATCTTTCCAGTATTGGCACTGTATTTTCTTTTCACAAAATATCAGTAATCCTTTGAAATCAAATCAGAAAAAATTAAGCTAAACTTTTCATGCCACATCAAAAGTTTAGAGATTATAACACCTGAAGTGCTCACCAAGCCACTTTCAATCATTTATCAGCAGTCCTGGCTAACCAGGGAGGTCTCTGTTGACCAGAAGCAAATGTGACTTCCATCTACAAGCATTCTTGTAGAAGGAGGATCTGGGGAACTTGCAGGCCTGTCAGTCTGACCTTGGTGCTGGGGAAGGTTATGGAGCAGATCATCTTGAGTGCCATCACGCAGCATGTACAGGACAACCAGGGGATCAGGCCCAGTCAGCATGGGTTTCTGAAAGGCAGGTCCTGCTTGACCAACCTGATCTCCCTCTGTGACAAGGTGACCCGCTCAGTGGATGAGGGAAAGGCTGTGGGTGTTGTCTACCTGGACTTTAGTAAAGCCTTTGACACCATTTCCCACAGCATTCCCCTGGAGAAACTGGCTGATTGTGGTTTGGACAGGTGTACTCTTCACTGGGTAAAAAACTGGCTGGATGGGGGCCCAAAGAGTGGTGGTGAATGGAGTTAAATCCAGCTGGTGGCCAGTCACAGGTGGTGTTCCCCAGGGCTCACTACTGGGGCCAGTTCTGTTTAATACCTTTATCACTGATCTAGATGAGGGGATCGAGTGCACCCTCTGTAAGTTTGCAGGTGACACCAAGTTGGGCGGGAGTGTTGATCTGCTGGAGGGCAGGAAGGGTCTACAGGGGGATGTGGACAGGCTGGATCGATGGGCCGAGGGCAGTTGTATGAGGTTCAACAAGGCTCAGTGCTGGGTCCCACACTTCGGTCACGGCAACCCCATGCAGCGCTAACAGGCGTGGGGAAGAGTGGCTGGAAAGGTGCCTGGTGGAAAAGGACCTGGGGGTGTTGGTCAACAGCCAGCTGAATATGAGCCAGCAGTGTGCCCAGGTGGACAAGAAGGCCAATGGCATCCTGGCCTGTGTCAGAAATCATGTGACGAAGTGATCGTTCCCCTGTACTGGGCACTGGTGAGGCCGCACCTCGAGTCCTGTGTTCAGTTTTGGGCCCCTCACTACAGGAAAGACATTGAGGGGCTGGAGCGTGTCCAGAGAAGGGCAACGAAGCTGGTGAAGGGTCTGGAGCACAAGTCTTATGAGGAGCAGCTGAGGGAACTGGGGTTGTTCAGCCTGGAGAAAAGGAGGCTGAGGGGAGACCTGATCGCTCTCTACAACCACCTGAAAGGAGGGTGTAGCCAGGTGGGGGTCAGTCTCTTCTCCCAAGTAACGAGGGATAGGACAGGAGGAAACAGCCTCAAGTTGCACCAGGGGAAGTTTAGATTGGCTATTAGGAAAAATTTCTTCCCCAAAAGGGTTGTCAAGCATTGGAAGAGGTTGCCCAAGGAAGTGGTTGAGTCACCATCCCTGGAGGTATTGAAAAGATGTGTAGATGTGGCACACAGGGAGATGGTTTAGTGGTGGACTTGGCAGTGTTAGGTTGATGGTTAGACTCCATGATCTTAAAGTTCTTTTCCAACATAAATGATTCTGTGATTCTGTTATATTCAACTTGTCTTCTGGTTGTAAAGTGGGAACATTTTCAGGTTCTGATGAGACAAGAAATTCCACATTCAGAAAGTCCCTGTACTATGGACCCTAAGGGACAAGTTTTACTGGAATAACCAGATCTGTTGCTTTAACCATTGTAAATGTGATTTTTTTTCCATTTTGTAATCCTGGTAGCGGTGCTATTCTTGGGTAGTTGAGGCATATCTGTATTGTATACATTTTCTCACTTTTGACATTTTTCCTTTGATTTTCTGTTTATGTGCATCATCTCTCTGGTGACTCCACCGTCCTGTAAGAACAATAAGTAAAGTAATTGAGAATTATCATGGAAATCTATGTCAGATGATAAATAAGTACTTTACGAATGAATATCTCATGATGACACTAATTTAAAAACAAGCTCTTTAAAATTGTGCATTTTGTTACGGCAGCTGAATTGCTGCCATGCCAAGGAGCTCACAACACAGAGAAGCTTCAAGTAGGCTGAAAAGCTCAATGAAGGAGAGTCACTATGTTAAAAATATCAAAGTGTTTTATACAAGCCTGATGTATCATTGTAAGGGAAATGAAGTGTGTTTGTTCTGAACTGAAACTTGGCTGGCTGTCTATTTTGCAGGGACATTGAGATGTTAACAGGAAGGGAAAAGTTGTTGGATTTTATGTACACTGGATTTTTTTTGTGCCATGGTCTCTTATTCCTTGAATTTGCAAGTATTTGTCAGATGTCTCAGGTGTTATCCTTTCATGTGGGACGCCACGTTTGATGTGTTGGGTCCTGGGACAGCTGAGAGACTGCAGTCCTGGGCTTCAGGTGGGGCAGTGCCACTTCATCCTCTCTGTTGGGCACATGGGTTCACTGACTCTGAAATTACTAGAGTATGGGTATGCTCTTACCCATGATAAAAATGTGATTTCCATGCAGTCCTGTTCACAAGCCTCTTTTGGGGAAAAAAGATGATGATGATCCTTGAGTAGACTTTCAAAATCAGTAAGAGCCAACAAGTATGAAAGATACAGTAGGCAGCATTCATGATGTTTATTTAACATTTGGGTTGGAAACCTATGGCTCCTGCCATAAATCACCCCCTCTGTTGTCTATAAAGGGAAACCAGTCAATTAGCTAATGTTAGACTCTGAGATTGGATGTTTTGAATAACCTTCAGAGTTTTAAATACCTTTAATAAGGGAAAAATGTATTTCATGCATTAAGTCAAATGCATTGTTGGACTTCACTTTCTTAATAGCTGAAAATTATATTGCCTAATTACTAATTGCACTGTTTTAAATGAAGTCGTAGGCTGTATGCACCATATGGGTAAATTCCCCAGTTTTGATTTACATGAAGATGGTCTCTAAGGAAGAGTGTATTCACACAAGTTCAGTGCCATCCTAAGGATCTGAACCTGGACTGTATTTAAACACTTTCAAATGCAGAAAGAGGAGCCCACACCCATCTGCATAACTATCACTGAAGTCACTTGTTCCTGCTCATGTGGAAAGTTTGTGAAATGCTTAAAATCAAACCTAGACTTTGCATATCCTAAAAAGAAACCTGGACTTTTTTGTCTCTTCAGTGTCCAAATTCTGTAAGTAAAGCAGCTGTCCTTTATGCCTATGGATTGCTCAGAAGACATTTGGGTGTTTAAAATCAATAATAAATAAAATAATACATAAGTTCTGTTATGTATGTGACATTTTCCCTAACGGCAAAAGAACCCAAAGGCATTTTCTTTTCCTTCCCCCTTGAAAATTTCCAATCAAACCATTTTGGCCTTCTTTGATTTGAAAGAAATGTCAGGTTTGGGATTTTGTCCTTCATCTTAGAATTAATTATGACAATAGATTTACAACCACTTGCAAAATACTGCTCATAGTAGCTAGTAAGAAAACAATATTCCTATTACTTATATAGATGATGTGTAGACTTTAAAGTGTGAATTCAGCTAATGCAAATTAAATTAATAAGATGCATATACACTTATTTAAACAGCACATCAATTTTCTTTTTGTTGTCAAAAGGCTTGGAGAAAAATCAAAGAGAAGCGTGATGGGGAGATCAGATGTTACATGCCAGTATATAGACAAATTAAGTTGCCGCTACTCATTCTCTGAATAATGATGGATAATGGCTTCTGATATTTTAGGATAAAGGTAATATGAAGAAAAATGGAACTAATGGATAAGAGCTAGAAAAAAAATGTATCTAAAAATGGAAGAAGACATAGTATAATAATATATTGGAAGACAGGGAAAACCTGATACACTAAGAAGAATGTAAACAATCATAAACTGAATGGAAAGGAAAAAATAAACAGAGAAGGTGCAGAAGAGAAATGATGTTAAGGAACAAAGGCAACTACTGTGATAATGAACCAGATCATCAGCTGTGCCTCTACTTGGAAAAAGTTTCCTTAGCAGGAATTGAAATCTTCCTTAACTCCCCTGGGCCATCCCCACCATCCCATTTACACCAAGGAAATATGTTGAGGATTGACAAATAAGAGAGGTTTTTTGTTCATCTGTATGATAACCTCAAACACTTACCCAAATTAAACGGGTGGCTCAAAGTGCCTTCTGCTAGCCAAGAATGAATCTGAAAACCCAATTTCTATTGCACTCTCAATATATGACCATTCATCTTACCACTAAAAGGTTTTAAAAATTCACCATCAAAGGCTACCTGAAAATAATATAATACCACTACAATTTTTATCAGTCATTTTTCTCCAATAACTTCGAAAGAATAAATAATTATCAATGCTCCCAAAGATCTTAATTGGTGGTGAGCAGTAATCCCTATGCCAAGACAAACATTTTAACTCAAATACAAAAGGAGATGTGTTTTGGAATACAGTTTCCACTTGGGCGTGCATGAGAGTGTTAATTAGGTACTGCTGAAACTAACAATTCCCAGAGACATCTTATCACATGAATTTTGTAGAAATGTGAGTTTAAAACCATCATCAAGACTTGAAACAGGTCCAGGCAAAGCTATTACTTTTAAGATGCAGTTTTCGTATTTGTGGTGAGCCAGTAACACATCCCGTTTGACACCAATGGAATGTTTTGCAGCTCAACTTGTGATTATTTAAGTACCAATATAGAAAAGTGGCAACACCAGTTGGCTTTTTAGCTGCTGTCATTTTATATGAGATTTCAAAAAGAAGCAGAGGCAACTGGAAATGACTTCTCAAGAGCTCCTCCATTGTATTTCATTATCACCTAGTGGCACACAAACAAAAATAGTCTGTTGTACATTGTGGAAATTTTACATAAAGAAATTAGGCAGTGTAAGCATGTGGGAATTTTACATAAAGAACTTAGGCAGTGTAAGCATGTCTGTGACCTTGAAGTTGATTGATTTCAATGTTTTTTCAAAAGCTTCAGAGTCACCATGCATTGGCTATGCAGATTTTTTGTGGTCACTTAGCATGTGTTCAAGTTTAAAATCTGGCATTACCAAACTGTAAGTGCTAACAAACTGCAGTTTGGGACAAGACTTTTAAAAAGTTATCCATAGGAGCTGGCTGGCTCAATTCTTTCACTAAAACTGTAGTATAAGCTAAGGTAAACAGACTTACAGATTAGGAGGACAGGTTTTAGTCAACATGTTGAAGCAATATTATATGTATGTTATGTAGACTAGAACTGTTTTACTGAGGTTAGAACAAATCTCTGATCCTTAGAAAAAGTCTGTAAGGGTACTGAGAATGCCTTGGGACCTGGCTCATTTTATTTAATTTTAGCCAGCTAAAAGTTGGATATCTGACCCAAGCTGGTAAATTAATTTTACTCTATGGTAAATGGAAAGAGACATTTCTGGAGGACAATTCATCCTTCCCTAAAATAGACTCCTGTCTTTCCGTCAGCTATAGAAGAAATATAAGATGTCAGTTTTAGATGTTGCAACTTAGTCTGTCTGGCCCCTAGCTGCCACTGGAAAAGGGTATGGATATCCTTTAAGTTCTGTTTTATATCTGCCAGCCTTTTGCAGACGTCTCATATGCTATAAGGTGAAGTAGAAGCCTGTATATACGCAGCCGGATCAAATTCCAGTTGGCAAGATTTGGCTAGATAAACAACTTGCAAGTGATTTAAAGTTTAAAAGGTAACCTCACCCCTACGGTTTTGAAAATCAATCTTTTCCCCTCTCAACCCAAAGGACCTATCGATTTGCAATAATCAGCAAAGAAGCAGTAAAACTTATTTTGACATAGCACTATTTGATAGAAGCACAGTGTCAGCTCAGAGATTTTTTTTTCATGAGTGTTATGTAAAACATATACTAAAATAAAAACTGCGTGGTCCCAAGTATGCAGGAATGCTCAAAGCATAGTGTAAAGTAGAAAAAGAATGAAGGAGGAGGTTCATATAGCAGAGTTATCACCTACCCTAGTAATGGGTCTTTTTAAATACATTTTTGTAATTTTCCATGGTGGCTCTGTTTACCATGTGTTTGGGGACTGAATCTTAGGCTAGCTATTTGATTAGTGTGAACAGCATGGGTATTAATTTGCCTAGTCTCAGGAAGAGAGTAGGCAAGCACTTAAGTCAAAATATAGTGAATAAATGCACTTCTACATGGCTGCATATTTGTCAGTGGCTTTAACCCAAAACGTGAGTTTTGTTTGCTATGAAACAAGCAATAAAAAATTTGTATATGTTTGTTAGTAAAACGCCTAAGGAAATAATCAGGAATAGTGGCCATCATACGTGGCCAACTCTAGAATTTATTTTCCAAAACCTCTTGGTACATATGACTATTTGCATATAACATTTGCTCTGCTTTTTTATTCTTCAGTCTATAGTTCAAGAAGATATTAGAAAGTATTTCATGCATGTGACAGTGTTTGTAAAAGCTTCTGTGTGTGTGTGGGCTTGGGGAGTTACGTGTAGTATTTTGAATATATTCAGTTACTTATTTCTAAACATTTACATGATTTAAACCAAATTTTTGACACTCATCTCCATTTTACAATTTAAACACAGACCTTGAAAAATGTTATGCATATGCCTAATTTTAATTGTAGATAGGATTTGAGGGATCCTCAAGCTGAGTTTGAGGCTTTTAAAGCAATGATTGCTGAATTTTTTATCTTGCTGGCAAGGCACCTATCCAAGTGTCCATTTTCCATCACTGAATACAGCTAGGGTAGGTGAATCTCAGCATCTGATTCTGCCTGCCTGACCTGTTCCTGTGCATAGGCAGTCCAGCCAGGTGGCGTGGCAGCCACAGGTTAACAGAGCCCTACATTTTGTTGAGGCAGTGTAGTAGTCATTCTATGAACAGTGCCAACTGTCTTCATGACATCTTATTAAAATTTTCTAAAATACGTGCATTAAAAGAACAAGGTAACATTAATTAATAAACAAACAAACCAAAAAAATCACAGCCAGGTGGCAAGTCTGATAGCTTTCCAAGACACGCCAGTCAGAAACCGTCTGTTCAGTGTCTAATCACAGGCTAGCTATGTCCAGCACTTTTCTGTTTTTTTATTAGGCTTGTTTATTTCAAATATTTTCCAAAAAGAATATGCTCAGTTACACTTTTGAGAGTCGTAGGAGACCCCATGTTTGTTTATGGCCCAGAATGGATTTTCATGTGCAGTTTCTGTGGCTCCAGGTGCTTCAATGACTTTCAGTTTTATCACATAAAATATTTCTGTTAAATGTATTTGGTGGGTTTTTTTGGTTTTTTGGGGGGTTTTTTGGGGGGTTTTTTTACTACTTAGAGTTGACTGTAAGTATAAAGTGAAGATTGGGGTCTTGCTGTGCTAAATAAAATAATGTGTCTTATCCTTAAATATTTATACATGCTAAGAAGAATTTTGTTAACAGAAGGACAGAAACTTTCAGGGTGTCATTTAACTCTCAGTTCATCCTGATTATAATGGAGTCCAATCAACTGAAGGTAGAGTGCAAAATTAACTTGAAGTGTTACTGCTTCTGAGATTTGTTTTTAAGTGGAAAGGTTATTTTGTATTGGTTTTTAAAAGGTTTTGATTAATAAGAGGCAATTTTTTAGAAGGTGCCTCATCAAAAAGGATTTTTTAAAATTCTCCAACTTGTTGCCATATGGGAAAATAATTTTGACTTAGCAGCGTTTCCTGATAGAACAGAGCACAAAAATCATAGAATCGAGCACCAGAAGTACAACTGAGACCCTGTTTTGCTTGCCTCAGTCAGTCTCCCAGTAATTGTTTATGCTTATCCATGTCCATCTTGGATATTCAGCTCTAAATCTGAGCTATGAATTAAAAACATTTAGGAAAAGATCGGAGAAAAATTATCACCAGCAAACAGAGAACAGGAGGTATAGTAGCAGAAATGGAGTAACAGTGGTCGATTCTGTGTAAATACTCTAACACTTCAGCATTCATTGGCGGTTCTGCATTCAGGTGCTGCTGCCAGAGGTGGCTGTCACAATCTGTGGGTGACACATGCGCACAGGGAAGAGGATAAAGAAGTTATCAAAACTCATAGAACATACATAAATCATCAGGGCCCCAAACGGTAATTCTTCTCCTGCTCCCGCCTCCTTTGAGGATGCAATATCCAACTCTTGATCTGCAACGATACAAATCGCTTCCTTCTCACCTCACTTCAGGTCTTGTCTCCTTTTACACACCCTTCTGTAACACAGGGAGTGCAGGAGTCAACTATGCAATGGTTTGGGGCTGTGTGATGCACTTCATGCATGACACAGTTGAGCCTCGTGTAGCCCGTATCATCATTCTAATCAGCTGCAGCGGAGAAAAAACATGGGATATATGACTCAACCTGAAATGCTGCAAACCATGCAGGGATGCCATCCAACCTCAGTTGCATGTCCAGCAAAGGTAAGCGTTCTTAAAGAAGCTGGGAACCTGACCCAGTATCTTGTTTCGTCAACAGTTTATCTTCTTTGTCCCATCTTTCCCCAAGTTCCTGGCATTGTGTTACTCCAGGGAGCCCTCTAGATTTCTTGGTCCCTTTATTGCAGATGACTGCATTTCTATGGATAAGTGTATTTCCACACGTCTTAAATGAATTTTCACTGTTTCACCATCTCCTCGTTACCTAACTATTTCTCCCTCAACCTCTCCGTTTGCTTAGAAGGCTAAATGTTTCAGGCAGCCCTGTCCGAATCTCTGGCAACAGCAACTGTAGCACTGCAGGCTGCAAGATGCAGACGCCTCCTGAATCCCACTGTAACGTGCCGTGACTCAGCAGTTCAAGTGGGTACCAGCCCTCTTCCAGTCACGTCAGGCCCAGCAGGCTTAGTTTAGGGCAAACATGCCCCCAAGGCAACTTGTGCACGTAATTTGCACTAGCGCAGAGTCTGTGTAGGGTGCAGCTGACTCGAAGTCTAATGAGCTGTGTAATTTGCTCAAAAAGGCTTATGAAAATAGTTGACTACCTCAGAATATAATCATACATTTGTGTTACTAAGTAACAGATGTTGCTGTTATATCATTTAAATTTAAATAATGATTAATCTCCACCTACACCAGACGAAATACAATAAGTCATAAATTTACCTAAAGAAATTAAATAGTAGAAGCAACAACTCAGATGTTTAAACACATGGCAAAAGATTAGCTTACACTTAGAAGGAGTGGCCTTTATCTCACGGTCAGGGAAGAGTGGGTTTTCATTAAAATTCTCTGGTTTTATATACCCCCTCAGATACTTTTGATGGGGAAAGTGAAACCTGGATCTATTTAGTAGAAGTTTTCAGAAGGCTGAGATTTATTTTTTCTGAAGCTTTAGTAACCCTCATACATAAAATTTTTAATCTGAGGCAAAAGCGGAAATTTCTTTTTTTTTTTATTCTGCCTGAAGAAATCACAACAATTTTCCTAAAGACAAGTGAGATTAAACATGATTAAAAGTCATACAACCTTTAAACTTTACTAACAGCAGCAGCAGCAAGCCATTCTCTTATATGTAAGTGCATAGCTCTATTTAAATCACATTTTTATACACTGCTACAAATGAAAACAGCTGATTTTGTCACACAGCACATTAAAAGCATTGAGAGTTACTATAAGGATACTCAGTAGTGGTGACAGATAACTGGAGTGCTGTGTCCAGTGCAGGGCTTTCCCGTTTGAACATTTTTGTACACTTTTGATGTACATCAAAGTAGTGATAGCAAAAATAAAGCCTCCAAAACCGAATTATCTTTCAGAGAGAGCCCGAGAAGTTTATGAAAGGGATTACACCACGTGGTACCTGTGTCATAAGGGAACTGGTCTTAGTGAGCCAGGAAGACTCTCCCAATCCTATGTTTCTATCCGGTTTTTAGTGAGGCTGCCGAGTAGTGAGCGAGTCACAGACTTGCCATGAACACGTGTATTTCTAAGTCTTCTAAATCGCTTTTTTGCAGCTCAGCAGGAGCAAGCTAGAGACCACAGTAAAAGCGAACTCAAGTACGTTTCCAGCACAGCTTCAGTGGCTTTGATTTCATCAGACCTGGGGGATGGTCATAGTTTTACGTTCATAAGTATCCCATGAGAAGCAGCTCTGTGAACTCATGCCTTTCATGGAGAAGGATGGTTAACACTCATAAACGCTTTAAGGACAGAAGCCAGTACCTCTCATTCTCTTGTTTCTACCACACTTAGTGCAAGAAAATAAAGGCATTCTGTCAAGCAACACAAGGACAAGAGCAGCTATTTAGACTGCTCAAGAGATCCAATAAAGAGATTAAAATGTTTGAAGAGGAAGGGAAATTTTACAAGGAAGGATCTTGAGCAGAGGTGGGCAGGCATCACCGTGGATGAGAATAATTTGACTCATTAGTTAAACTTAATTGACTAGACCCATAATAGTAATGCTATCATATTTTACAGTATCCTTTGAACTTGACAGGAATGCCTTTATTAGGTGCAACCATTTAAAGTCAATAGCACATATGTATCTACTTAACATTTGTGTCTTCTAAAGTAACCCTCCTCCCACTGCTCAAAATATGACAGCGGATGATAACATTCCCACTGAGCCACATTTGACATCGCTACTGGATGTATCTGGATATCCTATGAAAGGATATCTTGTCATATACCCAGAACCACCATACTCAAGTTCATCTTTATATTCATGCGTCATACTCAAACTCATCTGCCCACGTTCCCTGCACTGACACATTGCCTAACTATGAGTATGTGGCCCTTCTCTGCAACCTCAGATACTCTTCTAGTATAGAATGAGACAAGAGAGTGAAACCTGAGCATTTGGGAGATTTAAAATTAAATAAAATGAAGGAGGAAAAAAGTGAATATAGGGAATACCAAGTTATGGCTAGAGGATAAATTAGATGACCTCTGAATACGTTAGCAAAAAATACAAAAACAATTGACCACTAGGATAAGATTGGAAAAGATGATTGCAGGAAATATTTGGCGACACTTTTCACAGTCGTTAAGTTTTTCAGGTGCTTGAGTGCTTTGCTGAACTGAGGTGTAATTGAACGATGTGAATGGATGAAAAAGATGTGGAAAAAAACCTAAAAAGAATATTTTTTTCCTTTGGACTGAAATAATGCAAAGAACTATTAATTCAGTCATGTAGAAACTTAGAAAGTAGAACTTGTCTGGGTAGGTATCTGTGTTATTGTTCAGGAATTAATCTCTGGTTTTCTATAAAGATTGTCTTTAGTAAAATTTCATATCAGCAACAAAACAAAAAGAAATCTAGGTGTACTGAAGGTGAAATAAAACATTATATTTAGCCCATTAAAGATAGTTATGTGACTATTTTTAGACAGCAATCTATACAACATGTAAGACTGCAAATTTAAAGCATATGTGTTGACCACTCAGACCAGTAATTACAGATAAGAAAGACAGAATGTTAAATTTAGAATGTCTGGCATTTTTCAAAAGTGTTCAGGGACAAGATCTTCCCTTCCAATCATCCAGCTAAATCCAATCATCCAAATTGTTAAATTATCCAGAAGGGAATTAAGAAGTCTAAATAAATGGATTTATTTTACATTTAACAAATTATAATTAAAAGTAATCCATAATCCTTTTCACTGACAACTTTTTCAAACATTAAAAATTAATGAGGTTCTTTCTTGCCTTCTCTTTCACCCTGAAACATTCTCTCACAATGTTAAAAAAATCTAACTGCAAATTTAACTGAAAGTTTTGTACTGATTACAATTGCAGTACTTACTGTTTTTCATAAATCTTGTCCTGTCTCTCATTTTGTTACCAAATAATTCATTTTTTTCCTCCAGTGCCCAATCCTTCTGTACTATACTGTCTACACTGTCTTGACTATTTGCTGTGTTGCATTTATATATTGTCATATAGACAGAGTTCACAGTGAGAATAGTCAGTGTGATGATTTACTAAAACAGATTCATCTAATTCCTCAGTAACGAAATCTTCCCATTATGAACTGGAGATCCATGTCCCTTTTATTCAAGGGGTCTGAGTTTGTTAAAAAGTCAAGTTATAAAGCACTATTCTGTTCTCATTAGGCCCCTATTCTATAATCTAAGTGACACCTGTGTGTGATCTCTGTAGATTAGTAGAGCCTAGGGGTAGGATATTGTCATTTAGTCTCTCTCTCCAGTTGTGTAGGTAGAGGAGTTGCACTTAGGACATACAGGCTTAAAGGCCTGTCTTGTGAGTGGGTGACTGACCCTTCTTCATTAATATTGCAGCTGACTTTTAAGCAGTTTAAATAAAGTGAGACAATTCCACCCTAAATGGTTAGAAACTTTTTGAAGATACTGTCTTTTACTTACAAGTGCTAACCTAATGGCCCTATTATCAAAGGATTAAAACATTTAGAGATACAAGAAAGTGTTCGACAGTTTTCAAAATTTAGGGTACCTGTTTCCTGCCGGTTTGCTAATACAGAATTTCATTAGATCTTCACTAGACTCCTATCTGCATTGTAGTCTCACTTTTCTATTCTTTCAAGTCTTTACAATGTAGTCTTTCTTTTCTAGAAAAGTTTCCAGAAGTGTGTCCTGATATCTGGTATACATAGACCCGTCCTTTTCATGTTGTAACTTGCAGTCTGCTTGCAGTTTGCTAAATCAGCAAAGCAGTATGCAGCAAAGACTGAGGCACAAAGACAAGTCAAACAGCAAACCAAAAAAGATACGTATGCTATAAAAAAAGAAGATATGTATGCTATAATTTCATCCATTTTAAGTAAAAAAAATCCTATTTGGGTGCATCAGTATCAACAGCTATCATCATCAGAGACATAGGGTAACGTTGCAACTGCTGCCTTGCAGTAAAGATTTCATTTGCAGCACAGCTGTCCATATCAGATCATGTTCACTTGGCACCTTTTATAATGCTTATGAATCAAAAAAGCCGAGTGAATAGGAGCACACAACGAGCCTCATAAGCAGACATGAGTGTGGGAAGCCAGGATACCATCTGCGAGTATCAAATGTGCCTGCCACCAGTGTAGCCAAGAACAGCCTTAGTTTCCATATGCATTAAGAGGCTATAACAACACACCTCCAGCTCTTGGCTGAATTGCTAGATACACCTATTAAAACCAACTGTTGCAGATAATCCATAAAGAAAAGCCAAAATACTTTTGGTCTTGTTAAGAGGTGCAGGAGTTTTCACTTCAGACTAGAGAATAACATCCTTACTGACAGATGCCTGCCAGGACATGGCATTTTCCCCACTCTGATACTCATCGCATGTTTCCTTGTTGTATTCTCTAAACAGTAAGTAAATACTGACGGTGGGATTTAATTCAGCTGAGTTTAAACCATGTGAAACCTCTCATCCTGGCTGTGCTGTTTTTCTGCTATTTGAAGACCTTGGAGGGAAATAAGTGTCTTTCCTGCCATCAGGTTATGATTATATAGCTTAGCTTTGATTGTCTACTTTTCATTCAATCTTCTATCAGGATGAACTACAGATACAAACCTGTATGGGCATTCAGCCCCAAGATGCAGGACCTTTGGAATCTTTTTCTCATGAAGTTTTATTAATTTGGAGCTATTGCCCTTCTCCCTCCCATTAGTGACTCTGTGTTATAGAACAGTATCTCCTCATAAGGTATAAGACCCTAGCAAAGCTACTATGGCATTAATTTCTCCCTTAGCCACAACTGACAGAAAGTCTCTATAGAGAAATCCTCCCTCAAGCAAAGGTGGGTTCTGTATTTGTTAACACTTGACTTCTGCAGTGAGGAAGAGCAGGAGAAGCACATATGGTTATCTGATTTATCTCACTGAAATACATAATAATACAAATTTTCTCCCTAGAGTAATAAAACAGGAATGATCCATCTGCGTAGTAAAGGAGAGCAAACACTGGAAAGGAAGCACAGACACTTTCATTTTAGCGTCTTAAAGTTCTGTAAGACCTTGTGGAAGGAACTGATTTGATTCCATCAGAAACCAATTGCACTCCTTCAGCGCAGGAAAGCTCGCTGCAGGTCAAAAGAGTATATTAAAAGGGAGGATTGTCTGTGACTTACATTCTGATGGTTTCTGTACAGTCAGCATAAGCTCACATTCCGTTGGGTCTGGAATGGGTCATGTCTTTCCCAGCAAGAAGCTTCTCCATCAGAGCTGGATTTCAGTTGCACAAAGTGAATGTCAGTTTGAGTCTGAACCAAATCCTCTTGACAGCCTTTTAAGCAAAATTATATTTACTCAAAAAAGTAGCATTTCATGATCATTATCTTTTCTTAAAACTGTCACTGGGATTTTCAGCTGCCACCAAGGTAAAATCATCACATCTTTAAAACCTCTGTTCATATATAGTGTTGCCATCTTGACCTTTTTTTGTAGTACCTCATGGGTTACTCATTAGTTCCTTAAATATTGAAATGCCATGAGCTAGCTATTCTTAACAGATACAATAGTACTTATGTCACTAAATATCACTGAAGCAGAGTGTAACATATTTCAGGTTTCTTCTTGTCAATTTTGGCCTTCCATAGGTGTTCTATTCAGGAAAATAAAAAAAGGAAAGGAAGGGGAAAAGGAAAGGGAAAAGGAAAGGGAAAAGGAAAGGGAAAAGGAAAGGGAAGGAAAGGGAAGGGAAGGGAAGGGAAGGGAAGGGAAGGAAAGGAAAGGGAAGGAAAGGAAAGGAAAGGAAAGGAAAGGAAAGGAAAGGAAAGGAAAGGAAAGGAAAGGAAAGGAAAGGAAAGGAAAGGAAAGGAAAAGGAAAAAGAATCTAATCCTGTGAAACATCAGAAACTACTGCCCTACAGTAGCAACTGTATTTGGTTTTGAAGAGGAAATATAGTGTCTTTTCTTCTGGTTTTGCACTTGAAATACTTGCAGGCTTTATTCCAGACCATCATAATAAAATAAATTGTATGAGAATGGGCATGAGAATGCAGACTTATCCTGTGGTACTTTATTAAAAAATTATGCAAAACTCCAGATGCAAGAGAAATAACCATGAGCTGGAATAGAAAGAGCCCTATGCCACCAGAAAACAGGTTGGATACATAGACTACTTTGTTGCTTCTTCTTGTTGCCATACTAGTACTGCCAATGCCAATAACAATAACAACAACAACAGTTTACATTTGTATAATCACTCTTATTGCACAACACATGGCAAACCATAGGCCAAATTATTATTTGGTTATACAGCTTAGTACAGGCACAGATGTTTTCATTCCAGAGTTGCACTAGTGCTGTGAAGAGCATTTTTATCTTTACTCTTCACAAGGAGTAAAGAGTAATAATATGAAGGCCTCTTTTCGATTGGGATGCAAAAGTTGTATGGAAATACAGAATAGAAAACATATATTTTTCTCAGGACCTAAAGAACCCATTTGAAAATTCTGAGACGGAAATTGTACATCAAAAAAATATGTTTCATCTCTGCAAAGGTTATAGCAGAAAGCTAACATTTGTTGCTTGTAACAGCTCCTTCCTCGATGACTTGCATCACAAAGCTAGCAATGCAGCTTTCTCCAAAGCCTGAGTGGTACAGGCATACCAAGAGCCCCTACAAGTAAAAGAGCAATATGGTAGCAACATAAGCATTATCTGAACCAACTACCTACTAAAACTTTAGTGAAGGCAACCCCCAAAGGCATCCTGAGAGACATCAAAGCCTCACCTTGGATTCAAGAGCCTTTCCTTGTAACTCATTCTGAATCAGCACATTTTCTGGACATCCCATCCTATTCAAGCACCAGGAACTTCAACTCTTTTCACTGACTGGCTGAAGACCTGTTGTAAAGTCATTTTGTCTCCTCCACAGTTGGCAGAACTTCCCCATCTGGGCTTTCAGCCTGGATTTTGCCAGACCATGCGGTAAAGCTCGCCAATGGCTTTTTGGGTACATAGAAGAAAATGAACTTTTCTTTCAGATTGCATCACTTTTTATGTTTCTGCCCTGTATCCATCTTGCTTTCAGAGAAAAAGAGACAAGCTGAGCAAAAGATAATGCTGCTTCTTATAAGAAATTTTCCAATTTCAATTTCTTTTTATCTTTTCACACTGTGATAATCCTCAAGCCAAATGCATTTTCCTGTGAAAATGGAATGTGTGTCCAGCTGAGTGATTCCAGATCAAAATGTTGGCTTCTTTAATGTGGGAAAACCTCCAAGCCCAGAATACCAGTGTTCTCAAACATTGATTCGAGCAGATATTTTCTACCCTAGATGTTTCTGGAACTGGAAGACTTAGGGCCTCTCTATCTTAGGACAACACTCTAAACACCACTGTATAATCATAGAGTACAGCTTTATGCACTGTACTATCATAAAAATACTGCCAAAACAAATATTTTTTTCCTGGATGTTTTGGACCCTTCTAAAATTAAGAAAAAACCTAGAGCACAGAAGCTTCAACCTTCAATTCACTTGAACACATGATTCTTCATGTTATTGCACCAATTTAATGCTATCATAACTTGAAATCAACAGATGTGTGAAAATCATGTTTCAGATAAGAAAATATATCAGCATATTATAGCTATAATAGTAAATAGGGTAAAGTTGTGGTTTAACCCCAGCCAGCTACCACCACGCAGCTGCTCACTCACTTCGCCCCCACCCAGTGGGATGGGGGAGAGAATCAGGAAAAAAAAAGATAAAACTCGTATGTGGGTTGAGATAAGAACAGTTTAACAGAACAGAAAGGAAGAAACTAATAATGATAATAATAACAATAATAAAATTACAATAATAATAATAATAATAATAATAAAAGGATTGGAATATACAAAACAAGTGATGCACAATGCAATTGCTCACCACTCGCCGACCAATGCCCAGTTAGTTCCCGAGCAGCGATCCCCCCAGGTCAACTCCTCCCCTGTTTATATACTAGATGTGACATCACATGGTATGAAATACCCCTCTGGCCAGTTGGGGTCAGCTGTCCTGGCTGTGTCTCCTCCCAACTTCTTGTGACCCTCCAGCTTTCTCGCTGGCTGGGCATGAGAAGCTGAAAAAGCCTTGACTTTAGACTAAACACTACTTAGCAACATCTGACAACATCAGTGTTATCAACATTCTTCTCATACTGAACCGAAAACATAGCACTGTACCAGCTACTAGAAAGAAAATTAACTTTACCCCAGCCAAAACCAGGACAGGTAAGAATTAGAAAAAGGAAGAATTTAGATCATCAAAAACCCCAGTGATGAGACCCAAGAAAAGCCTCCAGAATTAACTAGCTTCCTTTCAAATTCTTAGTTTTTAATAAACCTAACAATGTCATACAGTGCTATGACTTGTCTGTGCATTCAAGTTTGCCCCTAACTGGCTTGTGAGAGCATGATTTTATTGACTTGCTTTCTGTCATTTAATAGTGCTCATGTAGTTGTTATTGATCTGCACCTGAAGCAAAGCAATATCTTCTCTTTCTCTCAGAAAATAGTTATCCATGGCCTGGAATTATCTTACCTAAATGGAGCATTAAATGATGTGCCTAAGTTGGAAGTGTTATTATTTAGATATCTTGTATAAAGGACTCTTCTTGATGACAAAAATAATAATTATGTTCTAGGCATGGTTGCATGGAGTACAGAGAGGACCCAGGAACAAGTGTTGTCTATTCTGAACATGACCAGTTTGTACTCCAGGCTTCAAAGCCAAGAAAGTCTCTAATGTTGCTTTATTTACCCATATAGGTATAGCCATATAGAAGTAACATATAGTGGTAATAAGATGTTAGACTCTTTCTGACTCTCCAGTTTCTCTGCTATGTTATTGGAGAAGCTACTCATGTTATTGTGGAAAACTACTCTGTAGTTGGCCTCAGCTGAGTAAAGTCCCACTGCAAACTCTCAGCACACCAAACAGGGCTGAAGAAAGACCATTTGCCACATAGGTGAATAAAACATAATATGGAATAAACCAGTAAGATGCCAAAGATCTGTTGTATTTGTTTGTTTTCCTGCATTTCTGTGATCTACAGCTAAGGCTGACCACCTGCTCATAAACAGCTGCTTTCATATGTATTTGGACTAGCATTCAAAATTATCTCAAAAAGCTTATAAATGCAAACTGAACGATAAGATTTTCAGACTATGCCACAGGACTGATCTGAAAGTCAGGCAGTAGAGCTGAAATAGGGTTAGAGTTCAAATAAATTGTACAAAAGCACAAATTGCCAATTACTCTACTTTTGAATGAATGCGAGTACCAGCAAGCTTTTCTTTCTCTTTTTTCGTTTTGGTTTTTTTTTTTTTTTTTTTGAAGCAAAGCAAAATTCAAATCTTTGATAGCCTTACTTACTGGCAGAGTTGTAAAGCTGGATTTATAAAGCATTTAATATAGATATGTCTGGATGTACACCAGTAATTGTTCAGTAATTAGAATCTCTCACTAGGTTTTAAATTGGTTGCATAGAAATAGATACCACCTCCAGCTAAGCTATGAAACTTTTAAGGAGTCCCAGTGCCAGCTCCAGAAAGTGCTCAACACGGGCAGACCTATAGGATACAATCTGCATTAATTCTTGCAAAAGTCCATGAAACCACAGTGCAGGAATACATTAACAGAAGGTGAACATCTTGTCCTATTTCACTGCCTACATAGGTACTTCAAGCATCAAGGAACTACCAATTATTTTAATTATCTTCTCTCTGCTAACAATAGTGCTTGACTTCTTAGGTTTTTGAAGATCTTTTTCTGGAAAACAGATACTTTGTAAATGGAGATACTAATCTAGGACAGATTCTGATGCTTTTACTCACACCAAGTATTAAATTTCTCTGGAAGTAGGTCTGCTAATTATCACAGACAAAGGTTGTTAGCAGCAGCAGGAGACATTTCAGGCCCCTTCTCTGAATTCTCAAGGCAGAAGGTAGCACTACTTTGGACATCAGAAGAAGTGTACAAAAATGCAGTTTAAACCATATCTTTCAATGAAGGACATATTTCAAGTACTTCACCCATTTGAAAAAGAATTTTGCGCAAGATACTTCTGCCGGGAACAAGAATGAGGCTTATATGAGCTGCTGGGGTGTGAGGAAATAAAAGTAGTGAGGGGGCTTCAATCTTTGGTGCTGTTGACATGGTAGCACTTAACTAGTATATTTGGGTACATAGGAAATCAAATGTTGGTTTTCTGATTAATTCCTTTGTTTATTTGGTGCATACATTAGAAAAATAAGCTTAATATAAAAAAGCTGTGGGGTGCACTGCCCAATGTGTGAATGCTGTGGGTCTTGGGAGGGGCTGGGTTCTTTGTTCTGAGGGTTTTCTTGTGGAACTTGGATGAAGCTCTTGTTGTTGTCATCACTAACAGACTCCATGTTTTTCTGTACACAGAGATGACTTGAAATAATGTCATGACCTATAAAAGATAAATCTGTAGTCTTTGGCCTCTGTATCTTGATGAACTACATGTAAATGACAAAATGTTGAAAGCCAGGTGCAGCAAAATCATCTTCAAGCAATATTAACCCCTTGGGGAATGATAGCAAAGATCTTCCATATTACTGTGATCTGCTACACACTGTTAAACCAAGAATATTGGTCTTAAGGTAGTGTGGGTGTTATGTTCCTTATCCTCAAGGAAATAGCAAAGTCCAAGCCTGCTTCTCCTTAGGAGGAGAAGATGCACAGGATGTTAACAAAAGGCAAGAAGATGAGAGGGATTAATGGAGAATGCTGAAGGCTAAAAGAAACTCAGCATGGAGAGAAGACAGGAACAGAAATCTGGGGTTTTTGGCTGTTAAAATATCTGTGATAAAATAGGCATCTCACATGTATGTATGCATACACACTCTGATTTTGATGGATGTTCTTGATCAACTACTACTCTTAGAGGTAGGTTTTCATTGAAAATCATATGACTTTGATTTACTTAGCTTAGCTTGATGAGGCCTTAGATTTGGGACTGTGGTTCAGTTCCTTCTGCATTTGGAATCAATTAGCAAATTAACGCTCTGGCTCTATATTTTGATTACAAATATCCCTGAAGTACAAAAGGTTTCAGAACTCATATTTGGTCCCTGTTCATTGGTAAGGAGTTTATTCTTAAAAAGACGATAAAAAATCTGTTACTGTCCTTTGGGGAATGCTCATATTGCAAGAAGATTTTTTGCACTAAATTGGGATAGGAAACCAAAATAACACACTCTTTCATAGAATGGAAACTCAAATGAGGAAAAAGTCAATTTGGAAACACTGGGAAGGCAATGTATACAGAGGCATTAATTGGATTAGCACTTATTAATCCCATGTGCATATCACGAAAACTGTAATGATGCCACTGGTTTGGTGAATTCCTCTTGCTTCAGTATGCATCACATCATGGTTGAACTAGGAATTTATAAGTCTGAAGGTGCAAGTAGATACAAATTAGATTAAACTCAATAGCCAGGACCAGTAACAATTTGCTTCATCTCTGGGCTGGATGCAGAAGGAGAATATTCACTGATAAGAAGGTAAACAACCTTGTATCAAATGTAACAAAGCTCTTTTAAAGATAAATTTTCAGTTAGGACTGAGTCTGATTGGGATCAAGAACCTGGAGAGACAAAATAATTGCATTGTAAAGAGGCATGCAAAAGGATAAATGGGCATATAAATCCTCAGCACATGAAAATCATGTTTAGTCCATGTATAATTTAGTTTGCAGTGGTATTGATCATTGATGATCCCAACACAATAGGCTAACTGTAGGCTAAAGTCTAGAAGTTTTAGTAAAAACACGTTGGTGCAGTTGTATGCACTGGCACATCTCCAGAGCGTAGAGCAAAAGTTGACTTCTTTGGCTTTGGAGAAGATCTGAAAAAATTCTGCTTTTGGGACACTTCTAGATTTTTTCATGAAGGCTAAAGAAACTGCTGGGGGAAACAGATTGCTGCAGCCTCAGTGTTAAGCTGAAAAATCAGTAGAAAATCCTGATAAATAACTTTGTTTTACTTTCTCTGACATGGAAATCTCCTTTTTTTCCTAGTAAAATGCTTAGGATCCTACAAAAAGTGCTATTTTTCTTAAATTTCATCAAGACAGACTGGAGTTGGATAGAAAGACTGGGTAGGACTAGTTTTTTTAGTAGCTTGCAGTCATTAAAGTGATATTTCTCTCTCCAGATTATCCACAATAAGGACATTATATCTGAATTGGTTGATCAGATTCACTTTATATAGATAATTAGAAAAAGATCCTTCTAAGATATGGCTGACCTCATCCTACAAAAGATAACTGGAAATGGCCACAAGAGGCCATAAGTGCCTTCTCTCCATTAACTCCAAGGAGGTCTGAGTGACTAGCTCAAGTGTAGGCAGGTACCTTGTAATGTCTAGAGTAAATGCAATGAATTTTAGGGCTTTTTTTCTGCCCATAATCACATAGTAACTTTTGGTAGGTGTATTTAGGATATCCAAGACATCTCCACGGGACTGGCGAACAGCCATGGGAGATTTGCACTCTGTGGTGGTGGCTGGATGCTGGTCAAGATACATTAGAATACAATCAGAATTGTTTAGGTTGAAAAAGACCTTTAAGATAATCATCAGGTCCAATCATTAAACCTAACACTGCCAAGCCCACCACTAAACCATGTCCCTAATCACCACATCTACACATCTTTTCAATACCTCCAGGGATGGTGGCTCCACCACTTCCCTGGACAACCTGCTCCAATGTGTGACAACCTGTTCGGTGAAGAAATTTTTCGTCCAATCTAAACATCCCCTAATGCAACTTGAGGCCATTTTCTCTCATCCTATCCCTTGTTCCTTGGGAGAAGAGACCAACCCCCACCTGGCTACAACCTCCTTTCAGGCAGTTGTAGAGAGCGATAAGGTCTCCCCTCAGCCTCCTTTTCTCCAGGTTGAACAACCCCAGCTCCCTCAGCTGCTCCTTGTGAGACTTGCTCACTAGAGCCTTCACCAGCTTCGTTGCTCTTCTTTGGACACGTTCCAGCACCTCAACGTCTTTCTTGTAGTGAGGGGCCCAAAACTGAACACAGAACTCGAGGTGCGGCCTCACCAGTGCCGAGTACGGGGGGACGATCACTGCCCTGCTCCTGCTGGCCACACGATTTCTGATACAAGCCAAACTGTTCTATGATTCTATGATTCTAGACTACCAAACCATAATCCTTTTGTTTTGCCTTTGAGTATCATCAGGCTTCCTGACAGGAAAGGAGCATGTTGCAATATAAACAAAAGAAGGCAATGATTGACACTATACTCAGAGACTCTGTAAAGATCTCAATGTCTGGGCACAGCAGAAGGAATTTATATATACATGTATCTCCAATGCAACTATGAAATGGATAAACTGACTGATGAACACAGATCCCTGTTCTGTCACCACATTCTTGGAAGTCATGTTTAGAGAGCTGATGCCAGCAGAAGGTCCGGTTTTCTAGATTTAGACACCGGAGTCACTTGCTACAGTTGCAGGATGTCTCTGTGCTGCTGTGACACATCTGAGGCTTGGGCAAAAGTCATTTAAGAATGAAGGTGATGGAAAGAAATGAATGGAAGACACTGAATTAACATGTAGAAAAAATAGTATTATTATTCAGCAGATTCATTGATATAGCCTTAGCTAAGCAATGCTTTGCTATATACACCAACCATTATAAATGTCTCACTTTATACATATAAGCCTGTAGGAGTGTTTGCAGAATAAAATAGAAGCACCTTATGCACTGCTGAAATAGAGCAACAGCTTTGCCTTCTTTTTGAAAAAAAATCTAGTCCTTTTTACCATTACTCTGTCTTTACTTCTTTTACAAGATGATAGCCAAAGAAATGAATTCATTTTTGGAACCCTGGAAGAACAGATGATGATTGGAGTTTATATAAGTAATTCTCAAAAAGAGCAGTTTCTTAACCTTAGAACAAGAACATATGACATCAAATCTGAACCTTCTATCTGAAAAACAAGAGTTCAGTACAAGGTCCCTTATTTTTGATTTATCTGGGAAAAGAACATCTGGAACTCAGTAATACGTTAGAAGACAAAACGAATAAGCACCTGGTTTTGAAATCTTTTTGAGTACTGTAATCCATAGATCTTTAGAAAGCACCTGAAAATCACCACTGTACAGCAAGTCATAGTTGTTAGAATGACTGTGGATAATTTAAAGTGAAGTGTTAAATCATGGGTTGGTTGACACATCATGAAAAAAATTGCATTGTGGATTGTTACAGAAAAAGACAATAGTGACTTCTTGCTTTTAACATGTGTGGATTTGTGGCAGAAAGGGGCGAGTTTGACTCCAGCAATCAGTAGGAAGAGAAGAATTTTCTGTCTACAATAGGATTTCTTTGAAGAAAAGCATTCAAACTCTGCATGTGTCTACACCCATGGGTGATTTGTGTATAGATTTGTGTAGAGACGACACTTGTCTCTCTTTTTGAGCTGCCAGGTTACAGGGGGCATGGTAGTTGTAGGATACACTACACCTTGCAGTAGCACAAAAGCATTTTTCAGGTGACCTCTGCAGCAAAAATAATGAAACACCATACTCTTTCCCTTTGTTACCCTCATTCCTGCACTAGTGGTGATGACCTTTAACCAGTCTCACCAAGAAGATGTTTGTGAATGAGGGAGTGAGGGGAAGTCAACCTGCCTCCACCATCCTTCCTCCCTTCACCATTCTCACACAGCTTCTCCCAGCAACTGAGGCACATGGAGAGAGGGAAGTGGGGAGTGGGATGGGCATGCAGCTGGCAGAGTCGTGAGTTTCAGTTAAGAGGCTGTAAGACTAGGTATTTCTTGTATGACCTACATGATTGGCCCTCTTCATAAGTCATATAAGGGTAAAGCTTTGGGAGTGTTGCCAAAGGCTTCAGCAGAATCACTGACTGTGTGTCTGGGAGAGAGGGTGTATGTAGTTACAGGTGTAGAAAATTCAAGATAAACTCAGATACTTTCATCTGTTTAAAACATTATTACTGCAATTGACAGAACTTCCAAAATGAATCAAGGTCTTAACAATTTTTTAAGTGGATATCATGGGTCCTCTGCCTTAGAAATGAGATGGTTTCAGCTAGTCCCCTTAGAGTAGATGTAGGGTATAATTTTCTATTTTAGTGTAATTGTTCCCAGCAGGTTTTTTAGGGTTGTTATGGTCAAATATTTTTTCTCTTTCTGTCCAGTGGCTAGTAAGGGAGCCATTAATCAGACACTGACACCTACTTTGTAGACATTTACTTGCTACATTAATCCTAACTCAGCTTTTCTTTGATGTACCTATATTGATGTCTTTGGGACCACTACTCACATGAACAAGGCCTAACAGAGTCAGACACAAAATTAGACAATAGAGACAATATTCTCCAAAGGTATAAATCAGCACCAATTCAATGACATTGATGAGGCAATATCACAGCTCCAAACTGCAGTAACATTACTTTGGGTAATGCAGCAAATATTAAATAAGTCATGGGAAAGATTAAGAAAAAATGTTTATCTCTCTCTTGTGTCTACTGAAGCAGGTTTCAAATTAAGTCAATAATTTTATGGAATAAATATTTGTCCACTAGAAGATAGAATTAGACCAGAAATGCATATTATATAATGTAAGCTCACAAATAGCTGTCACGTAATACCTTTGCCCGCATCTGTCAATTAGAGTTTAGCAATTCATGGGCTGATTATGACTTTAGCTACCAGTAAGTCATCCAGACCCCAGGTTTGTGTGCACGTGTGTATGTGTTTATTGTAGATATCCCTCACAGAGCTGGAATATGTGACACAGGATTTACTGATTCCTGCCAAAGCAGAAGTTGGAAGACGGGTGGGATGCCCTTGGGCATCACAAATAGAACTAGATGCTTATAATTAGGCAAATGAAACATGCCCTGTGGATGTTTATTTAGGAAAATATGAAAGAAAAGTTAAAGAGTTTCAGGGCACTGCTTTACTCCTTATCCCTCCTAGACTCTTGGTATGAGCCCCTAGCCTTTCCAGCCACTAAGGGATGACCTAGAAGCAAAAGGTGTACTTCTATTTCAGATGTCTCTTTATTATCCTGCCTGGCCCCCAGCAGTCATTCGTCACTGGCACAAGTTTCCCACCATCCCTGTATTGTTATCTGCCACTCCTGCACACATGGGTTGTAGAGCATTTGAAATGGTTCTAGACATTTATGTCAAGTATCCCCACTACTACCCTTTTTCTGGACAGAACTCCTGCAAGTCTTAGACAAGGCACTAAATTCCCAGGCCTTGCTTAACACTGGTCAGGAATATATTTATTGTATTGTGAAAGCTGTTGAGATTGCATAAAACTTTCAATTTGCTTTCTAAGATGTAAAGGAGAGAAGCACATTTTCCTCCAAGTGGCTAGTACTGCACCAACAGCCCTAGGCAAGTGCCTGCATCATAAATCTACTGACTACCATGGAAGAGGTGCAGAAGATAACTAATTTCTCTGGCAAGACCGATTTCTATTAACAAAGTATTAAATATTGGTTGTACTAGAAAATCAGCCTGACTCAATTTCCCTTTCTGGTGCAATGATTATGTTCGGGTTTTCTTACTGAAACAATCCCAGGAATAGAGAACTTTAGGCAGACTGTAATGCAAGTGCCACAGCATTCGTATTTGATACGTAAAAAAAGAAGCTTGAGCTTCTAGTCTAAATCAAGAATAGGGACTTGAACCACAAAGTTCCATATCTGAACAGGTTGCCATCAACACTGGTTACCTTAAGACAAAAAAGAAGCTCTTTTTGTCTCTGGCCTGAGCACTGGAAGCAAACCAACCTTCCCTGTTGAAATTGAGACAGGAAAAGACTTCCCAAACAATGTCTGATTCTGATGAATCACCTACGTAATTTTTCTAGAAAATTACCAAGCACCTTATCCTTGTGTATCAAATGAGATGATTACCTTGGTAGGTCACCTTGTTTCCCGTACTGATATTTTCTGCTCTCTCTGGAAGCAATGATAGGGATAACCATTGACGAGACACTCTCGCAGGGGTAAAAAAGGGATTCTGAAATCTGAAAAATTCAGACCAGGCAGACTGTCACTAGGAAGACTTGCTTGCAAAGTGTGTTTGCATCTTTCAGATGAGTATGGTGATCAGGCTAGTCAACATTTTGTTTACCTGTTGCTTTTCTTGTGGTTCTTTCAAAGTAAATCAATTCATTGACACGGGAGAGCTTTATATTCCGGTTCTATGATAGCTGTTTACTGACCCACACACAAACAGTGGTCATAAAATCATCTTATCTTTATTCTTACAAGGTTACATATCCTCTGCTACCACAGAACACCCTTTTCTATCAGCATTCTTAAATTATCAAATCACTATTATTGATATGGAAATTAGTGCATAGGTACAAAACTACATGAAGTCAGAACACTTCAAATAACAGAGGGAAGTAGGTAATTTATTAGACTACATATAATATAAATATCTAAAGCCAACGTACAAGAATAGAAAGAGAAGCCTCACAAAACCTAAGCAAAGTTTAAAAACACGTTTCAGTTAGAAATGTCTTTTAGCTGTATACCTACGACCAGTTGCCCCCAAATAATTATTTTACAGTCATATTTTCATATCTTACATAAATGCTGTTTGCTTTCTCTTTGCTTTGAAAGCAGCAAGTCTGGACAATATTGGCAAATTGACAGGAATGGTGATATCACAGTTAATTACATTTGTAGATCTCAGATGTAAGATCAAAAGAAATGCACAAGTAAAATCATTTGCTCTACAGTAGCAGCCTGATTTTACAGGAGAAATAGCACAGACTAGACACAAAGTAATGTCAAAGGCACAGACTAATGCAAATACGCAAATTTCTGAGAAATAATGGTTTACAGTTCTGATAAGCATGGGTCTTTTTATAATAGCAACCAGCAAAACAACCCGAGACAGAATTGTAATTTAAAATTGATGATCTCCTTTGAACATTGCAGCTCAAAGCATGAAAGCTGTGTATCCCTGTGCCCACTCTGTTTCGATATGACATCCAGCTGGGCTAAGCTTTCTCTGAGCGAGCTGTCCTTATAATCCACTCAAATCAGTACAGTCATAAAACAAATGAGGATTATCAACATCTACTGCAAAATTATGCAGCTTCTGTGGCTTCTAGAGTATCTTCTTATTTCAAATACAAATTCTGTTGGTTAAGCAGTAACCACAGGACCCCCAATATTTGAAACTTAAGTATTTACAGCGTTGTGATGTTGTGATGACCTAGCACTAAGGAGCTTGTATCTAGCTTCTATACTTTGCAGGGGAAAAGAGGTGCATTGTGTGTGGCCATGTAGAGAGAAGAAAGAGATTTTACCAAAGTGTCCATGGCACAAACTAAAGTCTCACACGTCTCAGTAAAAGCACAAAGGCCATTTCCAGCAGCTTTTCCTCACGCCACCAAAGCACAAGTAGGACTTGTACTCTTCTTCATGAATAAAAACCTTGTTCACATCACATTGGCCGCAATTAGGCAAGCACAGGTGGCAATGCCAGATGCAAGCTCTTTAACTCTCTTGGCACGACAGAGGTCTTTCGCCCTTAGTGGAGGAATCTGGAGTATTAGTATTTCACCTACCACCAAGCAGCCTCAGTACTCTGTGTCGTACCCCGTGAGGAGGATGTCTTCCCCACCTGATGGCACTGGTACATGAACTCTGGCCTGATTAACAGTTCCCAGCACGAGGCCCTAAATAGTAGCTCCTGAAGATTACTGTAATAGGGAGGGAATTTGTACTTGGTTAACTAAAAAATATGCTTTCTGAGATACGGGCAAGCTTTAAAGTAGAGGTGTTTGATTCCAGCCATTACTGCAAAGAGGTAACTGTCCTCAGGTGCTTTTGCAACCATTTTGTGTACTGGAAAGACATTAAACAGGACAACAGGCATCTTTATCTTCAGTGATAATTTGGTAGGAGAGGCTCCAGATAAACTGTTATCCTTGTTTTATTTAATGAAGCTTTGTGCTACTTTAAACTCAGTCTCTCTCTCTGTATTTTTTGTATACACATTATATCCATATACATAGGAACACATATTGAAAAAATGGATGTTGGGAGGTTAAAATCAAAAAGAAATTTTAAGACCTCTTCCCTGATTGGCTGGTGATTTACTTCTGCAGTTGATGAATACCTGTAACAAAGATCATATTAACTCAAAAAGCAGCTGTGTGGCAAAACACTTACTTTTACTAGAAATTTAAATTAACTGAAAAACTAAAAAAAATTAAATAATTAGTTTTTAAAGGTACCTGCCTAAATACAAATATGCTTTTCTTTTCCTTAACCATATGTCTTCGTATGTTGTCTTAATCTGTCAAATTGAACAGATTTGAAAGAGCTGTTGAATCATTGCTTTTCCTTGACTTTTCTTGGTTGATAGAGCATGTACTAAAATGAGCACAATATTCCTGGCAGATAAATTTTAATCTCAGCAGTTCAATATATGATGTCTGTCAGGCATCCAGCCTTTTACCTGTTTAGGTATATAATACATTTCAATTAAAAGAGGTAGGAATATAATTATGCTTAGGGAAACAATATCAGAATTCTACCACTTCTCTGGTATTGTTCTTTCCCTTGTTTGTATTATACAAGGGCAACTGAGCATACTTACAGACGTTTACATTACATTAAGGGCATTACATTTCCATTTTCCTCAGACCATTTCTATTTTTGGAAATGCCCGTTGACCAGCTACTCTCTTTATCCAGTATGTTCTGTCTGTGATAACTGGGTATCAATTGTTGGCAAGACATACAGTACAAGCCCAATCTGTTTTTCTCAAAAGGAATGAGAAAGTAATGAGGTGTGTCATCATAAAAGTGAATTGTATTTCAGTGTTACACAGCTTGCTGTGTCAAGCCCCTATCTTCGTCTTGCCCACTGATTTGCCAGCCTGTTCTTTGTGTCCAATTTAGTAATAACAGAACAATGGAGCAACGGTAAGCACTGGATTGCACTCTTTTTTAGGAGATTTTGTGAACTGCTCACAGCAGGAGAGGATATTAATCCAATAAAAATGAAACAGCAGACTTCTGTTTTCATACCACTTGATTGTCATGAAATAACCCCTGCTTCCCATTGCTGTGAGAAGATAAGAAAAGTATGTTTAATAAATAGGTATACTGTGATAAAGAGAATTTCTTTATATGCAGAATAAGCAACAGCATAAATTCTTACTGCTTTTTTATTTTCTTTTGTTTCAACTCATTAGAAATATCTATATAGCTTCTGATAGAGACAACTGAAGCTGTAGTCATGGTCCACAGGTCTCTCATTTAGCATACAGAGTGCAGTCACACCTAACTCTTTATTCAACCTGGAGGCATATTAAAGCTTCAGTTATGTTGCAATTTACAAATTAGCACGTTTACTCTCGGCTATGTCCATGATTATGCTTTCCACAGTTGTTACAAGAAAGTATATATGAGATTAAAAGTCTGATCTGGGGGAAAAACAAATTAATTGGTCGTACAGGCAGTCGGTGCTCATCTGAGGCCACTAGCACAATCACCAGCTTTGGCCAGCTAGCCCACCAGTGCAAAGGTGGAAATGTTAGGTCTACATTTGTGACTGAGCAGACTGGGCTTGATACACCTCTGTCTGCTTCATTTTGGAGCAGCATTTAGGCCGGCCTGTTCTGTGACAGTGTGGTGGGTATAAAATCCAGAATGGAAAGGTCTGGGCTAAAGGCATGTTTCCCCAGATAAACTGTCCTGGCTTGGTGTGAACTAGTACCTCCCAAACAGCAAGTATGGCAACGGCACCATGGAGGCAGCCTATCCAAAAAAGAGGGCTGGGAGACAGCCAAAGGGAAAAGCAACTCTAAAGTTAGTGACTAGCTATGTTGGACTGTGCAGAGAAGGGATGTAGGGGACTGTGCTATAAGGAGAAGCAATGAGCACGAGGAACAGAACATTCTTCAGAAAGGGCCTGAGGAAACATCTATCTTAATTTGTGACTACTGATTCTTGGACGAAAGATTGGAGAATTCCACACAGTAAAGGGCTACATTCCAGTTAGGGTTGTAGTCACTATGGCAGATTAAGAGCAGTAAAATTAAGCTAAAACCCTCCCTGAGCACTAAGAAGTGCAGTGAAGTTGAATTTCAGATTGCATGCATCTCACAGATCTACACCAGAGCTGTTAAGTGATGACCCAACCATTAAGGATGATCTAACCTGCCTGTGCAAAAGGAAATTGGTAAAGTTCCCTAGATATCCCAGAAAATCTGTTCTTTTTTGGGTTGTTTACTGTGTTCTCCTCCCCATTATTTGGAAAATCTCAGTTGCTGTTATTTCGTGTAATTACATGTTAATCTCTGGAGTCATTGTTTTCTGTTGGTCTGGTCAATGAATGAGAAGCAAGAGCGGCCTCTGGATGTAAGAGACGTTCCTGTTGAGTGCCCATTGAGTTAAATTCCATGCAGAATTGTGCATTGCAAACTGTCCTTAAACTCCACATGTTTTATGGGAAAGTTATTCTTACTCCTTCTAATTTAACATCTGTTTCTGCAGTACAGCAGTCCCTTCCACCCATGCAGAGTTTCATTTAAGTCGATAGGACCGTGTCAGTATAAAGCTCTGTGATAACAGATTGCAGTGCAAAATTGAGACATGATTATATACCATATTAGTTTATGCAATATAGAAGAATAGAGAAGATTTGAAGAATGTCTCTGTTGGAAATGGAGGATCAAAAATGCACCAGTGAGCTTAATTTTTTTCTTAAAATTGGATAGCAGATATTTGGCACATGAAACAACCTTATAACAGAGCTTCTATAAAACATTTTAGACCTGTGAAGCTGAAAACTATGTTCTTTTTAATGCTGTTAAGAAGAAGCAAAATTCAAAGGCTAACAAGTTGTAATTGCTTTTTGAAAAGAAGGCTGCCTAAAGTGAAGGTTATTTTGGTCCATTTATAATGTGTACTGCAATTTCTAGCTAAATTATAGAAAATTATATGCCATGATTTTCTTGCTGCCTTTAACTAGCTTTATATGAATCTCACAGTTCATCTTTGATAATTTGCTGCATTGTACCAATTGCATTAAGTTTACAAAAATGTTGTTCCCAGACAGCCCAGATTTCTGATAATTAGCTTTCTGCAGAGACTAATGATGAGCATGCTATTCTCTTTGATGCAAAGCTCTTCAGAAGACCAACCTTCTGTATTTTCTTTGTCTCTGCTACTTACAATACTGAATAAAGTTTATGGTCTTTGAGGTCAATCTTGGGGGAGCACAGATGAATTTATTAAAAGCAGCACCATGGAACAAAGAAGCAATGGAATTAATGTTTTGCTACTTTATAATAAAAAATAAACTGGGAAGTAGGTTGAGTTTTCTTGATATAATGCATTCAAATAATTGCTCAGTTCTTGAGCAGTGTATAGAAAACAAAAGAAAAGTGGAGATTGTTTCAAATATTTTCTTGGTCTTGAATAAAATCACATAACCCATAACATGCTTTAAATACATTATACATTAAAAATTGACATTGATTAATCTACACTTAATTGTAATGCCAGTGCTTTTTAAAGGAGTATGGGATCCTTTATATTTAGAAACAACTGCAGACAAATACGATCATTAGAAAATGTCTTCATTGTGGGAAAGAACATGAAATATCATTTGTTTTGGCATTCTTCCTCTGAACTAGAAGTTTTATTCTGTGATCAGTATTTAGATTATCCCTGTCATGTTTTTCATAAAAATGTGAAAAAGGAAATGTAAATAACATCAAAATGATAACCTCTGATATTATTTAGAAAATAAACATAATACACCAATATAATACGTTGGCTACTATAAGGAGAAATCAGGTAGTAATGCTTAGAGCCACAGGGTAGTGAAAGAGTTTGGAATCATGTTTGCTGCCTGCATGGTCAGTCGAAACACTGTGTAAGAGTACTGAGAGTTAAGATATTTGAGCCTAAAATGGCCCAATAAAAAAGGATGAGACAAATTCAGGAAAGGTAATCTCATTGGTGAATATTGAATGCAGTAGGACCAAATGCAACCTCTGGTTCAGGGAGTTGCTAAATTGCCAGTAGCAGAAAATGAGCATAAATTAGCAATGGAAAGGTAACTGTGCACATACAGCCACTTCTGGCAAACATCAGAGGCAGCATACTGATCCCCATGTAATTTTGGTCTGACCCACTGTGTTAGTGCTTGTGTTTTTAGATATTTACTCTCCTTTCTTTCTTTTTTAACCATAGTCTGAATTTTCTTAGAAGTTGGAACAGTTTTCTGCTTATTGGTATGCAAACAAGCACTCTGAATATGGGAACTTTAAAGTCAAAGTAAGATATTTTCTGTGTTCATTGCTTGCCAACAGCCATAATGCTTTTCCAACTCAAGTTGAGCAATTTTATTGCTGTTCTAGTGCCTATGTACTGGGAATAAACACAAAGCACAGGGTGCATTTCTATGTCCTTGGAGTTCTTTATTTCTGTGTGCTAAGAAAAAGTTGTAGGAGACAAGAGAGCCTACATTTCTGTGTTTGATGGACACGTGTGGCACAGGTTAGTATCCCATACTGCATGTTGGATGAACACACGTATACATACTTACAGACACAGAGAGATGCCAAAAGACTTGCAGTCCCTGATGGGAATGAATAGGGCTATGGTCAGGGCTTGTTTTAGTCTCACATAAAAACTTATCCAGTAACGCTGGGACATACTCTGCAGCCCCAAGGTTTCTATCACATCTGTTGTCAAACTGATCTGCTTTGCCTAGGTTGCTCAGTGTTTGTAAGGCTGCTTTGAGACATAAGGAGAAGGACGGAAGGAGGTTTAAGTGTCTAGCTGGTTCATGTCTTCCAGCTTTTTATCACTGTCTCATCTGATAGAGTTCATCTGGGAGCCTTTCCCAGTATTGTGGCAAGGTTAGTATGAGGACAGCAGTCAGCCAGAGAAGTCCAAAGCTGAGAAGACAGAAGTGGTTCTAGAGGCTTAAGGGAAATCGCTGAAGGACATGGCTGACTTACATCTCAATCCTTGGCTGAGGCTCTTTTCATCATCATTCACAGCTTGGGTGTCAAGGTTGACAGCTTCTGCACTAATAAATAAGTGAACACATTGGCTTTTTAATACTAGTGTCTGGCCAACGCTCCTGTGCCTATTTCTGTCCAACTTAGCGCTAATTTTAATAATCTTTTCTTACCTCTAGATTGAATTATTTCAACTCATAATACACTGCATATCACTAAGCCTCAGCCATTCAGAAACCTTCAGCCTTCGGCAGCAGATTTGACACAGCTTCAGCACCACCTCAGCAGCCTGAAGTCTCTAATCTGCTTCTTGCCCCATCTCCTGCTACTGCATTAGGGGCAAGTTAAGAGCTTGAGTTGAGAGTGCATTGGCTTATAAGCCAATGTAACCATTTGCTGCGCTCTGAAGGCTCCTGAACTCCATATTCTTACCTCAGACTCTGCCTTTACTCCTGAGTCATATAAAAAGAATCACATACTTTTTAATGCATCTGACTATATTAATCACAGAATCACAGCATCATAGAATGGCTGAGGTTGAAAAGGGACCTCTGGACGTCATCTGGAGCAACAGCCTGCTCAAGCAGGGCCACCTTAAGCCAGTAGCCCAGGACCATGCCCAGTTGGCTTTTGAATATCTTCAAGGATGGAGACTACACAACCTTCCTGGGTAACCTGTTCCAGTGCTCAGCCACCATCACGGTAAAAAAGTGTCTCATTATGTTCAGACAGCATCTCCTGGTTTCAGTTTGTCCCCATTGCCTCTGGTCCTGGCACGGAGCACCACTGAAAAGAGTCTGGCTCCATCTTCTTTGTACCCTCCCTTCAGTTATTTATATACATTAATAAGATCCCCCTTGAGCCTTCTTCTTCCTAGGATAAACCACCCCAGCTCTCTCAGCCTTTCTTCACAGTAGAGATGCACCAGTCCATATTTCACATCTGTGGCCCTTCCTTGGATTTTCTCCAGTATGCCCATGTCCCTCTTGTACTGGGGAGCCCAGAAATGGACACAATACTCTGGGTATAGCCTCACCAGTGTTGAGAGGAAGGATCACCTCCCGTGACCTGCTGGCAATACTCTGTCTAATGCAGCTGAAGATACCATTAGCTTTCTTTACTACAAGGGCACACTGCTGGCTTATGTTCAACCTGGTGTCCACCAAGACCCCCAGGTCCTTTTCTGCCAAGCAGCTTTCCAGCATGTATTGGTGCACGGTGCTGTTCTTTCCTAGTTGCAGGACTTTTCACTTCCTCTGGCTGAACTGATGTTCTTGACCGTATCCTCTTGAGACAAGATACATCTTGTAGTGCATGAGACACTGAGTGAAATCCTGTAACCACGGTGACTCAGAAGTTGCCCAAGTCACAGAAGGCAAAAGCAGGGAGTGGAAGAATGAAGAACCATGCATTGTAGGAGAAGATCAGGTTTGAGACCATCTAAGGAACCTGAAGGTTCACAAGTCCATGGGACCTGATGAGATGAATCCATGAGTCCTGAGGGAACTGGCAGATGAAGTGGCTGAGCCACGATACATCATATTTGAGAAGTTGTGGTAGTCTGGGGGAGTTCCCATGGACTGGAAAAGGAGAAACATAACCCCCATTTTTAAAAAGTAAAAAAGGAAGACCAGGGGAACTACAGGCCAGTCAGTCTCACCTCTGTGCCTGGCAAGATCATGGAGCAGATCCTCCTGGAAACTACGCTGAGGCACATGGAAAATAAGAAGGTGATTGGTGACAGCCAACATGGCTTCACTAAGGGCAAATTGTGCCTGACAAATTTGGTGGCCTTCTATGATGGGGTTACAGTGTTGGTGGATAAAGGAAGAGCAACTGATGTCATCTACCTGGACTTCTACAAAGCATTTGACACTGTCCCGCACAACATTCTCATCTCTAAATTGTAGAGACATAGATTTGATGGATGCACCACTCAGTGCATAAGCAACTGGCTGGATGGTCACACTCAAAGAGTTGCAGTGAGCGGCTCAATGTCCAAGTGGAGACCAGTGACAAGTGGCGTTCCTCAGGGGTCAGTATTGGGACCAGTACTGTTCAACACCTTTGTCAGCGACATGGACAGTGGGACTGAGTGCACCCTCAGCAAGTTTGCCGACGACACCAAGCTCTGTGGTGTGGTCGACATGTTGGAGGGAAGGGATGCCATCCAGAGGGACCTTGACAGGCTTGAGCAGTGAGCCTGGGTGAACCTCATGAAATTCAACAAGGCCAAGTGCAAGGTCCTGCACATGGGTCATGACAATTCCAAGGACAAATACAGGCTGGGCAATGAGTGGATTGAGAGCAGCCCAGAGGAGAAGGACTTGAGGGTGTTGGTTGACAAGAAGCTCAACCTGACCCAGCAACGTGCAACTTGCAGCCCAAAAAGCCAACCATATCCTGGGTTGCATCAAAAGAACTGTGACCAGCAGGTCAAGGGACGTGATTCTCCCCCTCTACTCTGTTCTCATGAGACCCCACCTGCAGTACTGCATTCATCTCTGGGGCCCCCAACATAAGAACAACATGGACCTGCATGAGCGAGTCCAGAGGAGGGTCACAAAAATGATCAGGGGGCTGGAGCACCTCTCCTATGAAGACAGGCTGAGAGAGTTGGGGTTGTTCAGCCTGGAGAAGAGAAGGGTCCAGGGAGACCTTATAGCAGCCTGCCAGTACCTAAAGAGGGTCTACAAGAAAGCCGGAGAGGGACTTTTTACAAGGGCGTGTAGTGATAGGACAAGGGATAATGGCTTTAAACTGAAGGGGGGTAGATTTACATTAGATGTAAGTAAGAAGTTCTTCACTGTGAGGGCGGTGAGGCACTGGAACCGGTTGCCCAGAGAGGCTGTGGCTGCCCCATCCCTGGCAGTGTTCAAGGCCAGGTTGGATGGGGCTTGGAGCAACCTGGTCTAGTGGAAGGTGTCCCTGCCCATGGCAGGGGGCTTGGAACTAGATGATCTTTAAGGTCCCTTCCAACTTAAACCATTTTATGATTCTATGATACTTTGGCAATTTTTTCCTGTGGATCCATTCATGGATGTGTGTTTTTCCAGACTTTATGCTACTGCCCTAGCCACTGGAGCTTGTTCATCCTTGCATTCTGTTCATAAATCACCTGAATGTGTCAACCTGGACAGTTGAAATTGTCTTGACTTGAGGGTAGAAATTGTAGCAGGCAAGTATGAGAAGAGGACTTGAGAGGAAGAGAAACTTTGATGTTTTCATTTTGCCTATCTTCTTTTAACACCAAAAAGTGACTAAGAAGGGAGCTATGACAGCTTCTAAACTGGCTGGAGAAGTCCTTGGTAATTGAACTGCCCTCAGAGATCATAGAAACATAGAATATCTTGAGTTGGAAGGAACCCATAATGATCACCAATGTCTCATATCCTGTTGTAGATCTAGCCACTACCCATTAGACCGTCAAGAATATTTAGCTCTCAGCCAGCAGAAACTTGTTTAAGTTATGCACATATTTATCTAGTGTCATTTGAAATGCCCTGTAGTACTTTTGCTTCTGGCTGCAGAAATGCAATGGTGTCCCATAGGTCTTTATTTGGCAGCCCACACACACCTCTTGGATCTCAAAGATGTCTAGGTGCTTATTTATGTAGGTAACTGAACTGAACCTTAGGCAACATATTCTGAGAAATCTAGAGAACAATCCATGTTACCTTGTAAAAGAAACCTAGAGCTCGATTCAGTTTTCTATACATTGGTTTCTGGAGCTACTTGGGATGCTCTAAGATATATAGAACATGTACATGAGGCTGTCAGATATGGCACAGGACCTGTGGGAGGCTTGCACCCCTCTGGAGTGGCAGAAGGGAGTCAGGCAGAATACCTCACTGTGCCTGAATGACAACAGTTATTTGTGCTTAAGCAACAGAGTCACCCTTTGATGTGATTCACTGCAACAGGAGTCTGGATGCCTAATTCACATGTAGACACTTACATGAAGAAACCTAAATGTATATGCTTTATGCTGGGGTTGGATATCACCACTACTGTCCTATATGTTCTGTTCATTCTCATGTGCCTGCTCCGATCACATTTAGTACCAAAAATGCAAGGACTATTACAAATGAAACATCTACTTTTCTGTGTAACATAAACCTTCTCACAGAACTCCTGTAAAGTCACCCTGAAGTGTTGATTAGATCTTTCTAATCAAATTCTTCATTCCTCTTAGCTTATGAAGTCACAGGCCTCCTAAATTTCCTTTACTAAACATTTCTTGCTATATGACTGCTACAATTATTCCTATGATTCAGCCACTACTTACCATCAGTATTATTGGAGAAAGTCTGAACTGGTCAGTTAGAGCTAATGATACACTTCAAAACAGTAATCTACATTTTGTAATGGCAAAATTTAAAATCAATACTTCTGTAACTCACCTTGAGTCATTAGAAGCCTCTACGATGATGTGCTACATGAAGCAACACTTCAAGCTTGGTAACTTACAGGTGTTCGAGTCCCTCCAGTTTCAGTATGTTTGCCTTTTTAAAACATAGAAACTAGATTAAAAAAAATATAGAACTGCCAAAAATAGATTACTAGATTTTGTTCCCAATGTGTAAAACTGAAGTATGCAATTTTTTCCATAAATAGAAAAAAATTTATGGAATTCTAAAGAAAGGTATCATTAGAAACCACATTAAAACATCAAAAATATTTGTCACATATAAACAACACCAGAAAGATGAGATTTAATATATATAACATGAGGATCAAGAATTATCCTGCTTTGAGGTTACTATTTTTAACAAACAAATCTAAATCCAAAAATCATTGCATAATTTTTTATCATTTTCCTCTATCTTGTTTTACTGGCGGGTAAATTTTCAAGCACTTACAGCTACAGTCATATCTGTTTCATTCATGACAAAGCAACCCAGAGACCCAGAATTTGCCCCTTTGTCAGCAAAGTAGGTTTGAGCCTAAGTAAATTCAGATGTCAAGAAGGGAGAAAAATATCATGGCTAATCTGCTGCTCAGAAGGGAGATTAACTGTTTCTGAAACTCAGCTACCACTGTGAGGTAGTTGAGAAAATAGAGCTTTCACTTTTAGTTTGTTTTTGACTGAGTTCTTTCTCCAGATAAATTTAATTTATCAAGGAATTGAGATAATAATGGGAGGCTGTTTAAAAAAAAAAAAAAAAACCAACAATTTTTCATCTTGTAGAGTCAATCAATTTAACTAATAAATAAAACTGGTTTTTTAAACTATGAATTACTGTGCAAGGAGAATTCAAGATAGGTCTTTCAGTATATGTGCTGTTTCCAATAACTGGCATTGAGCAGCATGCATAAACTTGCTGTTCTAAGGATATATATCATGTTTAATTTACAATGAACTTGCTGGCTTAGTAGGGGAAGAAAGTGATACATGAATCCTGGGTGTGCGACTCAGCTGACTCTGATCTGAGGGTAGCAGGAAGGCATCAGAGAGCAATTCTCACTTGGAATCCATTCAAAATGGAACTGCTGAATCCTTTCATCCAGTCCAGAAGAAACTCAATTACAAGAAGTGACATTATACAACATAATAAAAGTAGTGTCAGCTCCAAATCCATGAAGGCTTGTTGACACAGGGAATGAGTCAAACTGATGGGACCATATGGTGAGAAGGAGTGTGTGAACAAGCCTCCTTGTCTTCCATCCAGAGAAGTTTGTGGCAGCATTCTTGACTGCACATACATCTCACACCCTTTAAATCCACCCGTGCAGTGCCATGCAGGCAAGATGAATGGTGGTGAGCAAAACAAGGTGTTCTGTGAAGGGAGGTCCTCAGCACAGCTCTGCCACATCCAGGCGCAGCCCAAGCTTGCTAACGCTGAGCAGGTTAGAATGTTTGTACTGCCACAAGGTTCGCTCACATAATTTGTCATAAACAACATGAATCATTACACAGGAATTTGCTTTCCCACAATGGAAATTTAAAACAATTTATTCAGTGCTGAAATAAATTGTGAAATAAAGAATTTTAGATTGCCACCAGTTTTAAAGTATCCATGCTGAAAAGGCCGCACATTCACAGAAGACTAGAGAGTAGATACTTCTGAAGCTAGTTGCAGTCTTTCCATTGACTTCGGTTGGATTTGAATAAGCTTCAGAGAAGAAGCAGATCACCTAAAATACATTCTTTTCCTCCAATCAGATAAAAGCTGGTACACAAAGCCCAGGGTGGGAATAGTTCATACTCTGCTACACTCTTGGTTCCACAGAGATCTATTCAAATTGGAAAGGGAGAAGCTTATTAAGTAAACAATGAAGATCCCATGTTATAGGAAGGCTAGATGAAATCATTTGATGAGTTGACAGACTAGGAGAGAGTTGAATTTTCCCCTCTGAAAGAGTGAAGCCAAACATTGGGTGGGAGAGATCGAAAAGAAGAAAAACAAATAAAAATCATAAGGAAGAGAAAAACAATTTATTAAAAAGAAAAGAAGAAATTAATATCAATTAGCTATGAGTAAAGAAGAGTTAGAAATGTGATTTTTTTTTCTAATGATGAAAACACTAAGGTTCTGGGCCAGCCTTGCAGAGAACAATAATGATGAAAACTAGGTAATTTAAGGATGGAGCCTGTGTCCAGCACTACAGGAAGCTATTGCCCATAGAAGAAGACAGTTGAATACGATAACTCAGAATCTGCTTTCTTGTGTGTTTGCACTAGTTAAGAAACTAGTTAAGAACACAGAGTTTAACGCTAATCCATCATTGTCCTGACATTATATGATTAGCAGACTCCCAGATATGATTTTAGCCTGAACCCAGCAGCACTTTCCCAGACAGGAGCATGGTTTGGGAAATAAAACAGGATATATATTGTTCTCAGCAGGCAGTATTGATGAGACCATCTTGCTGAGGGGAGGGAGAGAAAGAAAACATTTAGTCACAGGCAAATTTCAGAGTGCCATTTGTCAGCAGTGCCAGGGAATGGCCCCAGAATGTTATAGAAGTAAAAATGTATCATTTAAGTATTGTATTCCTAGTAACTGAACTAGGCATTGTGCCTAAAGTCGAGATGCTCAAGTAGGGGAATAGACTTTGGAGGCTGGATACAGCCAGCTACTGTCGTGGTATTGCGAAGGGATTTCCAGCCCACCAGTAGCAGTGACCAGTTTATGGTGCTAAGCTAGTCTGCACAGTAACTTGTTTATAATTATTTACAAAAGTGACTTTTTTTTTCTTATTTTCTTATAAAATCCCTAAATAAGTCATTATATTACTCCCAGGGATCTTGCCAGAAAGACTAGAGGTCAGGTGTTTTGTTCTCAGTCCTCTGACTCCTACATGTAGGCTATCTAGTCTAAGTCTGAAGTATTTTGGTCCTCTTCCAGACTGCATTTAAATAAATTGGTAAATCTTTTATTCAGGACAACTCTTCCTAGTCCCTAAATTTACACACACAAACTCTCCAGATGGCCTTCAATGCACATAATAATAGACTGAAGAGTTTACTGCAATGTAATTCCAATTAGCTGTTTTACAAGTATGGTGTCTACCTTTAATGGACAAATAAATCTATACATGTAATTAGTTTTGGGTTGTGGTTTGGTTTGGTTTATATATTTCTTTTCCTTTACTGAGCAAAACTTTCACTTGCTGCAGTTTTATCCTGGGGGATAAAAAAATAAGTTCATTGATAATAACTCCATTTGCATAGTTTGCAGAATTCTCTATATTACAACTTGGGTTTAAAATATTCTTTCTTGTAGGTTAGAATAATTTTAAACTGTTTCATCAAATATCAGATAACTATAAGTGGAATCAAGTTCAAATGAACGCAAATAGAATTTAGAGCACAAGTTACTTGGCACTTAGTCAAACTATCATGTTAATGCTTCAGATGGGGATATCCTTCATAAGCTTATGATTTGGCAAATGGTTTATCAGGATTTTATTTTTAAATAAAATGTTTGGTTTCAAAATTTGTTGAGTTAAAGTTGATATATTGCATCAGGAGAATGACAGGAAACCAAATTTAGTCTCTTTAGTTGCTCTCCTTAGCTTTTTCTATGTTAAAACATAAGCTATAGGGTACCTTCTAATTTATTACAGCTACCTGAAGGGCTAATTCCTTCCTTATCCTCCTAGTTAATTCAGTGTTACTTTAACAGATCCATACCCTTAAATAAATCAGGTCTGATTCCTGAATCAGAAAAAAAGGAGACAAGCTGACTGATGTGGTAAGTCTAAATGAAATCAAAATTACAGCTCCCAGGTAGGTGATTCTGCAAAAATATTGGGGCCTGCTCTGGTCTTTTAATGATCTGCAATGCACCAGAATGGCCACTGGCATGTAGCTGAGCTACAGAAAGGACATTTTCCAAACTCAGCTGCATTCATCCATCTTCATAATTTCTACTTCATTGCACAGACTTACTGTTCTTTCTACGAGGCCACATAGCAGCCTCTTTAAAAGTGTCACTAAGTTGGGTACCTGAAACACCCATATCTGGGAAGGAATTTCATAGATGGTGGCAGTCCTGCATTACTACTCATTCTGGCCCACCATGTCAAAGAATCTCTGTACCTATTTTATCATCTTTTCAAAAATCTTCTCTCATCCTGTCATAGATGGTTTGAGACAAGGGCTTTGTTTTTATTCACCAGTTGTGTAGCACATAGTATACCACAGACCTGGTCCATTGCTGAGATTCTTGTGCACTGCCACCAAGCAAGTAACAGGGATTTGGGGACTAACAGGGATCTGGCTAGCAGTGTCTCCTCCTCCCAGTTCACAGAATTACTGGGTTAGCCCAGTCACTGTTCTATGCCTCTAAAGGTGCTGCTTCCCAACTTCCTGAGAAATACAATTAAATGTTTTTTGATTACTTTCTTTGAGCTGGGACATTTTTGTTTCTTTTTCCAAGACCCTGGGTAGAAACCCTCTTTATCTTTCCCTGCACTTTTTCCAGAGCATGAGTAGCATGTCTCCATCTCAATGCATTCCTTACCATGCCCACTACATCGTGAGTTCTCCTTGAGAAGGTTGTCTTGTATATACCTTACAGTTTCTGCTCTCCATTTTTAGCTCTTCTTGCTTCATTTGTAGTGGGAGCTTAAGTAGCTTTGTTTTGAAATGGGCTATTCTGGGAGTGTGTGACACTGATTGGAATCAGCATTGCTCTTTTCTCATCCTGATGTTCTTTTTGTAACAATCAACTTGTGACACCATCCTTACCCTAGTGCTTCCAGCAAAGCGTGCTGTCACCACTCATTTTTGAGTGTCTGGCCAGGCATTGTAGTCAGTGCCTACAGTAAATGGGACTTTCCTTAAAACCACTGTTTAGTTTACAGCCCTAACACCTTGCTTCCAGGCTAAGACTGCAACTCTAATGGTTCAATCAGGGTCGGATCTTAAGTTGCTGTACACGTCACTGTACACACAAGACTAAAGAAATCTGAGTACAAATCACAGATTTAATGGAAGTTATTCTGCTTGTCTTACAACAGGTGTTTACCTGATACCATATTCACAGAACTGGTGAATGTCACAGGCTGATTCACATCTGAGATGAAATGTTCAACAGTAAAATTAATGAGATTCCTGCTATATTGCACAGAGATGTAACCCCAGGTTTTCTAATGTTTGAGAATTAGCTGAGTTAAACCCTAGTAATGATGAGTATGCTTCATACCACAGTTTTCAGAAATGATGAGTGAAGTGAAGCTGAACTGACTACAGAGACTTCAGATTATGTTAGCTGTTTGAATTTCCTGGGTGCACAGCTTCAATATGATCAGTGGTTTTAGCCCTATTCTTGCTCCCCAGGCATAACTGCTTACTTAATAATGTATTTGGGTTTTTTTGCAGTAGTTGACCTTATTCTTTCTTTTTTATTGCTCACTGTGATCCTCCATATGGCCAAAATGGAAGACAGAATAGTGCTGGTGTAATGGGTTTATGTTGATTACAGACTGTTTTTCACAGAAGGAATCCTACCAGATTTGATTAAATCAGTTAATTAAGCTGGATGTGAAAGGCCCCTAAATACGAACAGAGTAGCATGGAGAAGCCCAGTATAAGAGTGAATAGAGTCTTAAGTTATACTCGTTCTTATCTATACACAGAGAACAAGCAATATTCTCTTCATTACCTCTATTCTGGTCTTGTCCTATTGCTCAGTGGTTCCCGTGACTTCAAACCAACTGAAGTCCTTCAGGTCTCAGGGGGTTGCAAGCAGAGTTAGGCACTTGCTGCTCACCTTGCTGTCCTCCATGTTCTGCCTGACCATTGGCCTGAGAGGTGGGAGAGGCCCATGTCTGTGCTTTTAGGCTTCTCAAGGGCGTATCATTCCGCTTCCACAGATCTGAACACAGTCATGATATTCCATGCCCAAATGGGGATTTGCAAGCTAGATATTCATGTGTCTCAATCCTCTTGCAGGTTTAATTAGGGCGTGTGCCATAGAAAACCTAACAGTTACAGGATTAATCCCCCCCAAAACAGTCACCAATACCACTTTTGCTAAGGCTAGTAGTCAGACACAATATTTACATTTCATGTAATAGCTTAATGTTTACAGCACTTGACCAGGAGAGGGCAAGCATGCCTTCTGGGCTTTCCACAGTCCAAGGCAGACTGGATTTACGCCTCTCAAGAAAACACCCTAAACCCAAGCTAGATTTGAAAAACATGTTAAGAGGATTTCATCATGCCTCCTTCATCCAGTCTGGTGTACATCCTGGGAAGCAGGCTATACTGGGATGGGGAGAGAACATTAAACCCTCAGTGAAAACGGTGTCTGAATGGCATACAAAGAGATATTGTCTCGATTTTTGGCTCTGCTGGCAGGACTGAAGTTGTAGTTTGTGTGAAATAGTCATTATATAAAAGTTTAAAGTAGGGACCAGCCATCTTCTTTCTCAATAGAGAGTGATTCTTCATAAAGTTCCTTTCTGGATCTACTTCTAGTCACATAAAAATAAGACAAGTAAACTAACTTAGACAGAAATGCAGAAATTCAAGATGTTTCTAAATTTGTCTCATAGAAGGTTGGAGTACTGCTCAATACTGTAGGCAGCTATTAATTATTTCATGCCTTAGAGGACACAGTCATGAACTGACACTTCACTGTACTCTACAACAAAACACAAACCAATAGGACTGTTTGTCTTTTAAGAGACAGGAGAGAAAATTATGTCTGTCACAAAGTTCACAGAATCTCAGGTCTTTTGGTAAAATGAGACAGAGATTTACTGCCTTACATCTCTTTCAATGGAAGTGAGGTCTACATACTTCAGTCTAGATCCCCTTTGCCTTTTTATTAGATTAAAAAGAAAAAGTGAATGTACTTTTGTTAAATTTTTCATTTAAGTTCTCAGAAGACATTGCTGTATACAGAAGATGTATTATTCAGGTTCACCTAATGGTTTGCCCTGTCCATCATTCTACCCAGTCATAGTAAATGTTTCAAAGGGTAGAATAAAATTAACATTTTATTCTTTATAAAAATATTAGGACAAGAAGTTTAGTTCACATACTCTGAATTAAGTTATAATAAAGTAGGCGATTCTAATTACCTTTCAATTTAAACCAGATGAATGGAATTACAATTGGTTTATAAAAGACATCTAAATCAAATCCACAGTACTTTTGCAGCTGGTTCTAATGAATCAGCATTTTACACAGCACACCTGTACATCAGTAGAAATCTTTGTCTTTCAAGAATGAATCTTTGAAAAAAAAGAACAAAAAGAACAGCTGTTTCATTATAAATTCTCAAGTCCAAGGAGTTCTCAAATCTGATGAATGTCCAGCATCCTTGAGAGCTCCACTTTAATAGCCTGGACTTCTTAATGTGCTACTAGATTGAGAAAACATCAAGGAACAGTGAAAACAAAATGCATCATGCAAAACCTGATATGTTCTGCTGGGAAAGGGCACAGGATCAAAGAGATGGCACCATCCTGTTTCATGGCAGAATAGATGGCTATTGAAAAACCAATAAATGTTAGCAAAAGACATGATGTTAAAGGAAGGTGAAACAAGAGATAGTCACTTCAGGATGCTCAACGACTATAGCTAGCTATCCAAACCCTCTATTTCTTGAACGCACACACACACACACGCCATCATGTATTTGCTAATATAAATAGTAGTTCTGTAACATTGCCTTTTAGATTTGGAGTTGGCACCACTGTTGCCTCTTTGCTGGCATGTTTTACTGTTGGCAGTTACAAGCATCCTAGAGAATAAAGTAAAGGAAAAATTATCCCTCTCTCATAGAAATAACTGCAGTCTTTTTCTTATACCTTCACTGTAAATATTCTTTGTTTTCTTCTTTTTCTGTAGTTTTCTGTGATTGCAGCCTTCAGTTATTGCTTCCTTCCTATTTTCATTTATGCTACATATGCCATTAAATTCCAGGTTGGACAGTTCCTGAGTTTGGGGTTTTTTTTTCAGTTTGGCACTGTGTGGCTGCACTCTTGCTCTATTATTAAATTCGCTTTTGTGTGTGTGCTTTTACAGCCAAGACCTCCTTCCCTGCAGAAATACTTTGAAGATCAGCAAACCCTAAATTAAAATGAAAAGAGAATTCTCTGCTGTCTTTTTATGAGCCACTGGCAGTGCTGTGCTTTGAGCCAAAGCAGAGACCTAGGAGCATAAAATGTTGTTGGTTGTATTAGTTTGGTTGGCTGAGTAAAAACTATATCTTACAATGTTAATTTTGTTCAGGGAATCATCCAGGTCTTTGCTGCCAAACACAATCCCGTGAAAGTGTCCCAAGACTGTTGACAGCAATCTGCTGGAAAACACCAAGAAAGCCATGAACAGAAGAGAATCAAAATAAAACCTCCCCTACATTCCAGATGCCCTCTGTCTTTTCCCTATCACACTAGCTGTGATCAAAGCCTTATGTTTTATTTTGCTGTCAGAAGTTTCTTAGGAATTTAACTTCTAATTCCCCCCCAGCCACCCACCCCCCCCCCCCCCCCCCGAGAATATTGATGCTATAGCAACACTAAGTACAGCTTTCTGAGTAACATGGGGATGTTGTACAGGCAATGTTCTGGATCAATAATTCCCAATTTTTATAAGCCAAATTTCATACCAGCCAGAACAGATCCCACTGAGAGAGTGTACCTCAAGAGGATTTATAAGTTTGGCTTTTGTCCGTGTATTGGGCTCATATCTCATGGTTTGGGAACCACTGCCCTAGATTAGGAAAATAACATTTATTCAAGTATTTTCATGTCTTCCCCCCCCCTCCCCCTTTTTATAACAGCTCATCATATTAACATTCTCTTCATTTTTGTCATTTAAAAGTAATAAAAACCTTTGGCACTTTTAATTGCACTGAGTATGGAAATTTGGCATTCTTTTTTTTTTCCTCATGAATTTCAGAGGATTAAGCTGGATTTTTTTTCTATGAATTAAAGTTATATTTTTAGGTTTTGGTACTATGTTTATCTGTCTTGTAAGGGTTTTTTTAATTCTTATTGCCTAACTTTTCCTTCTCACATAGGAACCTCAATTTCAGAATAACACCAACCTATTCCAAAACCTGCTTTATCAGTCTAAATTTTCTGTGATTAATATAGGCACCTTAGATAAGCTAGTGCTTATATTTTAGAAGCCTTTCTGAGTTGGGCAATCCTCACTTAGAGTAAGTACTTAAATTTCCTTTACAATCCTTTTGGCAGATCTTTAGAAGGCAGTCTGGGCTATAAAAGATCAAAACGTAAGAAATCTTCGTCTGTGTCAGACCCCAGCTGCCAAGTCGATTTTGAAAAAAAAGTTCCTACTAGAAAAACTTCTGATTTCTTTTTTTTCCTGAAGGTGTTGGTTAAGGCAGTTTTGTCTCTTCACTTCTCCACATCTCTTCTTCAACTTTCTTTTTTTTATGAGCTATTCAAGTGGTTAAAACACTTATAAAAATATAGATGGATATAAATATAGATGTGTGACAAATACAGACAAGCATGAGTCTTGGGTTCTTAGCGCACAAAGACTTCAGACGTAAGCTCCCAAATCCTAAGTATACTCTGATCATCACTATCACTAATTAGCTTTCTCATTAAAGATATCAAATGTATACCACTAAGACTAATTATTCTTCTAAATCTATATAAGGCTGGATGGTCCACAACATAGCAGACATTTTAAGAATATGAACTCAAAGTAAAAACCTCAAATATCACAAAATACAGTGATAATATAAGCCTGTTTTAGCATCAGGCATAGGAGTATAGACAAGTTTCAAAACTTCTGAGAGCTATGAAACCATCAGCACAAGTTGCTTTATTTTTGCTTCATTGAAGTTATAGTTCAACCGCCCTGTTACACTAATGCTGCGTGGGTAGGCAGGCAGTTGTAACACCCTAGACTATTCCAGCCTTATGGATACTCGGATTTATTATCAGAAACAGACAAAAAAAAAGCCCAAATATTTGTGTAATCTGTAGGAGAATGAGTGGCTTCTTGTTTATGACATCATTTGCCTGAATGTTAGGGAAATCCATCTTCATGATGCCTGTTCAGACCTCAGTTGTGATCACACTTTGTAATTGATAACATTTTGTATTAGGGTATTGCCTCCCAAGTTATAAAACCTTTCCCACTCAACTTAATCTGTGTAAACACTGTGGAGGAATCAAAGTAAGACTGGTTTCTACATATCATTAGGTTCTTTCCTGAAAAATTCTACATCTGCAATGACTTGTGTTTTGTTTGTCCAGTACTACTTGCACCTTTAATTTACATTTTCTCATGCTATATTACATATTACAGTTTCACTTCTTGAGTGAGGTAAAAAAAAAAAAAAGATAAGTAAGGCAGTATATGACCTACTCATTTAAGGAAAATGGTGTTCTGCTGTTACATTCAGGCCCAAAGTTACTGCTGCTTTCTTATACCTATATTCTGCCTTTGTCGGCCACATTTACCATGTAGACCTAATTTTACCTCATGTGCCATGACTAGTTTGACTAAATTATAGTTTGCTTCTGTCTGCTTCTGACATTTCTATCTCAGAGGGTGAGGTAGCTGTGTTTCCAACAAACAGTCACCCCTGAGGGCTGAAAACCGTGCAGTCCTGTGCTGGTTTCACCTGGGATAGAGTTAATTGTCTTTCTAGTAGCTGGTACAGTGCTATGTTGTGAGTTCAGTGTCAGAAGAATGTTGATAACACACTGATGTTTTCAATTGTTGCTCAGTAGTGTTTAGACTGAAGTCAAGGATTTTTCAGCTTCTCATGCCCAGCCAGCAAGAAGGCTGGAGGGGCACAAGAAGTTGGCACAGGACACAGCCAGGGCAGCTGACCCAAACTGGCCAGAGGGGTATTCCATACCATGTGATGTCACATCTAGTATATAAACAGGGGGGAGTGGGGGCGGGGGGAATCACCGCTCGGGGACTAACGGGGCATCGGTCAGCGAGAGGTGAGCAATTGCATTGTGCATTACTTGCATATTCCAATACTTTTACTATTACTATTGCCATTTTATTACTGTTACTATTATCATCATTAGTTTCTTCTGTTCTATTAAACTGTTCTTATCTCAACCCATGAGTGTTACCATTTTTGTTTTTATTCTCTCCCCCATCGCACTGGGGGGGGGGGGGGGGGTGTGTGAGTGAGCAGCTGCGTGGTGCTTAGTTGCTGGCTGGGGTTAAACCACAACAAGTTCACACACCATGGTCTCTACCTACACATCTGCAACATGTGAACCGTGGTTCTACCCCTACTACATATCTCTATCTTTTCAAACACAGTATTTTTTCAAGCTGGGCTTTTTTTCCTTCTTCAGCCAACACAGTTTCCCTCTTGTCTTTCCTCTCCCTACCATAGCCCCAAGAAAATCAAAACCACCCCATCCCAAATACAAAAATACATTGCTGAATTTCTGTCCCACTGCACTGGAGAAGCTGGTTTTCCTATGAATAAGTATTCTTGGCTGGGCAAGTGTCAGCAAACACTGTGATAAGCTCTGGTAACTAGCCCCTCACAGACCACATAAGCAGCTCAGTGGCAATGGTGTTTCCTTGCTGTCATGGTTTAAGCCCAGCTGGCAACAGAGCTCCACGCAGCTGCTCACTCACTCCTCCCCCCCAGCCATGATGGGACAAGGAGGAGAAAATATAAAGAAAAGCTCGTGGGTCAAGAGAAGGACAGTGAGGGATCACTCCCCACTTATGGTCTCAGGCAAAAGACAGGCTCAACTTGGGGAAGAAACAAAATCAATTTAATTTACTACCAATCAAATCAAAACAAGGACAATGAGAAGTAAAGCCAAACCTTAGAACACATTTCCCCCATCCCTTCTTCCTGCCTGGCTCAACTCTACTCCCGAATTCTCTACCTCTCCCCCCCACAGCGGCGCAGGGGGACGGGGAATGGAGGTTGGGGTCAGTTCCTCACACGTTGTCTCTGCCGCTCCTTCCTCCTCAGGGGGAGGACTCCTCACTCATCCCCTGCTCCACCATGGGGTCCCTCCCACGGGAGACAGTCCTCCATGAACTTCTCCAACGTGGGTCTTTCCCACGGGCTGCACTTCCTCACGAACTTCCCTGGCGTGGGTCCTTTCAGCAGGCCGATCTTCAGTCACAGCCTGCTCCAGCGCGGGCTTTCCCATGGAGTCCCGGCCATCTTGGGGTCCTCTGGTCCCCCGGGGGCTGCCCTCCCTCCTTGGGCTGGGGGGACACGGCCTGCCGCCCGGTCTCCCCACGGGCTGGGGGGGCATCCCCTCCTCCCCCGCTCCTCCTCCCCTCCTTCCTCCCTGACCTCGGTACCCGCAGAGGGGTTCCTCTCCCATCCCAATCCCCTACTCCCTGCAGGTTCCCCTCTTCACTCTGCTCTCCCAGAGGCACGACCGCCCTCACGGACGGGCTCGGCCTGGGCCAGCGGCGGGGCCGGCTCCCACCCGCCGAAGCTTCCGGCAGCTTCTCACGGGAGCCACCACTGCAACCTCTCCCCCGCTACCAAAACCCTGGCACACAAATGCAAAACGCTTGCATAATTTATTCAGAAAAATTACCTGCTTTCCTGTCTCCAACAGCTAGCTTTTACAATGTTTGTTCAAACTTCATATCTTTGAGACCACTACAGGTCACTTGTACTTGCTTGATATAGGCCAAGAGATTCACAACATGTTATCGAGGGGAAAGGGATACATGGGCTGATAGCCTAATAGTAGGAGACTTGTCTCTGTGGAGAAACATGCTAAACAATCTTTTATAGTAGAATGCCACAGTCATCTCACCTGTAACAAAGCAGCTTTCACAAGTCTGTGGTTGCACAACCCTCCATCATCCTCACCTTCCTGGAAAGCGTGTTCAGCTCCTCTCTGTGCCCAGTCAGGATAAAAATTGAACTAAGCTTTCAGTAAGTTCCTCAGAAATTATTTTGAGCTCCTTATCTCAGTCTCCTCACTACTTCTGTTCTACTACATAGAAATTACCAAAATGTTCTCTAAATCCCTTGTCTCCCAGATTAATGGTCTAACCATCAAACAGTTGAGTGATGTCCATTCAGACTTTCTAGCCCAATTAATAAATTGCTTCAGGCAGGTTTTTATTAAAAAACAATATCAACATGTTACTTACAGGAAAGGGAATGCAAAAAGAGATCTGATGATAAATATTTGTTTCATTTCATTAAGTAGTATAAACAAATATTCATGCCAGGATGATGAATACAACAGGATTAAGAATCATCATCCAATGAAAATTTGGCTTCCTTTGTTGAGATGCTCAGACTTCTGTCTGAGATTGACAAAGGAAAATAAATGAATTTATTCTGGTTTGTTAAGAATAAGCAGGACATTCTTTAATGTGGAATAAAAAAAGGAAGTAAATAAAAGAACTGTGACCTTAGAGTAAATATTATTTTAAACAACATACATTTAAAAATAATAAAATAAAATACTCAGCTTAAATAATCAATTTTTATTTGATTATCACAGAGTTGCATTCAAAAGATCAATAAAAGTATTTTCAACATCTAGACTGGCAGGTTTGCTACTATGAGCCAGAGTTTTGCTGAAAGGGTTAGCTGGTAAGAAAAGCCACAACAGCTTTGCTGCAAATTGATTGGGATTAAATGGTCCAGAAAACATGTTCCAATAGACTTTGAAATGAAAATGAATTAAAATTGGCATGCAGGTTCTTTCTACTAAACTTTTAAATGTCCCTCAAGGTGGACAATTGGGAAGATTTTTTTTCTTTTTTTTTTTTTTTCCTTTACATTGCTTCGTTTCCTCTGCTCCTTTTGAAGTCACTGTAAGTGTTAGTATTGACTTCAGTGAGAGCAGAATTGAACTATATGGAGCATTTTTGAAGAGTTTTTGTGCACTCTCTTTGAGAAGGTCAAGTAAGTCCATTGATTTACTATTCTTAGGTACTTCTGAAGATTCCAAGTGATTTAGCATTAGTTCATGGCAGAAAAGATGTGTAAGCAGAATAAGCAAAAAATAAACCCTTTTAAAAAATACTTCCCCCCCCCCCCCCCCCCCATAATTCTATTTAACACAGGCCTTCTGCCAGCCTGTTATCACAATTTTTAAATGACATAACTCTGCTTAGAAAAGCCACTATTGAGACTTGCCATCATGGCCAAAAGTTCCCATGGCACTTAACATGGTTTTGTGCTCCAAAGTCACTTTGCCACTATAACCTTACTAATTCTACTCCTCTTCATAGTCACTTCTCACTTTACCTTTTCTCATGCTTCTCGTAGTTAGGAAAGCAAGTATATGCCCTCAATTAATATCTCTTTTATGCCAGTGAAACAGAAGAATATCTCTTGATGCTCTCATTCAAGAAAGTACGTTCAATGTTCAACATGGCTTAGTGATGTGCTATGGCAAAGATGTCATCTTGACTCTAATATTTCTTTCTATATTTACATTCTCTTAGTTGTAAATGCTTGGCAACGTGATTATGGATTCAGTACATTATATTGTGTCTGTCTTTGAAAGATTACTTTTTTTGTTTGACAAACAGATTTGAGTTCCTCAGTATTTTTAATGTTACAGAAATGTTCCCATAAACTTTTATGGAATATCTAGAATATTGTAGGCACTGAACTAAAATTAGGGAACTAAATTATTGAACTAAAAGATTAAGATATAGAAAAACAAAGCATATATGTAGACCCTGTGTTGCCCTTAGTTCATGCTGACCATTGTCAATCAAATTTCTGAAACAGGTACTCTCTATCCATAAAATGTGGAACAGATTTTCCAGCACCTGGAATATTCAGATTAGGGTTTGGTTCAAATACACTCTAACAAATAAATTCATTAACTACTCCCAGCAGTAAACAGTGTTTGTGTTGCCCATGAAGCAGCGATAAATAGTTGAAGTCATTAAAACTCTTGCCCTTGACTTTAGTATGAACCCTGAATGAAAGGATATTAAATGGAAATGTGTATATAACATTTTTAAAAAGGGATCTAACCCTACAATTAGTATGCCATTTACAGAGGAATAGCTAGAAAATATATTAGCATACATGAGTCACATAATTTACCATTTGATTTGGAGATCTTTCAATTACCCAGCTGCCACAGAGAAAGGCCTTGCTATGTATTAACTGATAAATCATGATAGGTTATGCTCTGTTATCATAAGTTATCATTGGGTTAGGACATCAAAGGCCTGGATATGCCAAGAAAAGCAATAAAAAATTCCAGATGGAATCATACTGCCTTGTCCTATGTCTTGCATATCACTTTGAAATGTTAACAAGGTACTTCTCAAATGTCAGTTATCAGACAACCTCTGTGAAATTGCATTGCAAGACAGAAGAGCATGTACTTCATGAAGTTATAATTTATTTTACAAAAGAATCAGGTATTGGTTTTGCATCACTATTGCCTAAAATTTATGTCATCCGTGTGCATCTGTGTATAATTTAATTCTGGAATGTATTTTGCAACACCGTTTTTGAAAGATCTTGTCAAATAACAAACTATTGTGTCATTGCACTTTAGAAGAGATATTTCAGTTTTCTAGATAACCTCTATATGCTATTATTTTTTCTGTGGGCCATTAACAGTCATTTATTTTCAAAGACTTTTCTACCAGATTTATAGCCAAAAAAACCCCAAAACAGTACTTCAATATTTGCAGATGAATGCATAGATTTAGTGACAGACCTGTGTTTGTGGAGACAGACATAGAGGTGCTGATAAATTTCAGATGCGGTATTCACTGGCAGTAGCTGTAGCCATAGTACTGAAATCTCAAGCCTGATTATTATGTCTTAAGTGCCTTGTATGAGTTTAAGCATTGTTTTCAGTAGTTACACCCAAAGTAGGTTAAAAGAGTCCTATCCTATCCTTTGCAGACACAGTTAGATATAGATATTGTGTTAAATGACACATTTTTACTTGAAGCGTGATCATCTCATCACTTTGTTATGCTTTTTCTCTCAAGTATATCCTGGATTGTATTTGTTTTCAACTTTATACATTGGGTACTTGTATTTTTAAGCAAATATCTTATGCAGAAGGCAATTACACCCCTAAGGTGCAGATCACCCCTGGGCCTCATTCTTATTTTTGTTAAGGACAATCACTGCCAACTCAGTACAATAAAGGAGCCATAAAAGTGCCACTCAGTGAGAATCAGGCCCACCTGAGCAGAGAAACTAAGCAAAATTTAATGGTCTTGATCTAATGGCTTCTTCTGATCTTCGTATCTGTGAATTCTCTCACATTATTTTAAAATTCCTCCTCCACATGGGTCATTGCGTCTTAAAGAAATCTCAGCAATATTTATGCTGAGAGAAGTTAATGTTTTTTTGTGACATACAAAAAACAACAAGAGATGGTAAAGAAGCCACTGGCTGCACATTTTTTAAAGATTTTCTGTACTCCCCTGTTTTGAAAGTGATTTGGGAAAAAGCGGTTACGACTTGCACTCTTAACTTCACCTGAATTGGAATGATCCCTTGTGCCTAAAGACCACTTCAGGTCAGACTTCTACTGCTTTATGTTACTGATATAAATCCTCACCCATTAAAATGGAAGAACATGTGAGTTGGTGTTTGCTAAACTCATTCAAATTCTGTTTTGGGTCTTGACTGAATATAAGAATTTTTAACTGAACGCCATTAGGGAGAGAATGCTGGGTTTAGTGAGCTTTGGTCTGGGTTTAGTAAAGCAAGCTCTGTGTATTTGTGATACTGTATCTGTTATGTTTGTGTGGACGTCAACACAGATATCAAGGCAATGCCTCCCATTGTGGGAATTATGGTCACTTACTTAAAATGCTTAACTCCAAGCACTGGACAACTCAAGTAGTTGATTTCGAATGACTTAAGTGAAAAGACATGCATTCTTTTTTGAAAATGATGTATCTGAATCTGTGGAAATGAGAAATACAAGCTGCTTCAGCAAAAGAAATACAGCAAAGGAAATCACTCTTTGTGTTCGCATTACTTTGTGCCACCAAAATATGAACGTATTCCTGTGTGGACCTGCTCTGAGTCTTCTAAGAAATTTTTGATTTGCTGCAGCAAAGAATCCTTTAGTCCAGACTTCTCAAATTTTGTGATGTATATATTGTAGATTAGCTGTCATTTCAGCACATGTATTATAGCACACTGTTTTCAAGAAGCTGCCTTTGAATGCTGTAGAGCAAGTGATGAACTGGTCAGGTTTTAAGGTCTTTGATGCAATTTCTTCCTTCAGATGACAATGAACCTTTCTAGTGATGTTCCTCCTCTAATAATCATTAAAGTGTGAGTCTACCTCCTCAAATGGTTGACAGAAAGAACTTCATGTTTATAGCATATGACACCTGAGTTATTCTGAACTGAGTTTTAGAAGATGAAGGGCTTATAAAGGTGTTCTGTGAATATCTACAGGTAACACCAACGTGAGCGCAAGGGATGAGCTAACCATCACACATTATATTATCTGAAGGCAGGTACTGAATTAATTCAGAAGGCTATGTCTTGATCTGAGCATAGAGATAGGAAGGCAGTCCTGACTGATGTCAGAGGCAAAGCTTCAGCTGATTTTAACAGGAGGAGGAATTCAGGGTATTTACACTGCTTGGGTCATTATTCTATGTCTGACTTGGTTTCTTTTGCTATATTTGGCTCAGTTTGCTGAACAAGACGTTAAAAAAAATGACTGAAATTACGGATTCCCTGGGGGACTGTGAATATTAATTTATTTGTGTTTTTAATTAATTAAATGTGTGCTAATTATTGCAATTATTGGCTTGAAATGACTTATTCTTTCTCTGAAAAAATGCTACCTAACATTTGTCATTTTAAAACCTTTGCACACACAGAATTTGCCATCTATTGTGCAACTACAAATTTTATATTAGTCTCTCTAGTTTCACTATTACTCCAAAGTAGTAAGAGTCAGTATTAATAGATGCATTATTATTTAAAGTAACTGCTGAAATATAACATGTATTTATGTTTCCTTAAATCATCTGACATTTTAACTCACTTTGTTTAAAGTTTGCACCTCCTTAGAATACTTAGATATGTCCATATGTACTGATTTACCCATACTGTTTCCCTGTTTATACAGCCAAAGATTAAGAATATTATTTATGATCAAAAGTATTCTTCTACAGAAACAATAAGATGCAACATCGCAAGTGTTGTTTTGAATTACATTTCATAGTGACATAATAGGTTTAATAATTTCACAAATATATACAAGAAGGCACATAATAGCTAGAATACAGAAATGTGAGATTTTTTTATTGCATACTACTTTTTTCAGGCTAAAAATGCTGTAAATACATACTCACAGGAAATAAGCATATTTATGTATACACATATAGATAGTAAGGCTATCTCAGTTATCTGTTCATTAATATGACTATGTTTGAATTTATCATAAAGATTGTTGTTGCATATCCATAAATGTGGTGTCTGGATGTCTAATGGAGAATCATTTCATTACTGGCAGGCCCAGTAAATCATTGACACAAGATAATTCTGATTCAGAATAAGCTATATTTCTCCTGGTGGACTTGATATAATGAAAAATCCTCTCAATCAATGCAATGCAATAGTTAGTAGAAAAATGGCATTGGCTCATATTTATGGTCATATTGTGCTGTTATAGAATTGTGCTGAGGATTTTGCTGCATTCAGGGCCATCCCAGAAATATTTCCATTTAAGATGCATGGGATGCACAGAAAATAGCTTTGTGACAACTTTTCAAGACAGTAGATTTTGCTTATCATTTCTGTCAAGACCTGATTTCTGTACATAACTTTTTTTTAATATTTGCTTATATAGGGTTAGTAGGTACATAACGTTGCATTGCATTGTGCTTTACATTTTAGTGCCTGAGAAGCTATACTGAAGTCAAGCATTCTGGGGAAGAGAAAAATCAGTATTTTCATAGTAATAATATATATTTGATTGAAATGTTTTAGAGATGAACCATTTTTTTCTTTCCTGTTTTTCTGTTGTTGCTGACATTATGTAACTGGTGTTTTTCAGGCTGTCGTTATGAGAAGTTTGCAGTTTGAGGAGCTTAGAGTGAATTATAAATATGAGTCAACAGCATTAATATTGTTGAAAAGAAAGACTGCTGCCATATTTGGAAAATATACTTCAAGGATGTGAAGTAATCTTTCTACCCTGTAACAAAGCAGTGATGGAAGCAGTTCTCATGTCTGATGGCCAATTCCCAAATAAATTTTAGGTTTATCCTACAGCGCACACACCGTCCTTTGGTTTTAGTCTCTCTTTTAGCAGTCCTTCTCTAATATGAAACCTGAAAAAAAATGGTTCCTGCTCCTCTTTTCCCAACATGTTGTCATGAAAAGAAACCATTCACCAAGCTTTCTTCCTCTTCCCACCTCCTTATTGAAGGCTTAGCAGTTCCTCCTGGTAGTTATAGGGAGAAGACTGGGGACAGTGTAGGAACTGCCTGCGGACTTCAGTGTGGGAATGTGGACAAGCATAAGAGGTGCCCAGCTTGGGATAGGACATCCCTGTGTCTATACGGACCACAGCAGGGCAGTCCATCACTGCCATCTCATCTTTAGTCCACAGAACTCTCATTTTGGTGCTCACCAGCAGCCGCACCCAGGTCACATCCTGGACACTGTTTGTCATCACTTTCAGAGCATCCCGAGGTAGCAGTGAGGACCAGCTGGGCACTTTCAGGAAGAATGAGACCCAGAATGACAGCAAGTTAAGAAAACAGCTCTTGAGAGGAAAGTTGGAAGGAACTGGGTTTATTTAGTCTAGACAAACCTGAAAGTCTATGCAAATGGTTGCTCTAAAACAAAGGCAGTAAAAAAGTGAAGAACTTAAATTGTAGCACAGATTTACATTCTATCTTAGGAAAAACAACTTTAAGAACTTATAAAGTTGTCTAGGTATCCAAAATGCCTTTCTCACTGGCAATATGTCAAATATTTACATTCTCCTCACTAAAGAATTATTCAGGAATCAAGAGATTATACTGCACAGGTTGTGTATCTTGGTGTTTTAACAGGTAACATTCAGTCAAATTTCTCTTCAGTTTATGGGACAGCCCATAAAATTTATATGTATGGATATAACTTCCTTCAGTTAGTCTGATTAGCTATGAGAGCTTGCAAGCATGAAGAAGGGGCATCACACATGGGAAACTATATTTTCTTGCAGATTGGACTGCAGTCAGGCTGCATTACTTTGCAGTTCTGAACTACAGATGCAAACAGCTGCAAAACTCTGTTTTCATGCAAATTAGATGTTGCTATAGACTACCAATCTCAAATTGCCATCACAACCTTTCTCAGCTTGGGGAAGTTTGGATACTCTGCAAGTAATTAGTACCAGTAATCCCCTTGTGCAAGGTGTCTGCCAAATTCACTGCATAGCTACTTCTTCTAGATATCATCTTGTAGAAAACAGTGTGTCATACTGCCTAAAAATAATCAGTTCATTTCTTTCCTTTGAATTACCCTTAAATTCATTTCTCTTTACAATATGCATGAAAAGGAAGACAAAGATGAGGAATTGCAATCTAAAAAAAGCCAGGCAGCAAGACAAGAATTCATTGCATACACAGTTATTATAAAATGAACTCATCTAAATGCTACAATTTGTGGCTGCTCACCAAAAGCAATTCCACCCCTCCGATATTGACCAAACGAGTTTACTTTTGCAAGACTGGTAATGTTTTGCAGAAGAGTGTGAGGACTCTTTAATATTTTTGAGCTTTTAAGATGTGGGGGAAAAAAATGAAAGAGCAGAGAAATACTATGAAAGGAAAATTAAAGACAGCCATTCAGTCAACAAACTCCTACACAGGTGAAGAAAAATTCTCAAATATATTCTCAAATGCTATCGGTCAGATTTTTGGCAGGAGAGCAATTACATGTGGGCAGAACGGTAGTTTCCATCATCGTTATGTGGCCTGCAAACAGATTTTTGCATAACAAAAAAAAGACCGGTCTACCGCCTAATGAATGCACTCATTAATTGTAATAGTTTTAGCTATAGATTGAAGGGGGAGGGACTTCAGAGAAAAAGAAGTCAGCTCAACTGATCCCAAGATACTGCTGCATTTTCAATTTAGAAAATAAGTGAAAGTGTTTACAAAAGGGAGGGCGGGGAGTCTATTTTTGTTGTATACATGCATCTCTCAGTATTTTGTCTAATCTTAGAAAGAGTGGTTTAGAAATGCATGCTAAATATTCCAGGCAGTTATCACAGGGATCCTAAAACTGCATTCCCCAGCTTACTGTTACTGACTCATGACATTTCACTCATCACAATTTGTCCAGAGCCAGTAACTAGAAAGTTAGTTTTGGTGTTTTGAGTTACTTAACGGACCAAACTAGCAGACGTGTCTCTAGCTTTCTATGCTGTATCCCACTGGCGTAAAAAGACAGAGCATCAGTTAGCTGTTGAGACAATATGTAACGTGGTGAGGAGCTGTTGCGGGAACATCTCTTCAAGTTGGTAGTCTGGATTGTCCACTTGATTTGCAGTTGGTTTAGCATTAGCCCTCTCCCTGCTCCCCTCTCCCACCCAGGATTGGCAGCAGCCGAGAAGAAGCCACTCCACCATACTAGGCAAGGAAACTCAGGTGGTATCAAAGGAGTGGTAACAAGTAATATCAAAAGAAGTCTTAGCTCTAAAACCATCAACTATGGCACCTTCGTGGAATTTGGCTGTGTCAGAGACAGTATGTACCTTTTTACTCTCAAAAGAAAAAAATGTAAACAAAAAATCCCTGAGTCATTTCAGGGAAGTAGGGCAAAAAAGCATTCAAATAATCTTTGAATAACACATATATAACATAGAATTTGCTTTGGGTAGATCAGCTGGCTCTGTATGGAATTCATTATGTCATGAAGAAATTTGTGTACACTTTGGAAAAGACCAATTTAAAAAATCCACATTTTCACTTTACCATTTATCATAATTTGTTATTTAAGCAACCCAAGTAAATTCTTAATACCATGCACCCTTTAAGGAGGATGATTTCACATTTCAACATACCAAGTGTATAGAAGGCAGAAAATGTACTCTAGATCTTTCCCCATAAATCTTGATATATCGGTAGTAAACACCCGATACCTTGATAGCACACTCATGATTAGCGCTTTTTTAAAGTGAGCAACTAACAAAAAATCTCCCCACTGGCCAAAAAAGTCATATTTGCAATTCACTGTTGCTTAACTTATTAGTACAATAAAACTATAAGAAGTTTATGTCGAAGTTTCATATAATACAGTGACTGAAAAGGGTTGCAGTAGTTTTGGTGGCTGCCAATTTGCAGTGTCAGCTGGTTGCTCTGCTCCTCTTTTACTTTCCAACATATGCACTTGCTAAATTTTGAAGCAGATTATAATTAATACTCTTCAAATCATGGGTTGTGTATCTTTCTCTATATACTCAGCTCTCAGAAAAATGAAGTTCCAATTCTGATTTGATGCAGCAGGATGCTGCATGGAAAGACAACAAAAATGTAACAGGCATTGACATTGTTCAGGAACACTTAAATCTGAACCTGTCCTAGAAGGATATTGTGGTACTGAATGGAAAAATAATCAATTATAGTATCTATTTAATCCCTTTATCAGCATAGGATTTTCTCCTTTGGAAATTTTTTAGTCCACTTGTCTTTCAAAAATTGCAGACTTTCCCTGCTTCCTTGGAAGGCAAGGAATATTTTCAAGGAAGATTTTCAGATTCTTTCCAAGAATCTGAAAACATTCCTTTAAGTCAATATTATGAAGAAAAATCTGAACCCTATAGCTGAGATTTTAAGAAATGTCATAAACAGTATAAAAGACTTGTAATGTTTAAAAATAAACCTGCATCCATTTAGTATGTAAGCATGTCAGCTTGTGCAATCCCTTTGCTGTTGTTCAGATCTGACATCTTATCATTGACTAATTGGCATTAGAGTTTCAGTTCCCACAACTGAGGTGATCTGGACTACAAAACTAACAGATCTTACATATAGGGCCAACAATACAGAATTGCTGCTATGGATATTCAAAACTGAGCGAGAGCTCTTAAACTGCCAAACCTGTGTTTTCATCAGACTATTGACCAAAGTGTCTAAATTAGGGAATATAGAATTTCTTTTGTGCTTTAAAACCACAAGGGATTATCTTAATTATACTGAAAGATAGTGTTATTTGGAATATATCTCAACCCCTTCTTTTCACTCCCCAAAAAGTAGGTAAAACAATATAATTTTCATTTAGAGTAATTTTGAGAAGACTGAGAATTTTAAAAGCAGTAGAAACAAGCATTTCCAGTTCAGAGAAAAAAATGCCTTTTCATTTAAAATATCTTGACTGGGTAAAATGTTAGCTAGCTCTAATTAGTAGAATTTCTCCCACTGTTTCTCTCACCCTGTGCATGGGGAAGTGTTTTTCCACAAGGTTCATTTCAGTGCTTCCTCTCTAGAACAGGAACCCTGATTCTGTTGGGCACAGGTGTGTGACCCACCGCACATTCCTGAGTATTCCAACTGCATCATTGGAATTAGTTGTGTGTACAGTCAAACACACAATTAATCCTAAATCAATTTCTTTTGTTTGTTGATGCTTCCCATAGCAACTGCAGAGACAGAAAAAATACAATAACAAGAAAAGAAGTAAGGGAAAACATCATGAGAAGCTGGGGAAACTGTGAGGGAGGGGCATTATTTTAACCTTCTTTGCAATGTTTCTCTAATCCACTGGGTTTAATACAATCATCATTCCCAGACATATGTTGAACTTCATCATAAGCTAATAGAAATACAGGACAAAATGGATGCCGAGCAGTCAGGTAGGTTCCTGAACTCCCTTCATCAAGGCAGGGTCGTTTATATCAGATGGATGTTTGTCTATCTTATTCTCTGACACCCCCTAAGAGTCTCCAAGCTATCCTAGTTCCTCATACTCTTTACTGTGAGAAATATTTTCCTGGTGTCTGAAATGAGTCTTCATCCTTCCGGTTTAAGTCATGAATGCTTACATCAACATGATAAACAAATTATGATTTTTTTTGCTGCAGTTTTTTATGTACCTGAAGACAGTTATCACATCTCTCCCCTAGTATTGTTCAGTTCTTTAAGCTATAAATCTTCAGATAATTCGATCGAGCCTGTTTTCTAGATCACCTTCTCACTTTTTTGGCTAACCTTTTAACTCTGTTGCTAACCACTAGCTTTTCCTTTTGTGAAGTTTGATACTAAAAGCTGTCCTGGATTTGTCTTTAGTACCTTTCTCCTTGTAGTGAACTGCAGGCCAACATTTTCTTTATTCTTCATCTCACAATAAAATGGTTAGAGAATTGCTCTCTCTTGCTTCTGATGTCCCTTGTTTGTTGCAGCTCGTTTTGTGCCTTGGCCTTTCTCTTTTTATCGCTATCTAATGTTTTTCTTTCATGTTCATCCTTGAAAATCTGAGCTTCCTTCTGCTTTTCATATATTTTCATCTCTGAGATGGGCACGCTACTGACTTACTGTATTTCCTATCCTTCCTTTGCATGGCATTTTTTAATTAAGTACTTTTAAATTCTACAATTCCTTAGACATTCCTTACAAGAGATCTAACCTTAAAATTTTCTAGGCTTGCTGAAGTCTGCTATTTTTCCTCTTTGCTCTTTTAAAAGTCACAAATGTTATTTTTCATGGTTGTTCTTACCCAATTTGCCTTTTGTCTTAACCTTCTCAAGCAGTCCCCACCTACTGATTAAACACCTACAGAAGAACCTCCTCTCTCTTGTCACTAGGTACAGCCTGTATCCGAGTAGTGTCACCTAGGCTTTCCAAGAACTTGATAGACAAACTACTGCATTCTTCTCCTACCCCCCATTATCAATAAGTCCTGTGCTTTGGAGAATGCTCTGGTAGTGGCTCACAAAAAGCTCTCTCCACATCATCTTCCAGATGTGATGGCATTAATCAGACACTTGTCACAGAAAGGACCATATACTTGTCACCTGTAAGCATGACCAGTAATCAATAGCCCTAATTCCTTCCGCATTCTGCATCTCTGAACATGTGAATGAAATCTTGATGCAACACTTCCTACTCCATTTGCCTGCTTTTCCTGAACCCATTAAATATTTTTTCTATTATCTATTTATTTATCTGTGTCTAACGATCTCTTCTGAGCAACTGTCTTATGAACCTTACCATGAAATTAAGGTTTCCACATTCTCTTATCTACTTTAAGCTGGCAGAAGTTCTCTTCCTTTGTCCTGTTTACAGTGATCTGCAACTCTAATCATTTGCTAGTCCCATAGAAGGTGTCAGTAAGTTCTGCAAATCCCTGTTATCCCTGATAAGCAGATTGACATTAGTAGCGTACTCCATGCTGTTGATCGTCCTGCTACTTACCAAGTAGATCTGGAGCGCTTTTGGAGCAAGGTCCACCTTGTCTTTTTTAAGACATTTTGGGGAGTTAAATGTTTAGGTCATTGTTGACAGGGATTGACTAACTTCACCTTTTTGTAAATGTTTTTCAGGAGGGCTAGCAATTTCTTGACTGCACTGTATGAGCCCAAAGCAGCCATCACCATCATGCATATTGAATGGTCTTTATAGTCGTTAAGTGTCTTTCTGATGACCTCTTCAAAATGCTTCAAGCACGCGCTTGCTCCTGTGCTGCTCTTCACCTGAATGTTCTCCTCCCTCCATGGTGATTCTTTCCAGAAGAAACAAAAAGACTTCATTCAAACAGGTGGAGATTTCTTTGCAAGAGATGCAGTCCTACACTTCATCTTTCTTGGGTAGCAATGCTTTATTGTCAAAGGTTGCTTTTCCTTCCTCCCACAATCTCTGTGCATGATAAGCAAAGTGGATTGAAGTCAGCACAACAGTGCCACCCATCTGGGGAAGCTCTTACTGGCGCTGGCTATTTCACATGGAAGATGGGAACGATGGGAAAGGTCAAAACAGAAAATCCAGGAAGCCACGTTCAAGTTTCTCACATTTTACCATAGCAAACATAATCCTAAAAAGTCTGCACCTCTATCTTCTATGTACATACAGTATAACAATACGTACTCTTCTACAGTGACAGTCCTGCTTGTTCAGGTATGCTCAGCTAGAGTCTGAAGGCTTTTTCCCTACCATTAGCATCCAGGGTTGTAGGGAGGGAAGTGAGGAGAGTGCTCATGACCTGTGATCACAGCTGTGCAACCCAGTCATTTAATCAGGGTCTCATTTGTCTCTATTTTTTTGTTCAGATCTTTAAAAGTGATTGTATGTACAGTAATGATCTAAAACACTGAATTATTTTATTGTGTTTATACTTATTCATTGTTATAGTTATTCATTAATAAATTTTGTAAATATTGGTGTCTCTGTGACATCTTTTATTGCAGCCTTTCTGTGACATAAAGCTATGTTGTGATTTACTGTGAGTAAACTAAACAGACCTCTAACAAAGGAGCAGAACTCTTCCCCTCTGTTTGCTGAAGGATATTTTTTCACTAAAATCTCCATCACCCTGTCATATCCTTCAAAAAATGGTAGCTGGGACAACATACACATGCAAATAGGATCTGATAATGGATAAAGAACATCATGATAATGGCCCTCCCATTTCAAGTTCATCTCTTGCTAGTACTGCAAGAGTAAAAGCCACTTTTCCTTTTTTCCTTCCTTCTCTGATTCTGTATTTTCTTTGGTGCACAAGAACTTTCTTAAATGTTGGGGTTTTTTTTCTTTGTTAGAAACATCATTAACAATTATATATTTTGTTTGATACAGTATAGTTATTATCCTGTATCACACACCAGCCTTTAAGGAAAATACACCAGACATTAGTCTGACGGCCAAGAATATAAACACAAGAGAACTGGATGAGGGGAAAACACGTCATGATCCTGAAATACGATTCCCTGCTGTGTTGAATGTGAGTGTAATATTGAAGGCAGTCAGATGAATGATATATATGAATTATTACATACATCTGACAGGTATGTCAGCTAGGGGCTTTTACTTTTGGTGCTGCAGCTGTGCAACTTCTGCTTTCTTTCACAGCAAGGTTTCTTCATGTGCAACTTGATCTTTAAGTCTTGGTGGGATCACTTTAAGGACATTTGTCCATTGGTTAAAAACCAACACCATCTATTTCTAATAATCAGAATCACGTAATCACCTAATCAGAATAAAATTGGAAAGCACAATGTGCATGCAAGTGAAAAAAAAATGAACTAGTGTAGTGATCTGTTAAGGATATCCATGTCCCATTTAATCTCTTTGGACTCTTTCATAGTCATTATTGGAATACTGTTCACCTGAACTTATTTTACTACCTGTGAGGAAGCTTTTCTTAACCACTTGTTCACCTAAATATCCTCTACGCCCCACTGCTAACGTAAAGAACTGTTTCTCTCACCAGCATGCAGTCCTGCACTGTGTTAGTGGTAACCTATGCACTTCGCACCTATGCGCCATACTCTGTGGGTGAGAGTGGAGATTATACTGGACTTCATTTGAAGCTCCTTGTCATAGCCAATTTCTGGTGCCAGAGCATCTTTCTTCAGTTGAACCAGTAGATTTTAGCAATGGATAATATGATTTTGAACCTTTCATAATGCAACCGCCAAGGGAGTACAATGATATCGCCAGCTACTGCAATGAAGCTAAGCCATTAGGAGAAGAAAGAAGGTCTAAAGAGGGAGAGGGACGACTATGAAAGTAAGCAGGTATCTCCCTCTCTGTCCCTTTCTCCCTCATCTTCACACCCTTTACAGGGTTCAGAGGATGTCACAAGTCTAATATACCAAATACATCTATATCATCCTGTCATCGACATTCCATAAGTGTTGTTACTCTACTGTGGGTGCAGAATTTAAATGTCACACACTACCAGTGGGTTTTTTTATATTCATGGAAGCCTGTTTTCCTACTCCACTTTCTCTGGCCTTGGGGGCTCTGGGAGGCCTGACATAAGAAGGATACAGACATGTATGAGCGAGTCCAGAGGAGGGTCACAAAGATGATCAGAGGGCTGAAGCACCGTTCCTATGAGGACAGGCTGAGAGAGTTGGGGTTGTTCAGCCTGGAGAAGAGAAGGCTCTGGGGAGACCTTACAGCAGCCTGCCAGTACCTAAAGAGGGTCTACAAGAAAGCCAGACTTTTTACAAGGGCATGTAGTGATAGCACAAGGGGTAATGGCTTTAAACTGAAAGAGGGTAGATTTAGATTAGATGTAAAGAAGAAATTCTTTACTGTGAGAGTGGTGAGACACTGGCACAGGTTGCCCAGGGAAGTTGTGGCTGCCCCATCCCTGGCAGTGTTCAGGGCCAGGTTGGATGGGGCTTGGAGCAACCTGGTCTGGTGGAAGGTGTCCCTGCCCATGGCAGGGGGGTTGGAACTAGATGATCTTTAAGGTCGCTTCCAACTCAACCCACTCTATGACTATATGATATTAATTTAGCATTTTCTTTACCACCTTGTCTGTCTGAGGCTTCGTTATCTCTACACTGTTGTCTCTACAATGCACAGTTTGAGTACAACTTTTATATAATGCTCTTAAAAGCCTTTTGCCCAAGAAGCTAAGTTGAAATACTTATTTGAATGAAAAACAGTTCTGTTGAATTAAGAAGTCCTGTGGAAAAGTTGAGAAGAAGAGTTATGTAATATGAAGTTGTTATTTTTATCTTTTTTAATAACTTAAAGTTATAAAATGGTATCTCTGTAGCAAATCTTCTTAGAAAGGATAACTATTCATAAAGTAATACTATAAATTTTATAGCACTCTGCTGGATTAGATCTACAAAACTGTTCCTCTGAAAAATGATAAAGAAATTAATTACAAGAAAACAGGTTTTTTCTAAGTTGTTTATGAGACAACTCCTAAAGCTGGGATACTGACAGCACAGCTCTAATTCTCTTAAATTCTATTCAGTGAAAAAAAAAAAAAAAGCACTACAGAAAACCTGTCACTTCCTGCATTCATAAAACCTGTCAGATTTTATGAGGATGGATAAAATTGTTTAAAAACTTGCCAAAGATTAAGATGAATGTTTCAAAGAAAAGGTTAAATAGCTCGTAAATTTAAAATCTTTTCTGCGGCTTTTTTTACAAAACAACCCATAAATGGTTCTAACTCTTTGTCCAGTAAATAGTCCTGGTGGAAGGTGGGGAGTGTTTGCCTGTACTGAGCCTCCTGAGTGTGACTGGGAACATTAACACCTGTGTTCATCCCTAATTGGATCTAAGCTTAAAGGTAAATTTTCCAAGTGCTGTATTCAAGCTGAACATCAGTGCTCATCTTTCTCCTTTCATGAATGTGTATTTTACTCTTTTGTGATGAGTAAATTAGTGCATTTGAAATCTGAAGCATGTTTAATAGTCCCTTCATTTTCATTCCGGACAGTGGATATTATTTTTGCCCCTGGTGAAGCTGCTATTTATTGACATTGCAGCTGTGCTAATAAGATGTAGTCAAGAGTCCAGGCTTTGATGAAACCAGTGTCTTGTGCAGAAGGAGTCACTGTCTGAGGTCTTGACTTCTGCACTGTGTGAGGACAGCTGAGTCCCCATGTAGAGAACAGGGAACGTGCTGGGGACCAAGTGACTGCAGCAGGCTTCCTGCGTGCTTTGCAATACAGGAGCAAAGTTTAAGCCAGGCAGCGAATGATCAAAATAGAACAACAGAACCATACAGATAAAGGTCACCTAAATCAGTTACGCTATGACTAACTTAAAATAGGGATAGCTTTAAACAACTCATCAAGTTTTAAAATAAGACAAATTAAACTTATTTTTTATCCGTCAGTTATTCGATGTTTAGGATTTAAAGGTTCTCTCTGTAGTCATTAACATCAGTGCCTTTTTAGAGGGGAAAAAAACCAGTCTGAGATTCTTCTATAATTCTCTAACTGTAAGACCTGGGGCTTTTGAAAAACTGAAATATCATGTTCATGATAAAACAGTAGAAATCTGCAATGCTCTAATGAGATATTTGCATTCTTAGTGAGTTGAGTGAAACTTTGTAAATGCCAGTACTTCCAAGAAAATCCATTGTGAAACCAGGGAGAGGAGAATTACCCTGAGAAGTTTGTGACATCTTGTTTGATTTGGGTTTTCAGTCACTTCTGGCTATTTGTGGTCAGAGTATTGCAAGCAGAAAGGTTAACAGAAGGGTATTACAATTCTGTGTGCAGTACAGTGTCACACACCATAATACTCCAGCCACAAGCAACCAAGAAACAGGAGCAACACATGGATCTGCATGATGCTCTGGCCAGCTTCATTAGTCATGTCTGCAGAGAGGATTTATTGCTTCAGATGCAATGCCGTACTGTCTCAGCATCTGAGCTCTGAGCTGGTATTTCTGCTTGAGCAGTGTCAGCCCATTCAAAATTTGCTTCTGGCTCTTGGCGCCAGGCTCCATTGTGCAGTACGTGCATGTCTGCAACATCGCACTGTAAGAGGTCCTGTCCTCAAGGTCACCTCCTTTCAGGTAAGAGTAGTATCAACCCAGTGTCAGTAAAACATGGAATCCAAGATTTCTCCCCAGAGCTCAGTGAGGCTTAGCATGATGCAGAGATGTGCTTACACACAGCAGATTTCAGGATCTGTGATTTTTAATGTTGTTTCAATTACTTGAAGTGGAGGATGAAGAATATATCATCTGAGTAGAAGGTGCCAATGACAAGCAAACATAAGGGAAAGGAGAACACTGAATTCTTCTGCTAGAGGTATTACAGGCCATTTACTAAACTCCACTCAGAATCACAGGTGTGGGTGTGTGTTCTTAGGCTCCAAATTTTATTTTTAAGAAAGTTCTTATTCTTTCGCATGCTTAATGTTGTCTCTCTTTCACTTGTCCTTGCAGTGATGGCTGGGCAGACAGGTACGACGTGACGGACGGGTATCAACGTGAAGCTGTTGGTGGAATAACGATCAAGCTCCAGTCTCCTGACGTGAAATGGTTTGATGATTACTACCTACAACTTCGGCCAGAAACCAATCACCGAAATCCATGGTTTCAGGAATTTTGGCAGCACAGGTTCCAATGCCGGTTGGAAGGGTTTCCTCAAGAGAACCCTAAATACAACAAGACTTGCACAAGTAAGTGAATTTATTACTTCTGCTATATAAAGAAGTGTGACTGAAGGTCTGGTGTAAGCAGCTTATGTTGGACTGAGGCAGCCTGGTCTGGTGGAATAGTGAGTGGGGCTGGAAGGAAAGAGGCTGGAATTGCAATCCTTGCTCTTTCCAAAATGATGACAACCACAATTTTAAAAGTATTCAGATCTCTAAAGAAACAAATAGGTAGTGCCTCAGTACCTGACTCCTCTCTATATTTGAAAAACTTGATGCTACTCTACCTCTATAGGCATCTAAACACTTTCAAAAATGTTGTAATCTGAAATTCAATGCTTCTGTTCTGGAACAGGGTTAATCATATTGCTTCAGCTCACAGGAGCAATGACAGAGTTAATATACTAAAAGTTATCAAGTCCACATGGTAATGATGATTATTTTTTTGTACTTCAGATAGAAGACTAGCTGGTTTGGAAGATTTCATTAGGTTTTCTTTCAGCCATGAACCATTTCAGGAAATGCCATTTTGAGCTGATCTTTTTCATTAAATTGTACTTATTTTAGCAAAAACTGCCACAACATTTTGTCATTTTTGCAAGAGTGGTGAAGACTTTTTTTCCCAGAAATATGTGGTGTGGGTTTTTTTGGTTTTTTTTTTTTTAATTACTTCTGTTAATTACTCTTTGTTTTATGAGATGCCAAGCAGTACTAAGACAATGGGCACCCTGCCGGTGCTAGGGCAAAAGGTGGTGCCTGGTGCCATGCTGGGCATTAGCCCAACCACAGCTCTAAGCTCTAAGGGACCTTCCCTCATAAAAATGCTAATATATTCTGCATACCCGTGAGACCAAGAAATGGCTTTAAGAATCAAAGTCTTGGATTTACACAACACACAACCCCATCTAAGTCCCACTTAATGTTCATAAGTCTTTCTTTTGATTTGGACAACGTCACAGGGGGAGTTTGAGGCTGAGATCAAAATTGAATCTAGGAACCCCAAAATCTCAGTGTGCACCTTCAACATTCCACTGACTTTTCTCCACTATTTTTCTTCTGCTACCTGTCCAACACAGCCTGACACAGGTTTTGTTTGTGGTATTGACAGGTACTGCATATTAAGCAGTAATCTTCATTGATTTTCCCACGATAATGTAGATCTCTTTCCTGAGATGTCAGTACAGTGGGCATGGCTGGATACAGGTTAATAAAGACCTGGTTTCTATCACTGTGCTGTGTTAGTAATGACATTTCAACTTGACTTTTCTGGGTTTCTTTTTTTACTTACTTTTTACCGATGTTCGGAGAATCTAATTTCTGTTTTATATGAAAGATTGGGAACTGTGAAATGTAGGTACCTACAGAATCTTTTATAGTTCCTAAAATACAATTCACCACCATAATAAAATTGTCTCAGGGGTGCAGGGAGATGTTATTTTAGACATGAAGTAACCCAGTCGTGGATATGACACAACTTAATCACAAAGCTTGAATAGCTCGGTTTGAACAGCACTGATCGCTGAAAGGTTTCCCACAAAGAGATCCTGAATGAGCCACAGTTCAAATAGGTTCCTAAAACCTAGGAATGTCAAACACACAAAGAAATGTGCAAGAATTGCAATCTGCTGATTTGCAAATCATGAACAGAGAAAAGGACTAATTTCCCAAATAGATTGTTCTAATTACTTTTTCTTCAGCTTTATTGTCGTATTCAGTGCTGGGCCACGATGGCTATAGTGAAAGAATGAAAACCAGATTATAATAGCTTTAATTCTTTCTTGTTGCTGCAGGGCAGAAAATGTTAATTCAGTTGTGGAGTTCCCCAGATTAACAACACTATGCGCAGCGATCAATTAAATCTGCCCATTTAATCAGGGTTTTCACACAGGAAGTTATTAGTCATCCTGTTACTCAGTTTTATGGTTTTGATTTTGATCTAGACCATCTGTCAAAATTCACATAAAGGAAATTCAACAGTTGGCCAGAAAGATGACTTGTAGATTTACTTAATGACAATTTTTTGTGTCATAAGTGCTAAGACACCTATGCTGGTTTTTTTTTTCTCATAATAGCCCCAAAACTAGGCAAGGGTGTATGATAAAGTGAAGAAATATTAAAGTTAGACAACTTTGTGGATTTACCAGCAGGAAAGACACAAATGTGTTCTCTGAGAATTGCAGGAGTAAGAGATTTTGACGTTGGGAGTTTAACCTCAAAATTAACATGAATTTTTGAGACTGCCATGGTAGTTTTTGTTTCTACCTCATCTCCTATCTTCCATATGACACTGAAAATCCTGTCTTTGTATGGATTTCTACATTCATATTTGGTTTCTTAATTTCAAGCACTCAAAGTTTTGAGTCTTAAATTGCCTCAGTTCAGACTTCACAATTGTAAAGATGACATTTGCCCTTGATGGTCACAAGCATTTTATAGACTGCCCTGACAGTTTCTGCACAATGATTAATATATTAGTGCTGCTTCAGATTTATCCAGATAAGAAAACAGGCCTGTGCCCTTTAGTTTATCAAACCGAATACATTCTCTTCTCCAGCAGCTGCATAAAAGAAAAAAAAAAAAAAAAAAAAAAGATGCTAGAGGTGTTTCTTAGGATTCCAATTTAAGAGATTGAGTTTATCAAGAAATGCTGGAGAGAAATAAAAATTTATCTTTGCATCGAAAGGCAAGCCATTTTTTACTTCTTGGGATAATGATAAAGAGTTAAACATAAAGCTGATTGTTGTTGGTAGATGAGGTCATTATTAAATGAAGTTGTCTACGTAGAAAGCAATAACCATTACTTTAATGGGGAAAAATTAATTATTCTCCACAATCTGGTTGTACTAGCATGACAAAAAATCCCAATGGTTAACAGTATAAACAACTTATTTAAACAGCAAGAAAATAAGCACAAGGAGATATGGCTGAAACCTGAATACATAATTGACTTCACCTATGCCCCCAGGTATGAATTTAATTGTTTAAACCTTTGTATTTACTTTGCTGATCCCTGCCTAGTAAAATGGTAGGCTACATTTACCTCCATGACAGAAAATACATGAAGTCATAAGCCAATGAAGCCAGCTCTAGTGACTTGTGAGGGGGTTTCAGTTTTTTAATATAAGCTATCCATAGACAGTGCCAAACAAATATTAGTATGAAATGAAGACAGGATTTAGTAAGATACACATAATAAAACTGTGAAATCAGCCAAATAAAGAGATTCCAAAAAACAATCTAAAATTGTTTTTTCTCCATTCATTTCTATCAAGCACTAAAAGGTTTCCATCCCTTCACATACACTTAGTTCACACAGAGATGAAAATTTTAGCATCAAGCCCACTTTTCATTTGCAGATTTGAACATACTTAATCCAAATGGGTGTCACTGCTGTTGCTAAGTACATTGATTTTCTGCCCAGCTGGAGCACTACAGAAAGTGAGAAGTTTGCAGACTTATCTGACTTGATTTTCAGTGTAATCAGTTCCATGCCACAGGAGAGCTGCTACAAGCCAACTCCGAACACCAAGAGTCGGAGCAAAGAATTTAAAATGCATCTTTATAAGGAGACACGTAATGGCTTCCGAACACTAGGGATTTTATGAGAATTGGATTTGGCTTCCCCTCTGGCACTAGTCAGATATTTTTTTATTATCTAAGGCCACAATCCAGTAAAGTTCGTAAATAGGTGTGCAAGTTGATCCAGATGAGTAACTCCACTTAACGACCATCTTCAGGTCATAAAAGGCTAATCCAATCCTTTGGTATTGATTGCCTGTGGACCTCTGAAGACTAGGTATGTATGTGCTTGCTTTCTTACAGACAAGTGTCCCCACCAGAACGCAAATTCCTAGTACTTCTTCCTTCTAGTGAGGGTGTTTTACAAATGCATCTCAACATAGAGCAGAAACAAAACCCAATGCAAGCAAAGTATATTGTGAAACTCTGGCTCAGCTGACATTAGGGGAAAAAGTCAAGTCTTCAAAGTCACCAGGAGCAGAAGCATATTTATTACATTTACCAGTCTGTTAAATGAATCCTTTTGCCTCTGCTGCTAGGTGATCTTATTTTTCCCATGCTGTCTAAAAGCCAGAGGCATGGATGGAACAGCATTTTTTAGGGCGTTGGTTAAACACAGAGCAAAACCAGAATACACATCCCAAGTCTCTGTGATGTAAGTGTAAGACAAAAAAAGAGCAAATTAATAGAGGCCAATGCTGATGAAGCAGCGCAACATCTTAGTTTGGCTGGAAGAGGTTACAGACTACAGAAAAACCTGGTAGTTTCATGTAAAGGAACAATAGAAACAAGAATCTGAAGGAAAGTAATGGGGCACTTGTGCAGGTATTTACAGCAGGGTCCTGACATTAAATACGTGGTTCAAAGCAGCGAGGTAGAAAACACAAAGGGAAATGATGGAGGCTGGGTAATCACAGACAAAGATCAACCACAAACACGACATAGAGGGCACTGAAGGTGAGGAAAGCAACTTATGTCTGACGTGCTTAGGAGCAAGGAGCCGGTGGCAGGGTTTATAGGGGAGAAGAACATACTCAAAGTGATGAACAGGGAAAAGGAGATTTGCAGCAGTGTTCTGAATGGGTCTTAGCAGGATGCAGAAGTCCAAATATTCCATTCATGGTTTAACCATGTGGCTTCTCTGAGATAAAAACGCCTTTTCCAAGGGTGCAAAAGTTGCCATAGAAGAAGGATGACCAGTATATCTCCAAGCAATTAAGAACAGGATTAAGAGTTTATTTGCAGAAAAGGAGATTAGGGAGATTTGGGATAAATATGAGAAAAGTTTTGCAGCTCAAGGTACAGAAGGGCACATAAAATGTAAATGCAAACATTATCTACCTGTTTGCTGAATCTCATCGAGCTCCAGCTACTTTTAATGAGGTCAAAAGGACCCACAGGAAGTCCCACAGTTTCAGCTGAACAGAAATTTTGTTTAGCAAATGGCCCTTTTGGGTTTCCAGGTAGAACTAAGGATAAAATATGACTATCTAGTCTTTGCACTGCAACATGCTAATACTCTGTTGGTTAAATTTAAGCTCAAATGCCGAAATTGGTTTAATCAGAACCAAGCCAATAAAAAAATAAGTGCTGTCAGAACAGAAGGGTATTTTCCATATTTTAAGGAATATGTCACATTTAAACCTCATATTCCCCAAACTTAGCATTCCTACACTTTTATTTTTAGATCGCAAATGAAAACAAAACAAAACAAAGCAAACCAATTTAAAATTCATTTCTATTTTTCAAACAGTGAATTAAAGGGCATTTTAATTCTCCTGAATACATCCTGTCTGTCACTGAGTTTGATACTTGATATATTATGTGTCATGCTTGGGCACTGCCAAGCTGAAGGATGGTCCAGCCCTCATTTTTATGGCTCACATTCAGAACTGGAGCTTAAACACAGTTTATCACTACTTTTACAGTGATTCTGGGTCAGGTCCAGAAATTTCCAAAGGCGGATCAGCTGTAAGGCATAGATCCAGATCTGAATTTTCTAAAAGCCTGATATAATATGAGCCAGGAGCCTACACAGACATGTCACTATTTTTGTGACTCACTTAGAGAAAGAAGCAGTGTGGCACTAAGAACTGCTATATGCTCTGTTATACCTATTTGAAAGACTTTATAATACACATTGATCCTGATTTTAACACACCTGTAACTCAAACCCTTGAATAACTTCAGTCTTCTCAGTGCTGTTACAGAATTCATCAAACTCATCCAAAATCTGACTACAAAGCTACATCTATTTTTCCTTCCCTTTATGCTCCAAGCCTTCCTCCTTCCATATATACTTGATGATATACTATGCTACTGTGGTTTTATTCTTTGTATTATAATTCCTTTTCTCACTGCCTTTCTGAACCTTGAACTTTGAAACTGCCTTCTTATCTGGGAGAAATTAGTGCCATTGTACAGGTAGACCATGTCTCTCCAGCCTTAAGAATAAAAGTAAATTATAATTAAATGTATTCAGATTGTATACATTTATTATTAGATGTACGAATTGGAGTAGCTCCTGTCATTCTTTTCTCTCAGCAGTTCAACTTCCTATATAGATTCAAATACTTCATATAATCATGTTTGTAAGTACAGAAAGTTTTATGCCAGCATTTAATGTGCTTTTGTATCTGTAGCAGTTGTGTTTCATTGTCATTTATGACCAAAGAAATTGAATTCTGCAGAAAGTGAAAGGATAGTAATATTAAGAAAACGGTGTGAAGAAATAGATATGTATTTACTCACCTTCTCCTAGGACTTACTGTCACTGTTACTGTTTTTGCTGATATTACTGAACTTGACAACAGAAGCCAGAATTCCACCTGTTTGTAGGTACCCAAGGATGCAGGTCGTCCTCTAGTCAGACTTCTGAGAGTTCTGAACATGCCTTGTTCATCTAGGCTTAAATAGACATAAACCACCAAAGTCAATTAAGTACTTGGAAAAAATCCTTTGAAAGTCCTCTTGGCATTTTAGGACACTGAATTTGGCTCCTCAGTCATTCTCAAATTTAACGTTTTAGTGTTAATCATCACATAAAGTGTAACAGTGCTCATATGGGCTTTCAGTGGCAAACAGTGAAAGTTAGAATTGGTCAAAACATTTGGCAAGTGGATTGTACTGGAAGATATTTGCTTGTCAAATTTGAAAAATATTCCATAGCAGCATGTTGATTCAATGACACACACTTTGAAAGAAAAACATTGAAATGAGTAATTTTTTGTTTTCTCATTTTAATAACACTGAAGTGTTTTGTTTCAAGTTTATAATTTACTTTTACATTGTTTCAGTGTTATGCTATGTTTTTTGCCTCAGCATCAAATTGACATTTTCCAGTGTTGCCAAAGCTCTTTTTTTTTGCCACAGAATTTCCTTTTCAGAAAAGAGAAAACCCAATCTTGAGGTTTTGTATTCATTTTGAATGGAAAAGGACATTTCAACTATATGAAATTTCTCACAGAACAGAAAATATCTCTGTTCTTCAGTCCAAGAGCCTGTAAGAAATAAAATTAGGAAAATAAAGAAATAAACTATTACGTTTGATTTTTAGCAGAAGAATACACCTGGACCCTTACAAATAACAGAGAACTCAAAGTTACTTTTTCTTTCACATTGCTTTAACAGAAAGCTCTGATGACAGATTTTTGGAAAAGGTTCCAAAAGAAGTCTTTTTCTGTATCTTTAAAGAATGATAACTTAACTAGGTATGAACACTATGCTTTACCTTGGTTCATACGTACAACCTTTCCTCTATTTTATAAGACTCCACTCATTTCTTCACTGAAGAGACATGCATGTGTCTGGGGTGACTGACCTGGTGGCATGCCATCCAGCACACGCAGATCTCGGGAAGGTTACTGATGTGTTCCCAGGAGCACAACTGTGACAGCATGGATCTGTGACAGACCTAAGAAGTCACACACCATATTCTACAGCAGCCAGGCACTACTATGTCTTTGTTGCAAAGAAAGATGAGCCTGTTGTCCTAATTTATTTTTTTTTAGATATTTGCTAAAGCAAAGGGGAAAAAAGGGAAAAAACCCACGTTTGCTGGTGGGCTTGAACTTCAAGTAACGCTAGCAGAAAGTGAATATGGGATATATTTACTAGCAAAACTAGAACCCATTTCTGTCAGCCTCTTTTCTCCCAAAACAAAAATTAGCACGAAGAATTGATGAAGTTTTTAATGACATATGTCTGGAAACTATATAGAAACTAATTTGTGAATTAGTTATAGGGAAACCTTATGAGATAGTTGGAGACTGTAGGTTATATTTCTGGTTTCTTCTGTGATGTCCCCTAGTGCTTTGTCATAAACAACCTTTTGATCACCGAGAAATTTTAAAATTAAAAAAAAATGAAACACTTCCAATCTCCCTTTATTTCAGTGTTAAACTCATTGCATAGCAAACTAACGTCTCTGCACTTTGAAAAACTAATCTGCCATATTCTGTCTCGTATTTTGTCCTCTTGTTTCTCCTCAAAGAATGAAATAAGAGGGGGGATGCCTGGAATGTAAAGTATTTTCACTCTTCCTTTTACCCTTTGTCCATTCTTTAAAATTCAAAGTATTCTTAGCTTTGGAAAAGTTAGAAAGCAGAAAAAGCATATTGAACCATGGTAATTTTCCACTCTTTAACATCCCTGCTTGATGAGGCTTTGTAATGTCACCAGCTGGCAAACAGAAAAAAAAATTGTATTTCATATTCCTTGAGGGTAAAAAGGTTGGGGGGGTGGGGTGGGGGGGAGAGGAATGACAGGTTTTACATCAAAAATCCATAAACTGATGTATTTTATTAAAGAATGTTTTCTGTTTCTTTGCATACTAAGTCCTGGAAACAACAGTGAAATTTCAGAACTTCCTGCAAGATTTGGTTTCGGTTTTCTGTATTGGGGGGGGGGGGGGGGGGGGGGTAGGGCCCTGGGAGGGTTACTGAATTATCCCGACCCGCAGCTCCCCGGCCGCCCGCCCGGCGCCGTGCCCGCGAGGTGGAGCCACAGCCCGGCGCAGCGCGGGCAGCCCGGGCCCACAGGGAACCGGCCAGCGGCAGCAGCCGGGGGCTGCGGGAGAAATGCGGGAGCACGGGAACTGCTCAGCACAGCCCGTGCCGAGAACCGCCTCACGTTGTCCACCGGGACTACGAGCGCCCTTAAGTGCTTTCCTGGGTCCGTGCCCATAAGTACACTAATTGTTTTTAAATAGATCCAAGAAATGAGCAGTTGCCAGTTGGAATCCTTGCTTGGTGAAAGAACTTGTTTCTTTTCCATCATCTACGTACCTGTGATTTGGAGAAGTGACAGCTGAAGAGAACAAATTTGGACGAGGAGTTTAGGGCTGGGCAGTCTTCTGCACGGTTAATTACGGGTTCAAGGCTGGTTTCAAAGCCATCTCTGCCCAACTCCCCATATAAACTCCCAGGTTCATGCTAACAGGCTGTCTCAGCTCAGACTGCATAGCTGTGGGGTGCACATATCTGAGCTTGCCTTCACGTGGCCCCAAAACTTGCTTCCTGAGGTGTTGCTGAGCAGCTCTCTGTGATCGCCCTTCACAGCCCACCTTTATCCTCTGCTGTGGTACTGCTGGAGTGTCCTAAACGGGGTCACTCCCAGCAGTGCGGCCAGAAAAGGTACAGGTTACGGTGCTCTGAGTTTATACCATTCTCAGACTGTTCTTCACCTTTGGTATACTCACAATACAGATAAATCCAGACATGGAGAATATATATTTAAGCAGGAAAAAGCATGGGTATTAATCACCTACTCCAGTGGCAGCAAATTCCTAAGCTGTTATTGAATGCATTTAACCATAATGCAAAGGCTCGCCTGAATCCTCTGCATATAGATTCCTAAATGATCTGTAGAATAAATATTTACATACTTATATTTCCCATGAAATCCAGGATAATTTTACTTTCATTTCAGAGATAGCACAATAACACCTAAAAAATCCAGCCAGTAACAAGCCCATTTCACTAAGCAGAGGGAAAAAAAGGAAGATAATGAGAAGCAGTCCTCTTGCTGAGGAGTATTTAGACTAGAGAAAGATGGAAGATTAAAAGTAGTAGAAAGGAAATATTATTAGATCGGAAACTGAAGGATGGATGTGTTACCTGATTTGCCATAGAAGGGACAGGATTTGTCTATGTAATATTTTGTAGACAGAAATGGCTCTGTGACTTCAAATCTGGAACTGCCTCATGATCTCACACCTTGGAAAACAATAGGATAAGCCCTTATTTACTTACCAAAATTACCTGGACAAGAAAGATAAGGGAATAAACAGAAGAGAATTGAGGGATCTGCACACATGCTCTAACCACTGAGACTCCCTCATTTCTCAGAGAATTCCACAATGTTTGATCATTTATGATTGCAAGTACTGTCCCACTTTCCTCATTAGGAATGATTTGATTCACCCTGCATTATTCCATTGCCTTGTACATCTTAATTGCAGGAGGCAGAATTTTTATTTCTGCAGTAATTATCATGATAGAGTGTTAATACTTATTGGTTCTGAGGTACTGCAGTACAGATTACATTCTATAAACATTTGGACATAATCAGCAAACTCAGCACAGATTTATAAATAGGTTGATACTATTCCAAACAATGTTCATAGGAAAATGATCTACATCCTGAAAAAATTGTTCAGTCCTACCACAGAAAAGGTACTAAGCCTATCAAAATTGCGATAAGAATTGACTGGAGACCTACAAAATGCAGCTTTGTACCCAGCCCACGCACATTGTCACGCACTCTGTACCCCCAGCTCCTGCTCTCTGCAGCATCCTGGAAGTGATGTCGAGTCTGACTGCAAACTGTGGGCCAAGAAGGATTCACAACTCGAGGAAGGCTTATTCTAAACTGGCTGTAGCCTGGTCCTAAGGTTTGAACACCCGTTTGCAGCTGTGGTGCATTAGGTGCTTTCCTAAGACACTTTATCTGTGCTCTCCTGGGGCACTTTATGTTTCAGTGTCTTTCAAAAGAAATTTGATAAGTTGTTCCGAAACTGTGACAGCCAGTCCAAACCAAAGCACAGTGAGCAAGAACGATTTGGAGATTGGCTTTGAAAGCCCACACCTAAACTGAACTAAAACATTCATGTGAACATGTCCTGCTTATCCCCAGGTGCAAAAATTAAATGGCATCATGCTGGCTTTTCCCAGTCCACAGGAAAGCCAGACATTTCTATTTCATTCTTCTCAAATCTTTCTCATATGGAACTGTACAAGATGGAGAAAAACAGATCTTTTATAGATATGGGGTTTTTTACTATAATAGAGAAGAGTTCTGCTGTGGATATTATAAACAAGCATATGGGTTACGGTCTGTGGATATTTGTTCTCTGCCCAGTAATTCTGTAGGAAGTCCTTAACTTCTATTAGATTTTTTCATTATTCTTCATTAAGAATTTAATCTGTAAAGCCAGTTCCACTGAACATTACTGGTGTCGTCATCATTAAATTCATCCATGCCACCTCTCCATCTCATGATGACCCTGTGTCAGGAAAGGTTCTTGACTGAAGACAGCACTCATGGGTGAATTTAAGAACATGTGTTTGAGTTCCAGCAAGAACAATAGGCACTAGTGCTCAAGTGAACAATGTGTTTAAGGTTACCCAGATCACACTTGTTGCAGGGATAGATTTAAAATACTTTTACTTTTTTTTTTTCTGAGAGACTACCTTTTAGCTTGTGTATTCAGCCTTCCTTTAAAACCACTCATAGGATCGCTGAGGTAAATAGGGGTACTTATATGCTTCAAGTTTGGCATGCCTAAGTACTTTGTGAAATGGGCTGAAAATTACTTTCAGACTTAACCATTTTTTTAACAGTGGCATTTTTGAAGACCATATTATGGTATATGAAAGAGCAAAAATTTTCTTTTGTCTCAGATTTTGAGAAGTTCCCCTTAACTACAGTCTTGAGGTACTGTGAGCTGACAGACTTGGCAGGTTGTATTTGCCCCTATATAGCAAAGTGAGGCAGTTAACATCTCAGGGAAATGTTTTCTCCAGCTGCAGGAAGTATATTAAAATTCTCACAACAGCTAATTCCCTCACAACTCTGTCGACAATTGCCAGCAGCTTCTGTGAAGAGCTAAGCAGCCTCATTACAAATCATCAGGTGAACTGAATGAGGTTCAATGTTTAAAGGAAGTCAGAATAATAATTCTATAAAACTGAAGCACAAAGCCCAGCGGAGAGTGTTCCTGTAAGAATTAAGTTATTACATTTTTAAGCAATCATATGCAATAAAACAGCTGAAATGTTGTTTCGTAATAAATACTATTGCTGAGGCAAAACTGATTTATTCTAATGGCTACTACTATTAACTGCATGGTTTGCAAGCTGTTAATTTTGAGGATGATTAATTGGTTAAACCAAATTTTGTGTGTTGCAATGTAATACACTTGTTCAATTTTCCACTTAATTTCAATTAATATGGGTTTTACATGTAGTCCACTGTTGCGGTTTTATGCCTATTATTTTTAATTAGGAAAAAGCAATACCTTGGTAGAACAGAACAAATGAGCAACACTGTGTGTTGTTTCCCTTTTTTTTTCCGTTACAGATATTTCAAGGTCATATCACTTTAACTATCCAAAATGCTAATCACTGCTCATGAGGTTGAATGGAACTGGGAGTGCCAGCTCCCACATGAAACAGAAGGGAAAAGGGGATCTCTCAGTCCCCTCATCCACTTAACTGACCTCTACACAATGATTTTCAGTTCAAATTATGTATCTTTACTATCCTTCCTAATGTTTTCAGTACTCCAAAATGGTTTAGTGATTAGAACTGTGTGGTGATATTCTTGTTCACCGCTGAAAAGGTGAGCTTGTAGATGCACCTATTTTATGATGGGAACGATCACCAGCTGGAGATTCTTACTCACCTCCACAAAAGGTGCCTAGACATCAGACTGGATGCTTGTCTCCTGGATGGATATTGTTAAACTAGGTGAGTGCCACCCTCAGAGTCATATATTAGTCTTCATTTCTTCCCGGAAAAAAATTGTCTGCACATCAGTCTTTTTGTGGCATAAATCACTTCTCACATTGGGCTGCCCCTGCAGCTCAGAGGGGCAGGCGTAAGCTCCATCCCTGCTGCTTGCCAATGCCTCACAGAGTGGACAGAGGGGGTTATCTGCATTCCCTTTGCTCCTGGCTGCCCACACACGGGACTCCCTAGCTGCTAGGGATTGCTGCTTGACTGATAAAAGGAGAGCAAGTGTTCTAGTAGAGCTCTTTATCCTCCCTCCAGAGCCAAATCTTTCCAGGTGTCTGACAAATTCCCGGCACCACTGATGCAGTTGCTTTATGTGCGACTCTTCTCATTTCCCCAGTATTAAAGATCTGGTGGCTGGAGTGTAGCTGGCAGCTTTGCTGATGACATATGAGGCAGAAAACCTCCAGCCTACTCTTCCTTAGCTGGACTGGTGCTGCCAACAGAGCAAATCTGTGTCATTAATAACACTGGGTTATAAAAAAAAGGCCTTCAGGGTGCTGCTGAATGAATTTTTATTGTGCATTTCACAGAAGCTTAAATAGGAAATAGAAATCCAGACATTATGTTTTAAAAGCCAAACAAAGTAAGCTCAACCAATTCTGGCTAAACAGAGTCATTGCCTAACCCACATCATCAAACCTTTCACATTTTAATGCATTCATTTGCATTGCATCATTATCTTCACAATTAGAGAGGAGCAAGAGACATAGAGATAGGAGAGTTATTAGTGCAGGAACTTTTGGTACAGTAAAGCAGTTGTGCCTAGGTCAGTCTGTTTGCACAGGATTGGTACCCATGTCTCTGAAACAAGTGTTGTCTACAAGGTCACTACAGAATAGACCCCATGTTAGCATTTACACCACAACAAAAGATTTCAGAGGATTTGGAGAGATTTCTACAGGCAGGGAGAAGTTCTGAGATTCCCCAAAACATTATATTCTAATGTTCATCACGCATGCTTTAAAAAAAAAACACATGGAAGAGAAATAGTCAAAAAATAACATATGTGAGGTGTGGAGCTGCACAGAGAAAGGCCTCAGCTGGATAGTAAGTATTTACGAGGAACCTCTTCTGTCATTCCTTTCTTCTTTTTTTTTTAAACATGGTCAATGCGTGTACCAATAAGAGCATCTGCTATGAGCTGTTTAAGACACTTAAACAGACTTTTTCCACTATTAGTACCCAACCCACCAATAGATGTCTGAAGAGCTGACGGTATTTCAGCCCCATGCACTAACCACCCGCTTTGCGATGCTCCCCGGCAGGCCAGATGACTCTGAGAACACAGCACGTGCAGGACTCCAAGATGGGCTTCGTAATCAACGCGATATACTCGATGGCGTACGGCCTCCACAACATGCAGATGTCGCTGTGCCCAGGCTACGTGGGCCTCTGTGATGCCATGAAGCCCATAGACGGTCGGAAGCTCCTGGAATCCCTCATGAAGACTAACTTTACTGGGGTCTCTGGGGACATGATCTTGTTTGATGAGAATGGTGACTCGCCAGGAAGGTAATGTTGACATTTGTCAAACTGTTTAATACCAGATGTGTTAACTGTACGCAATAGATGCACGCAGACTTGACATCAGAGCTAAGATCTCGTACTTTTATTTTCACATTTCCTGACTCCTTGTGCTTATTTTTCCAAAATAACTCTTCTTTTTCTAATCTGCATTTTTTTATGATGTTTAAGGTTAAAGATATGAGCTTTCAGGCATAGAATCTTCCTGCAAGAATTTGAGTTTTCATCTATAATATTTAAAGTTATTACTTCTCACTACAAACCATCAGACCTTCAATTTTATGTTCATAGACCATGGCAGCCACCACAGCATTGCTCTCTCTCTCTTTGGGTATTTAAATATATGTGTTTGAGAGATAAGCAATCATAGCAGACATAGTTCTTTTATTAAAAAGGTAAAATAACATCATAAGTATTGTATTGATTTGTCTGGGAGTTTTTTTCCACCAGAATTATTAAAAATCTGCCTCCATATCTTCCAAATAAAACCTTTCCACTTTCATAACAGAATAAGCTGTTGTCACACTGTGCTGCTATTAGCCAATTTGAATTTAAACAAAGCTTTTTTTCCTGATAACTTACATACATGTATATACAGACATCTATGAAATATAAGACAAGTTTTTCTTTTGCTATGGCATAAGTGCAGTATCCATATAAATGCACACTGGAAAGAGTAATGAGGATTTTTTTCTGGGTTTCTGCCTGCTGAACTCTCAGAAGATGAACAGCAAGTGTGGTAGCATTCAAAGTACATTTTTTCCCTATATTTCAGTGTGTAGATTCCTGCCTCATTCACTGCTTTTCCTCCAGTTTGATTGAGGCAGCCCTTTCTGTCTGCATTATTGGGAAGTTTTTAAACATCTTTGTGATAGCACCATATAAACAGATGACTAGAGGGAAAATTGTTCATCCTGTACACTCATTTGAA